>NW_017306573.1:734638-762425 GCF_000935625.1 Nanorana parkeri
GATAAGGACAGAGAGAGGGGGGGAGAGGTTGACAGTGTGGGGAAACAAAGCGGGGTACAGAGAGAGAGGGGGGTGGGATGAAGAGAAAGTAGAGGGGAGAGAGAGGACAAAAAGCAAGAGCAGAGACAGAGGAAGAAGGAGGGCAGAGGAGGGGGGGTTATACAGATAAACATGTTGAGGGGAATTTAGCAAGCCTGGGGCAGATAGAATGCGGAGCAGTTGCCCATAGCAACCAATTCAGTTAAACTTTGACAATGAGAGAAGCTGATTGGTTGCTATGGGCAACTGCTCCGGTATGAGTTACCACCCCCTCAATATTTTTCCACTATACACATATTTTCCCACATAAAACGTCCCCCCCAATCACAGCAGCACTGACTGTGTCACCAATGTTATAACACCGTCACCACATCGCAGAACTCATTTCCATATCTGTATTTTATATACTTGTTCCTGACTTTATCTCCATTGCCTGTATCTATATAATGACGTAACCACACTGTATTATATATATAACAACGTATTCGGTATGAGTCCTTCCCTCCCTCCGCCTCTCCTCTGACAGCCTGCAGACCCCTCTGTACCTCTCAGCAAACTGTTTCACCTTTCTCCAGAGCCGGAAGTACCTTCACTTCCGGGTTTCTCCCCTAATGAGTCCCACTGTGCGTTCCACGGAGCCCGCGGTGGAGGAGGAGTAGGAAGGAGGCGTGGAACGCATACACCGGAAGCGGTGGGCGAAATTTGGGAAGTGGGCGTGGTCTGGGTATTTAAGGGTCTGGGCGCAGAGTAGGCAAGGGGCTGCTGACTCTGAGGTGAAGTGTGTGATCCTGTGCTGGGAGATGGGCACAGAGATTGGCCAATGACAGACAAGCACTTCATCTCTTATAATCTTTATTATAATGACATTGTGATTAAATAAAAAGTATTTTATCTATTGTTATATAGATATAATAAATAAATATAAACATAAATACAATTATAATTAAATAATAATAAAAAAAAACACCTATGCATAATATACATATATTATGCATACATGTTTTTATTTCATTATTCTATTATGAATATGTATGCTTCTGAAGTTTTTTTGGGTCTCACTGGGAACCAGTAAGAAAATTTGATCTGAAGTTGGGAGGCCGATACCTACCAGCCCATAGAGAAATGGTGAAAATGAACAGAGATTCTGCGCTAACAGGATGTAGCTTTAAAACTTCGATCGAAAGCTGCTCTGCTCAAAGCACGAGGCCATGGAGAGAATAGAAAATAATCGCACAGCGCTAAAAAAAATTGGGCAACACAAGAAACTTTGATTAATAAAACAAAAACATTTTTGTGGAAAAAAAAAAAAATTGGGCAACAATAATATTGTCAAATAAACATGAAAACCATAAATATATATATACACTCTATTACCAAAAGTATTGGGACACCCCTCCAAATCATTGGATTCAGGAGTTCCAATCACCAAACCATTCTTAATGTTAGTCATGTGCTCTTCCATTCGTTGTCTAAGTTCCCTAGTGGTCCTCCCTCCATATTGCTGGCCACATGGGCATTCTAAGAGGCAGGTGACATATTCAGTAGAACAAGAAATACATTTTATAATTGTATAATTGCTCCGACTGGTTCTAAACTGAAAATAAGCGATCTTGTTCCTCATTCCCGGAGTCCTGCAGCGGATGCAGCTTCTACAGGGATAAAAACCTATCCCCTCAAAAAATAAAAAGTTTTAATCCTTTTCGGTGGATTTATTAAATTTTTTGCTACCGTATTTTTATTTTTTTTAATTCTGAGCCCTCCTATAAATTATTCTGGGTTTATCAGGAGAGATAGAACCCAAAATCCGTATACTGGGCCGAATAGGTTTTAATAGTTGTGAATAATATGAATAAATTTAATACAAATATAGATATTCAAAAATTAATCAGGAAATTAAATATAAAGAAATATTCTTCCTCTCTGCCGGGCCCCAGTTCGAGAACTGTCCCAATAACTAAATCCTTATACTGGGCCAAATAATCGGTCATAAAAGAAACAGGGAAAGAGTCATTTTTTATTCTGAATAGGTTTTATTAGTTGTGAATAATATGAATATTTAATATTTAAAAAAAAAAACTTATTAGACAAAAACATACAAAATTCTATTTTCACAATACAATCATTGCAAACCCCACACACCTAACCTCCATACCACCCCCCACATTCCATTATGCTAACTTCTACAAATCAATGCATTGAAAAAACACTCTTTTTCCTAATCCACTAGGATACGATAACTTTTATATAAGCATCATAAAAAAAAAAAAATCACTATCAGGTCACCATCTAGAGTCTTCTCTAGCATTTTTGTAACCCGTTTATTACATATATTATTTTAACATCTCCCCTAAATAACTTTATCCCAGTCATACACACCGAAAAAAAACCTAAAAAACATTAACACATGAGGAGGAGAAGGTCCTTAACTTGAGGTTCCAATATGCTCCAGTGAATAACATAAATACATTTAAAGGAGAACTATGGGGTCAGGGCTTTTCCCCATAGTTCTCCTAAGGGTAACGGGAGGATACAAACTAGGGTCCTCCCATCACCCAAAGCTCAGTATACCTACAGCTTGCGGTACACTGAGACGCCGCAGTATGAAACGGATCACGACAACTATGTCTGGATCTGCCCAGCTGCGTGAGTGACAGCTGGCTCTGCCTATCTAGAGGGAGAGCCAGCTGTACCCGCCCCCTCCCCCGTCCGTTCCACCAGTCAGCGCTGGCGGATCGGAGCGGGGAGGGGGGAATCCAGCCCCTCCCCTGTCACGGCAGAGAGCCGTGACAGGATCGAGAGGTGAGCGAACGCCGGTATGTGTTCTCTCACGTCCCGATCTACTGAGCCGACCTGTAACAGTCTCATTGTCACAGGTCGGCTAGAACTGTGAGGATGAGTGAAAGGCACTCACCTCATAGTTCTCCTTTAATACAGTTATAAATATTCATCAGGAAATGAAATATAAAGAAATATTCTTCCTCTCTGCCAGGCCCCAGTTCGAAAACGATCCCAATAAGAAATACTTTCATACAACCTCGAGGAATCAGTCAGTTTTTAACCCTAAGATCAGCTCCTAATCATCTGGTGGATGGATTTAAAATTCTAGTTGAGGATGTAAAGTCCCTGGAAACCAAACAAGTTAAAGATGGAGTTCATCTTAGCAAAGGAATAGAGTCACTAGAAGCAGGGCCAACAAGGCCTGGACTCGGGGCGGCAGGGATTAGAGGGGCGGCAGCGGTTTGAAATCTCCCGACGCCCAGGACATGCAGTTCCGGGCGGTAAATGTAGAGCAGGGAAGCCACTTGTTTGTTTAAAAGTGATCTCGGCGATGTTGCCGAGATCATTTGTAATAAGACTGCAGCCTGTGTACGTACCAATCGCTGGTTGTCATCATCCTAAATGGTTAAAGGGAATCCCCAAAGGACAGTTGACTCGTATGAAACGAAATTGCACCAAATTAGAAGACTATCGAATACAATCCCAAACTAGATTAGATAAATTGATAGAAAAAGGATATAATAATAAAGAATGATAAAAAGGTGCATAATGAAGTCTCTCACTTTGACAGAGAACAACTATTAAAATCTATTCAAAATAAAAATGACTCTTTCCCTGTATCTTTTATGACCGATTATTCGGATTTTTTTTAGAAAACATTGGGGGTATCCTGAAGAGAGATCGGATTTTGGGTTCTATCCCTCCTGATAAACACAGAATAATTTATAGGAGGGTTTTCGGGAAAAAAAATTAGCAAAAAATGTAATAAATCCACCAAAAAGGATTAAAACATATGTTTTTTTTGAGGGGATAGGTTTTGATCTCTGTAGACGCTGCATCCGCTGCAGGAGATGGCTTCTCTTCAGCCTAGAACCAGTCGGAGCAATTACACAATTATAAAATGTATTTCTTGTTCTACTGAATATGTCACCTGCCTCTTAGAATGCCCATGTGGCCAGCAATATGGAGGGAGGACCACTAGGGAACTTAGACAACCAATGGAAGAGCACATGACTAACATTAAGAACACAGTCTCTCCAGACATTATAACATAGCCCATAATAGAGATCCTGGGGGTCTGAGAATTATAGGTATTGATAGGGTGGAATAATATTGGGGGGGGTCCAATCTTACTAGGAAGACATCCAAAGACAAATCTAAATGGATCTATATTTTGGATCCCCTCACTCCAAAAGGGTTAAATATTGACTTCCATCTAAATTGCTTTTGAAGTCATTATTAGGAAATTATTCCTTCACATATGTTTCCTTTTTTACTACTTTTTTTTGTCTGTTTTACCCTCCAATTCTCAGCTTTCTTTGCAGGTTTAATGTACTTATTATGTATATATTGGACGGGATTTTTTTGTTTCTCATTGATACCTTGACTGTCAGATTGTTAATACAATCATTGAGATTTTGCCATTTACTAGTACTATAGGATCCAGAGAAGAGCGGCTGTCAGTGAGATCCTTTGACAAAGTCGGTATGACGAAACGCGTCAAGGGGCGGGAGTTCACTATTGATAAAACACAGACCTGACTGGAGAGGTGAGGAGGATTCTGGGAGGTCACATGACATCACCCTTATCTCTATTCATAAAACACAGACCTGACCGGTGAGGTGAGGAGGATTCTGGGAGGTCACATGACATAATTCCTATATCTAATAATAATACACAGACCTGCCTGGAGAGGTGAGGAGGATTCTGGGAGGTCACATGACATCACTCTTATCTCTATTAATAAAACACAGACCTGACCGAAGAGGTGAGGGGTATTATGGGGTAGGTAGCCAGGAGTCTGTGTGATATTTGTCATATATCATGTATAGCATTATGGACCAATAAAGAAGAAGCCCAGTGATCCTCCATCTCACTCCTTAACTGAGAGAAACGACAAGAAGATTCTAGAAGTCACCCAGAAGATCATTGAGCTGCTGACAGGAGAGGTGAGCGGTGCCGGGAATTCTGGGACATGATCCAGGAACAGACAAGGGGTGTGTCTGGATGGTGACTGTATCATTGTGTATGTCAGGTTCCTATAAGGTGTCAGGATGTCTCTGTCTATTTCTCCATGGAGGAGTGGGAGTATCTAGGAGGACACCGGGATCTCTACAAGGACATCATGATAGAGAACCGGCCGCCCCTCACATCACCTGGTGGGATATGATGACATATTGGCCTGCCATTGATAGTGTGGTCAGGTCCCAGCTTCACAGCAGATGCTTCGTGTTTAATGTGTTGGCTAAAAGGCAAATTTGTCTTTTTGTCAGGTTTATCCAAGATGGCAAAATTGTCTAAGTGTTCTCCACTCGCTGTTTCTTCACTACCAGAACACAGTATCATTATAATTCCCCTAGCTGGCAACCTCTCTTTATTAGAGGAACTAAATATGACCCATACTTCAGAGGTCATTGAGGTGCTGACTTTGTGCCAAGAACATCGTTCACCTTTGGAAATTCCTGCAACATCACATCTTCCACAGTATACATCTTCTCAAACAATGGATAACCCCTCCTATGTGAAGAAGCTGTCTCACACTGACAACTCTAGCCCCAGAGATCATCCTCAGTATTTATTCACCAGGGTTAAGGAGGGACCAAGTACAGCTGAGGGACAATTCTCACACAATGGTGTCTCCTCAGTGGTGCATCAAGTTAAATGTATAACTCTACAACAGTGGAGCCCCACTCCTTGATAAAAGAACATATCCAACCATATCCAATGCTCTAATAAGTGTAGTGAATTTACATAGAATCTATCACATATGAAGGAGGAACTTCTCTCAGAGGAACATCTCAACCATCCTGATAATTCTCCACCCACACGTCATGCACATTGTCCATCCATCCAGGTGAGGAAGAATTGGTCTCAGATGAAGAACATGTCCTGCACTATGATGCCTCCACATTATATACACTGTCCATCTATTCAAGGTAAGGAGGAACCATATGAAGGAGGAGCTTCTCTGAGGAACATCTCAACCATCCTGATAATTCTTCACCCACACGTCATGCATTGTCCATCCATTCCAGGTGAGGAAGAATTGGTCTCAGATGAAGAACACGTCCTGCACTATGATGCCTCCACACCCCCACATTATATATGCATTTTCCATCCATTCCAGGCAAAGAATTGGTCTCAGATGAAGAACATGTCCTGCACTATGATGCCTTCACACTTACAAATAATATACACTGTCCGTCCACTCCAGGGGAGGAAGGAATAGTCTCAGCTGAAGAACATGGCCTGCACTATGATACCTCCACACTATATACACTGTCCATCTATTCAAGGTACGGAGATACCACTTTCATCTGAAGAACATCTCCCACATTATGACATCGTCACATTCACACATCATACACTATGTCAATCCAGGTATGGTAAGGCAGGACCACTCTCAGCTGTAGAACATCGCCCAAACTATGACACATGCATACCTACATCTAAGGCAAGCGTATCAACCTTTGGACATCTTCCACACTTTAATGTCTCCACCAACCACACCCAGTCCAAAGTTCCACTTATCAAAGAACATCTCTTACCTGAGGAACATTTTACCTGCCCTGATGTGTTCACACTCACCAACCACACCTCTAAATCTAGTTACATTAAGGAAGAATGTCTCATGGAACAGAGGAAACCTCACGATTACTGGCATTTACTTACCCATGGAGCAAACTCTTATAGTTGTATGTACCCATAGACTATATTCAGTTTTTATTGGAAGTGTCTGCCTAAGGAAAATACCTTCCTGTGTTCATGATTAGTGGGAAGTATTTTAGGTGCTTTTCAAAACTGGTGTACCACCAAAGGACTCACACAGAAGAGAAACCTTGTTCTTGTTACTTGTGTGTAAAGTGTTTTTCGTTGAAGCGGAATCTTCTGAGCCACAAGAGGATGCATTCTAGTGACAAGTGCCGTTTCCTGTACAGCTCTTACCTTGCTCCAAGTGAGTTCCGTGGTATTCCACGGAGGAGACTGAGCTGAGCACCCTTAGAAAGTAACATTTTGAATGGAGGACTTGACGGTGTCGTCCCCGGAAATGTGAACCTCCTTTAACAAAATATGGTTCCATTGGATGGAGTTCCTGCTATCTCCGGAATACCGAACACATGTCACCTCAGACCCTCCCGTGGAGCCTTTGGTGGCCTAAGTGAGCCTAGACGGGTGAACCACTGGGAGTGACCTCTTGCCCTTTATTCCGTTTCTTTTTCTGTATATACCTCTTTCCTTATTCTGATCTATGTATGCCTCATGAGATCCGGAAGCCTCAAAGATGTAGTTACAATAGGAGTTAAGTGATTGTATGATGACAGATACCTACATAGAAGATGGTAGGTACCCGTCGCTTGTTCGATGTAACCATATACAATCAAATGTCCTTCTGTGTAATACCCTATACTTACACATCCATAAAACGATAGGATGCTGCACTCGTGTTGTGGAATTAAATACGACAGAATGAGCAGTCAAAATATAACTCCTATATCCCTTGCGCCACACAAACACTCTAGGGCTGATGGGAGAGGCAATACGATCATATATGTATAGTTATACCCCTAATGCTATTTCGTGTTCCCTTCTGTGTATACGGTTCTATGTTTTCATTGAACATTACAGGATCTGTGCGAATACCCTTAGCGTCTTCATAGTACTGGCACTTGTCGCCTTGATTGAAATGTATTTATCCAGATGTGGAATTTTTTTTTATGGATAACCCTGTTTTATAAAATAAAGAATTTAAAAAGAAATTTTTTTTTGCAATCTGTCAACAAGGCACCAGACGACGGGAAAGAAACACTCGGAGACCGGGGACCACAAGTGGTTGTTTTCTTACAATTTAATTGAGCGAAAAACTTCTTTTTTTCCCAAATCCAGCACAATGGCATTTTCATTATTTCACAGAGATAACTTTTTTTTCTCGAGGAGTCAGTACCGTCCTAGCAATCTAGAACTTTAAATCACATGTCCATGTTATGATAAAACAAACTCAGAAGAACTTGGGTTTAAGCGTATGCATGCGGGCATTCTTTGTATACCCTGATCTGCCACATGGGGAGGCGGGGGCTTAGTGTTGACCATGATGTAACAATAAAATGGCACTTGTCAAATCCATTCCTTAACACAAGCTTCCTAGGATTTCGACAGGAACTAGACGTACTGGGTCTCCCTAGGCCTGCACTTCACTTGCATTGGTTGCCACCTCAGGTCTGGTGCAGCCGGTGGAAAGAGACAGTACAAAGACCTGAAGGTCTAAAGATCTTTTCCATCTTGGGTCTCCCCCACAAAACAGAAGGAGATGAACTATAAACTGGCAGAAGGAGATGGCTGAATGAAATTGAAAGGGTGGAGGCGTCACCAGAGCTGAGGTGACAACCCGTAGTCTCTAGAGGAGGTGAGAAGGTGGCGCAGAGACAGCAGACTCCAGAAATTCCTGTCACCCTGCAACAATACAGCACTTGGGGTGGGTTACTGACATGGTCACTTAAGGGTAAGAGTTGGAAGCTGTCCCCCTGCTTTCCAACAGACAGAACAGTATCAAATAACATCCCCTCCATCCAAACTATAAAGACTGTTATGCGTACTCAGGAGCTTGAACACGGTGCAAGGTCAGAAGATTGACAGAGCAGCTGATGTTAAGACTTCAGATGATACAAATGCCAGAAAGCCTGATGTTTGATTGTTAACGTCCCATGGTTGACATATGGGTTTCTTTTGTCTGGCTCAATTGCCTGGTAGTGGCTGCACTTCCACTTACAGGGGCCCCCATGGAGGCAACAGCAAAGAATCAAAGTGCCAATGCGTTTTGGAGGGGCAGACCGAGCCACTTCATCGGGGTTACAGGTGTAATTCAAAAGGGGAATACCTGGAGGAATGGACTTAGGGAAAGTTAAGGTGCCCATACACTGTGCGAATTTCGCCCGTTTTTTTTTTGAGGAAACCGGACGAAATGTGCACAGTCTGCACCATATCTATTGGCATCCCTCGATCAAAGTAGCTGGTCGGAAAATCTTTGATTGATCAGAGCTGGCAGCCAATGAGCTGCCTACTCTGGACGGGTATCCTGACAGGGGGATTCCTCGGTTGACAGTTAGTTTGATGGAGGAAGGGGATCTATTTTTTTTCGTTCAGCCCGCAGGTCAGACTTAGACTGACGGTGACCACAAATACGAGGGCACATGCAGCAGTCGGGAGGCTCCCATGAACCCCTGAAGAATGGGGTCTGCGTTTGCCCCCCGAAACATGTTGGCACTTTGATGCTTTTACTGTTACCAATAAAAACTCCTTTCCCCTCTTCGTCGCTTGGTGGCGCCTCCGTTTTTTTGTTCTAATTGGACTTCAGGTGACCTCTTATGACCCCGCCTCTCGAGCTAAAAGCATGATGCTCAACATACGTAAAAACTAAAAACAGGGACAAAAAAATCTTTCATAAATAAGCCTACGCAAATATAAAATATTTGAGCTTTTGAGTCCAGTTGAGACAACCGAGTCAACAAAAACCGACTTGTTATTTCGGTCTCTACCTCAAAGTGACCTATTAAAAACATGCTAAAAATTATGACCTAAAGCTGGTTACATCGGGCCCTGCGGGCAGAGATCGGAGGAAGCCTTAACGGAGGCAGATTACGTAAGGGTGGACAAGAATCATAAATTAAAACTTGTAAAAAAAAAAAAAAATTATGGATCAACACTACAAGTTTCAGGAGATGATTAGGACAGAAGATACGGTGGGGGAAGATAATTTACTACACACAGCTAACTTCCTGCCCAGGAACCTCAGAGAACGTTGCCAGCTGTCAGTTTTGTTATCAGCCTCCGCCTAGCCCGAGATGATGGCGTGTACAGAGCGGTCTGCTCCGTAGTTGTATAAGAGAGTTGAAGGTCTCACTTCCTGTACAAGCGTAACGATCTATTTTTGCACTATTATCATTTTTTTTGGCCTCTTCATAGTCCACGGTGTGAAATTTAACCCATTATGGAAAACAGGAAAGTGATGGCTCCCCCAACCATAACCTGGCCGGCTACGTTGTCTGCTATCTCCAAGAAGCCGCAGTTGTCCATATCTTTCGCTAATGAGCGCCAACCAGCTGGAAACAAGGATCCAGAAGTAGGATCCTCGCCTCTATAGTCTATCTCTTCCTCTAAGGACAGCGGTTCTGGACGCACAGCTGACTGATAGTGTTGCTCCACCCACTTTCTATAAGACCAACCCCCCCACACTTTCCATTGGATTGTGATATGTATACAGTTTGTTTTAAGAAGGCAGTGTTGCACTTTAAAGACAGGGCTTGCTGGTTTCTTTTGGGTCCACCTGGCCAAAATGGTGGATTAGCAATTTTAAAAAAAGCGAGCTGCTGTAGGGTAGGAAAGGTACGGGCAGAGCTTACTCCACTCTTAAAGAGTCATTCCACTGAAAAGTGATATTTCAGTTGTGGAGAGTGAATACTGGACTCTTGCATCCCTCTGGAATGCCGAGAGCTCCGAACCTGCTTTCCCAGCTCAGCCCACCTTACACGGAGTTCTATCTGCTGCCACTGGGCTCAATGACTATCTCACAGTATGGGGAAGGCAGCAGGGGGGGATCTAAACAGCAGAACCAACAACAAGAACCTGATGACGACGTTTTGGTCTAGAACATGACTGCCCACCAGAAAAAGGGGAGACACTACTCTCTACTAACTGAACCTTCAGCCTTGGGAGGACTGACCATTTTGTTCTTCCACATATTCGATGGCATAAAGCGCTAACCCCCCACAAAACCACTTGCCGTGGCAGTCAAGCGTGTGACCAAAGCCTTGTTTGAAGTCCTCTGACGTCAAGGCCAACGATATCCCATAAGAGAATTCTGGGAAAGGAGGACACATCTAGGAACTTCTCAAAAGGAAATGAGGAAGGAAGGGAGGTGTTAACTGTACATTATATGCCATGCCTCTTCAACAGCAGTACCCTGTGAAGAATTTAAAGGGGATCTCCTCCATTAAAAAACCCTCTGCTGAGTAATTTGGGGAGCAGGAACGTCGAGTGAAGGCTTGGACACCTCAACAGGGAGCACGTGCATCCACTGGCAACAGATAAGAGTCCAAACATGAGACCCTGGCTGTGGTTTAATCAGAAGAACCGATTACTATATCAAGCCCTGCTCCTCACAACTACCATTCAAAGCTTAGGAGGACCTTTCAAGGTCTAGTAATTGAGCAACCTGGTGAGGGGGGTTACTTTCCAAGCGTTAGGTCAGGAGCATGAAAGGTGTTACTTATCGAGGGTAAGGTAGGTTGCCGAGTCAGGGTCAGAAGAACATAAGGGATATCTGCTACTTATTTGCCGAGTGAAGGACAGAAGACTCCGGCACTCGATGGGAAGATACAAGGTACAGTGAATTCTTGGATGGGTGGAACTCAGATGGTCGTGGACCAACGACTGCAGAAAAACAAAGGGGGTCAGATACATAAGCAGAGGGTTGTTTTCTCAGAAATCCCCTTTAATATACATGTAATAAGCTGCTCATTACAGAGGAGGACATGGTGATGCAACATTTACGAGTCCAATCTATGCTCTGACAAGAGCTTTAATGTTCCATGTAGCCACGTGCCCCCTCCCCCACGGACAACAACAGGTTTAATATAAAACACTTGTACGACAACTGTCTTAGTTTTCCAGGCATCTTGGCGGCCCGGTTTCCTGGGATTTGTCAGCACCTGTGTAGAAAAGCTGTTTAGCACCAGCGTCACCAAGTCAATACAACTGCTCTTTCGCATGGACCTTCTGATGCGTAATCAGGTTGGACCTCTGGTTGAAGCATTTGCCGCAAACGGCACACAGGAAGGGTTTCTCCCCCGTGTGGATCTTCTGGTGCCGAACGCGGTTGTGGTTACTGATGAAGCACTTTCCGCACTGTGGGCAGGAATATGGCTTCTCCCCGGTGTGGATTCGCTGGTGTTTGGTGAGGTTCCGGTAGCTGCTGAAGCTTTTGCCGCAGTCTGAGCAGGTGTAGGGCTTCTCACCCGTGTGGACGCGCTTGTGCGACTTGAGGTTCTTGTTGCTAATGAAGCATTTGCCGCACTCAGTGCAGGAGAAGGGCTTCTCACCTGTGTGGTTCCTTTGGTGGACAATGTAGTACTGTTTGGTGGTGAAGCCCTTTCCGCACTCGTCGCAGAAAAACTGCTTCTCCTCGCTGTGCTCTTTCTGGTGCGCCGCCAGGGTCTCGTCCGTGGGGAAGCTGACGCCGCACTCAGAGCAGCAAAACGGAGTCTCCACCGCGTGCATCCGCTGGTGGATGTAGAGGTACTGCTTGCTGCTGAACCGCTTTCCACACTCCTGGCAGCCGAACGGCTTCACTCCCAGGTGGGTCTTCTGGTGAGCGAGAAGCCGCTGGCTACTTGGAAACCGCTTGCCGCAGTCACTGCACAGAAACTGCTCCTTATGGCTCCGCTTGTGGTGGCTGAGGGAGGTGGCGCTGCCGAAGGTCTTGCCGCACTGGGGGCAGGTGTAGGTCTTTTCGTTGGAGTGCGTCCGTTGGTGGGCAACCAGGTACGACTTCTTGGTGAACGACTTGCCGCATTCGGAGCACTTGAAGGCTTTCTCGCCCGAGTGGAGCTGCTGGTGCTCGATAAACTTGGCTTTGCCGCGGAAGCACTTGCCGCACTCAGAGCAGATCATCAGGAACTTCTCTTTGTGGATCTTGCGGTGAATAAGGAGCCCGGCCCGGGAGGTGAAGCATTTTTTGCACTCAGAGCAGACGTGCAGTGTTGCTTCGCTGGCCGACTTCCCGCCGTTCTCGGCATTGGTGCGGCTTCGGCTTGCTCTTACGGACAGGTTGATGGGGAGGTCCTGCGGTTTGGAGCTGAGGTCGGAGGTCTCTTCCTCGGGGCCAGAGCTGGGCGGGGATTCCGGATTTATGATAACAGTCCCCTCCTCAAGGACGGAGCTCTCGTGTGATCCCGTGTGATCGTCGCCCGCAGCTTCATGCGGACCGCTGCCCGCGGGCGATTTCAAGTTCACGTCAATGTTCTCTTTATCCGGGCCGGTGCTGGCTGGTGACCCGGGGCCGGTACTGGCTGGCGACTCCGGGCCGGTGCTGGCTGGCGACTCCGGGCCGGTGCTGGCTGGCGACTCCGGGCCGGTGCTGGCTGGCGACTCCGGGCGATCATCTCCCTCAACTTCGGCAGGATTGGTGCTGGCAGGGGATTCTGGGTTCACAATCACAGTGTCTTCCTCCAGGTCACTGCTTTCAGGGGAATCAGGATGAATGATGACCGTCTGCTCCTCTACGGTTGTGCTTGACGGGGATGGAGCCCCAGGAATAACAGCCTCTTCCTCGGGGGAGGTGCTTGCTGGAGATTGTGGGTGGATAATAACGGTCTCTTCCCGCAGGCCAAAGATCGCGCGGTATCCCGGAAGAGTCTTGGCATGCTCACCGTTCTGTCTGCTCTTGTCAAGGGATGCTGAAAGAGCGCCTTCCTGACTCATTCCGAAGAGCGGTCTCAATGGGATTCAAGAAGAAAGGTCCAGTTGATGGATAAGAGGTCCACCTGTCAATCAGATCGGAACATGTGACCTTCAATAATCACGGATAATCAATACATAACAACAGCCTCTGTCATCACAGTGCCTGAGGGAAGTATCTGGACAGTCCCAGTCACAGCCAAGGGAGATGGAACAGAAGTATCCAATGGGCCAACACAATACTTAATTCCCAAGACACACTGAGGAGGCTCCAAATATCTTAGCTGAGACTGGGAGAGGGCGAAGCAGCACAAGGAGGCAGGCAGTTGTGTTGCAGTACTCATGAGCTAACTGATAGGAGGAGAGAGCAGAGGGACAGAGAGATGAACTCATCATTCTGCTGCTTATCCTTTCACTGTCCAGTCACAGGCTGAGGGGGAGGGGACAAGACCCGTAAGCTTTACTGAACTGCAGCAGCGACAATTCTGGTCCCCTCCCCTTCCAGACATGTCTGTGCTGTGTATATCTCAGGACTGGATGGACATAAATACAAACCCTTCGACAGGTGACACAGGTACCGCTCTTACATTTCATCTGTGTATTAGCGTATCCAAACCCAAGAACACATGGAATATATTGCAGCTTACCCAACCTTATATAAGGTGGCCCCATTAGTTTTCTCTAATGAGACTAAGAACATTCCGGAAATGAGCCGTTGATCCTGCCAGAATTCCAGCGTCCTAACTTCCTGTGCACCGGCTCATTCCGGCATTCTCCTCTTACCTACAAAACACTTCCCCCTATGTAATGGAGTGTGTGTGTGTGGCTAGGGTGACAACATGACTCCTCTATAGATACAGAAGGGCCAGTGAGTGTTGTCACTCTAGGACAGGAAGTGTGTTATTGGCAGGATCACCAAGATAAAGTAAGGCCTGAAAAAACCCCACCACATCTCAGGACAGGGTTAGCAGCAATACACTACATTGTGGATTCTAGGTTTTATCTCTACAAACTATTAAAAACCACCCAAATCCCTTTGAAAACCCTGATATTCCCTAGTAATATAGTAATGACATCATCACTGTGCTGCACGTAGCCTGTGCGGAGATGTGGGAGGGGCGCATTGGTAAGGGGAGAGAGGACGGGGCACCTTGAATAAGAAGAGCTTGCCACTAAGATACAAGGTCCACTTTAAGTCCTCAAGGATAACCCAATTCTGGTATTCCAAGGAAACCTGTCGTGATAAAAGCCCATACCTGACCATACTGGAAACCCGCCGGCATTCAGACGGAGATGACGGCTTATTGCCGAGGTTGCCAGCTTGTTACCGGCTCTGCTCAGTTCTCCGGCTGATTGACAGGAGTGATGGAGGAATCTCGCCTGGCAGGCAGAGCAGTAGCCCGGGAATTCTGCCCTCTCCGCCTTCCAATGGCAGTCACAGGGAGCGCCCACTGAGAACAGACCTTCTTCCTGTTTATCCTAGTCATGTGACATATCACATGACCAGAGAGGGGAAGAAGTAGAAGCTGCCATCACTCCCGGGCAGGCGTAGTGCTGAGGAGGAGGTCTGTGAGTACATGTAGGGTGGGGGGGAGCGACTTACCCCCAGAGCCCCCTCTACCCCTTAAAGCCCCTACCATCCCTAGGGACACATAGTTTAGTGACCCCAAAGATATCCACTGTCCCATGAGAGCCCCACCCCCTCAAAGACCCTCCCAACCCCAAAGACACCTAGAGCCCCTTATAGTTCAGTGACCCAAAAGAGCCCCTCTCTACCCCTGGGAGCCCCTTACCCCCTCAGCCTCCACCTATCCCTAGAGGTATCTAGGGCAGTGGCATTTACAACCATTGACACTATTTCAGCACATGCCGCAATCATTGTTTACTTTTTGGCACATGCCTTTAGCACCGCCCCCTGCTCCTCCCACTGTCCTTTCCATCAATCACAGACCCATTGATTTTCAAAAGGTCCCAGGTATACTGTTGACAGTGGCAAAGCCCCCATCCCTAGCAGCTGTCAAAGCTCATGGCATGTCCTAAGTCCCCCACCCACTGGCATGCAGGAAAAATTCATGCACATAGTAAGGGATGGCATGAAAACCCCAATGTTATCACTTTTTTATTTGTTTAGTGAACAGGAGGGGGCGGATACGCCCAGAGGAAAGGGAAGGAGCTCTTTAATCAGACAATAATTCAATGTACAATGGAAGTCTGGGGCACACAGGTCTATCACATGGCAGCGCTGGGCATGCCGCCACCTGCTGGCCAAACTTGACACTGCAGCCACATTCGGCGGACAATAGAAGTCTATGGGGCGCCGGGCACGGAGAACAGCGCCACCTGCCGGCCAAAGATTAAACTTGCAGCCGTCTCATTCCAATATTATTGTATTATATGTATAGTATTTATGGAATGGAATTCTAGTGCCCTCAGTCAAAGTGGCAGCTAGAGCTAGAAACGTTCACGTCCTGCTGTCGCAACAGACTTGGCTAGTTAGGTGAGGAGGATTTCGGGAGGGTCACATGATATCAATCTTATCTCTATTATTAAGGAGATGCCTTTTGGGTTAAATACCTTGATTGGTGGCGGCTTCCCATTTTTCACATTGTGGTGCCCAATTGGATGAGCCTGTCATGGATGGAGCACACGTGGACCTCCTAAATCATTGGGGTGTTACATTATCTGTGGTGCTAGTGGAGAAATAAGATGTTGGGCTTGGGTTCTCACGTCATAGGTAGTTGGGTTTTGGAGGAGTGAGTCATGCAGGTGCCATGTCCAGGATTTGGTGGTGGGCTGGGTGAGGAAGAGTTGAAGGGATCCAGAAGCATTGTTGGAAAAGGTTATGGATCCGATAGGGGCCTTTAGAGATTGTTGGTCATGTGAGACAAGTATGTAGTCTATTCTGGTCAGGCTTGGTGCATGGAGGGGAAATAGACGTGGTCTTCTGAAGTAGGGTTTAGTACCTTCAAAGGTGTTGAAGATGTTCTTTTGATCTGCAAAAGAGAGTTGGGATTTTCCCAAGGAGGAGGTCGGTGTATGTGTGACTTTCAAGGCAGAATATGACTGATTGCTACGGGCAACACACTTTTTTTCAGTCATAGGAGACTTCTGTCAAACGTTTGAATTTTCTGTTGACTTTTCCCCTTGCTAGATTTCCCAGAATGGCACTGGAGAGCAGACGCAGAGCCATGCCAATGTCCTCCCGGGAGATGATTTTCATGGTGAAGATTTTGGATGAAAAAGACTACGACTGCAAGCTTGCCAAGTACCCCAAACCCAACATTCGCAAAGACCACATTCTGCAAATGGTTGTGGCCGTGCTGCAGAGAAAGTGCGGGGTAACCAGGACAAAATATCAAATAAGGAAAAGGTGGTCCGATCTAAAGAACAAAGAATCGACGCAGCTGGAGAACATTAGGAGGCTGATTGTTCGTAAACGTAAGGTTTCTGTGTGTCTTGGTGTCAGAGACATCTGCTTGTGAGTCTTGCGACAATTCTATTTTTTACTGTTGTTTTTACAAAGGTGGGTTACCTTGCAGGGATACGTAGGAATATCAGAAAGATGCAAAACAAACAAGAGCCTGGTGCAAGTGCCGAGTCCAACAAAAGTCAACAAAGTGAAGGTAGAGAAGACTTGTTTCCTCGGTTTAACTACTTTTTTTCAAGTCTAGTCCTTCTGCTCCTCACGCTCTCTTTCTGGTCATCATATCCTTCTGCTCCTATTCCTGTCCTTCTGCTCCTCCTCTTCTGCTGCACCTATTTTCCTCCTTCTGCTCCTTGTTTTTCTTCTGCTGCTAGGACTCTTGTATTGCTCTTCTTCCACTCCTCCTGCTGCTCTTCCACTCTTTCTGCTGCCCCTCCTCTGGTTTACCTCTTCCTTTCCTTCTACTCCCTGCACTTCCCTCCTACTCTTCTTCCTCTCCTACTGCTCCTCATTTTCCTCTTTCTGACGTTTCCTTTTGCTCCTTGTCCTCTTTTTAGTTCTTCTTCTTTTTCTTGTCATCTCCCCCTGCTCCTTGTCATCTCCCCTTGCTTCCTGTCATCTCCTTCTGTTCCTCATTATCATTTCAAACTTTCTTTCTGCACCTCTCTTTCTGCTCTCCATCCACGGTCTTCTTCTGTTTCTTGTCTGCTCCAATTCATTTTGGCATACTTGTCCCCTCCATTTTTGTTTCCTTCTGCTCTTCATCCTCTCATTCTGTTCATCATCTTTCTCCTTTTCCTCCTTGGTCTCTGCTTTTGTTCTCCTCTTGTTTTCCCCTGCTCATCATACTCTTCTTCTGCTTAATTATCTCTACTTTTGCTCCTCGTTCTTTCTATTTGTTCCTAGTCCCTTCCGTATGTTCTTTATCTTATCTTCTACTGGATCATCCCCTTTTTCCCCTTTCAAATTTCTTCTTCCATTCTTCTCCCTCTCCTGCTCTTCGTCCTGTGCTTTTACTCTCTTCTCCTTCCTCTTTTCATCCTCCATGCATGCTTCCCAAATTCACACATATCTTTGTATACAAATTTCTTCACCCCACCCCCCCCCACCCCCCTCCTCCTTCAGCTCCACAGCATTTATTTTACAACTTCTCCTTCTCCCCTTTTGCTACTTGTCTCCTTTACTGCTTCTCCTTGTTTACTTCTGATTTTTGTCATCTCCTTCTGCTCCTCATTCTATCCTTCTGATCATCCTCTGCTCCTTCTCCCTTGTATCCTTCTGTGCCTAATTTTCTGTTTCTATTGTTCATCCTCTCCTCCTGCTCCTCATCCACTGCTTCTGCTCCTTCTCATCATCATCATCATCTAGTCTTCGTCTTTTCCTCCTTTTTCCTCATCCTCTCTTTCTGTTCCTCATCTTTTACTTTCACTTCCCGTCCTCTCTTTTTTCTCATCTTCTTCTGCTCTTTGTTTCTTCTTCTGCTCCTAATCCGCTTCTTCTGCTCTTTATCTTCTCATTTTGCTCATCATCCTATCCCTCTGCTCATCATCTCCATATGCTCATTGTGTTCTTGTTCTGCTCCTCAGCTTCTTCTTCTGCTCCTCTTCTTTTCCTTCTGCATTTCCTCTTTTCCTTTTGTTCCTCGTCTTCTCCCTCTGTTTCTTGTCTTCTCCCTCTGCTCCTTGTCTTCTCCTTTTTGCTCCTCATCCTATTCCTCTACTCATCATCTCCCTATGCTCCTTGTCTTCTTGTTCTGCTCATCTTCTTTTCCTTCTGCATTTCCTCTTCCTTTTGTTCCTCATCTTCTCCCTCCATTCCTTGACTTCTCCCTCTACTCTTTGTCTTCTCCTTCTGCTCCTCAACTTTTTCTCCTGCTCTTCATCTTTTCCTTCTGCTCCTCATCCTCTACTTCTGCTACTAATCCTCTTCTTCTGGACTTTGTCCTCTTCTTTTTTGCTATTCTAATTTGTTCCTTCCTTGTCCTCCTTTCCTAGCCTCCTCCCGCTCCTTGTCCTCCTGCTCCATTTCTCCTCACCCTCTGCTCTTCCAAACATTTAGCTGAGATAGAGACCTTTCTTCCTTCAGAAGAAAAACCTTTGCACAAACTCGGCCAGGAGGTCAGTCAAATTCCTTCTACCAACAATATCGCTCTACAGAAAATAGCCAACTGCATGAAAGAAATAAGAAGGCTCAAGGCATCCATTTGCTCCTTAGAAAAGGACATTTCTGAAGTTCAACAGCTGATTTCAAATCATCATTAGAGAAATATGTTTGAAATAATTAAATGCTATTTATATACTTTATATTTTTTCTATGTTTCTAAGAAAAATAAATTATTGTTACTGTCTGACAGTTCCTTCCATCTCTGGTGGTATCTACTGATGACATCTCTGCTATTGAGCTCCAAGACCTGCATCACCTGCTGCGCAGACTCCACCTATGATTGAAATATCACTTTTTATTTGACCTGCCTTCAACATGCATTACACACAGTATATACAACATGTTTATTAGCTCTAAGACTCGGCTTCTGAGCATTATAAAAGAAAGTAACAAAGAATTGCATTTTTCCCTTAACAAAGATGGCGTCAGTCTAAAGTCACATGTTCCAACAGAGCTCTGTAACTAGCGTCTTCAGGTTCAGAGCCATTTTCTTGTGGCTCACCAGGAAACCCAGTCTATATGGTCTACTACAAAATGGCTGTCGGCTGGCTTGTTGATTGCAATTTCCTTTGCCCTCTAGTGGTCATAGGCAAAGAAGCCTACATTTCCCATGCTAACTCTGTGCTGTCCTCATTGTGATGTCATTAGCAGCAGCCCAGAATGTAGAAGAGGAAGGTATGTTGTATCAATAGAATGAGTGATCTAGTCGTTGCTCCTTCCAGGGAAGACAAGAATCTTTGAGGGGTGGCGGGTGGGGTCTGATAGAAGCAGGCTGTTATTCTCTGGTTCTTGTATATATTTTGGGTACTCCTCCGTTAAAGCTGAACTCCGGGATCAGCAGATATTGCCCTCATACAAGAGCCACGTGTATCTTCCTTGAATCTTGGTGAGCTTTGTTCCAGATCTATGCAGTAATCGAATGTGACAATTGGATCTTCCTGTAATAAAGAACGGTCACTGCTGCTCTCTCTCCTTGTGCAGGGTGACTGGTCTTGTCTCCACCCCCTCCTGTAGATTTTTGCAGGCAGACTGTAGTGGGTGGGGCAGCTGGGCCACTCCCACAACTCTGCTCAGGCTATGTACAGCACAGTGATGATGTCACTGCAAAGACATTTGTCGAACACAAAGCGGATTTATATCCTTTGCGCAGAGATTGTACAATCAGACTGTAATGGCTGCAGCCAACTGTACACTGATCATGAGGTAAAATGAAATGTATGCAGTGAAGATAATATATATTTATTTCACGTGCAGAGGCCACGCTCGCGTCGGGGGTGTCCGGTTCGGCTACGGGCATTTACAGGGTCTTCAGGATGGAAAAGGACAAGATGGAGATGACAAAAAGGTTCTTCGGTCTTGCTCTGGAGATTATCTACCTGCTGACCGGAGAGGTGAGGAGGATTCTGGGAGGTCACATGACATCACTCTTATCTCTATTAATAAAAAACAGACCTGACCGGAGAGGTGAGGAGGATTCTGGGAGGTCACATGACATCACTCTTATTTCTATTAATAAAAACACAGACCTGACCGGGGAGGTGAGGAGGATTCTGGGAGGTCACATGTCATCACTCTTATATGTATTAATAAAACACAGACCTGACCGGAGAGGTAAGGAGGATTCTGGGTGGTCACATGACCTCAAACGTGATTCTGCAACAATATGTTCACACAGGATTTCGTGGTGATGAGAGAATCCGGCGAGCTGATTTCACACCGGGTGAACCATGTTGCATCTGACAGCTCCATTGAAACTCGAGGTGCCGCCACTGGCTCAAAGCTTCTTGAGTCCCCACAGGAAATAAAGAGCGACAAAAAGATCTTGAAACTCACTAGCAAAATCATTCACCTGCTGACAGGAGAGGTGAGCAGTGCCGGGAATTCTGGGACATGATCCAGGAACAGACAAGTGATGTGTCTGGATGGTGACTGTATCGTTGTGTGTGTCAGGTTCTTATAAGGTGTCGGGTTGTCTATTTTCAGGTTCGGCAGTTTGTAGGACACGTAGATGGCGGCAATGAAAACATGGCCGAGTATTCGCAGTCCGCCCCGTCTCAAGGTAATAAGATGAAGTCATTCCATAATCATTTATTACTTTTTACAGGTGTAAGTACGATTGCATTGGTGACTTATGTAACATTAACAAACTGGGATGAAGCTATTAGCATCTCCATATGTCCTTCTCTATGCAATGCAGGCAGATTGTGACTTGTGGGAGGATCCGGCAGGGTGCTGTACATAGCTTCCTAAAAACATCACAGCACCCTGCCTCAGTACTTCGCTGAAGAGCGCTCAACCGTGATGCAAGCAGTCGGTGAGCTTTTGGGAGGAGTTATGCAAATATCAACATGCCTCTGTGCGGGACTGCAGCCTCTTGCCAGTTATCCTTCTCTCAGAGCTACAACTCTTGCACAGGGTGGCTGCAGCCCACGTAGGTCCTGACCCAAATCGTCCTCTTACTTTCTGAAGCCCAGTGTGACATCACCTAGCCATTGCACGCAATGCAGTCCCAGCCAGCAGCGATCCCTTCATTCATCCGCAAAATGCTTTGATTAGAAGTTGACAGTCAGCTGCTGAAAACTGATTTGTAGCCTTCAGCACAGACGCCTTCTCTCTTTTATTGATTCATGCTCTATTTCTTTTCAATAAATAGAAACGATTCTCTGTTTCCTTTAGATGAATGCGATAACAGAAATCCACTAAAGAGATATCTTCGTCCTGTGCACTTCCAGGACTCCGCGGAGGAGGAGGATGACACAATGGAACAGGATGATCATGTAGGTGGAGCAAGCGGTCTTCTTAAGGAACACAGTTTATGATCTGTAGAGGGACGTCAAGCTAACACTATAATAAAATGCTTTAATGTTAAATCTGCACTCCGCCTTCCCTTCAGTCTTGCACAGTTGTACCGGCTCCTCCACTTCAGCTTTACTTGAAAGCAGGCCATACAAAAAGAAAATTAACCTTTTTAACATTACAAGAACATGGAACAATGGAAAGGGGGAGTAGAAGGAGAAAGTGGAGGAAGTATGGGTTATTGAGGTTTAGGCCTCATTCACGCAAGAACAGGCCGGCACGTACAGCTAAATGCTGCATGGACGGCCGTATCGGGCAGCTCCCGGGAAGGTCAGGTGCTGCGTGAGATTAGTACGTAGCCCCTGTTCTTCTCTATAGGATTACGCGGCCGTATGCTGCCCTACGCTCATCCGTCCTGCATATCCGTGCGGGTGTCCGTACTTGTACACTGACAGGATGAATCCTGTCTGCATCCGAGCCGGGCCACCTGCACCCTACGGACCTGCACTTGGGGTGAGCATAGGGCGGCGTATGGCCGCGTACTCCCATAGAGAAGGACAGGGTCAGCACCTGTCCTTCCCAGGAGCTGCCCGATACAGCCATGCACGGATCTGTACGTGCCGGCATTTTTTCGTATGAATGAGGCCGTAAGGATCATTAAGAGAGAGGTTAGAATAGTGGATGGAGGTGGGGGGGTTAGGATAGTGGATGGAGTTGGGGGGGTTAGGATAGTGGATGGAGGTGGGTAGATGGGACAAAGAAGTGGTCATGTGCACAGACCTACTGTAGTTGTTAATGGCAGGTTGCTTCTACGCAGTATTGGTAAGGGTTAATAGTATTCCTAAAAACCATGTAGGGATAACGAGCATGGGTGAGAAGCAATCCGGTCAATGGTGGTATTCTTTAGAGAATGTGAACTGGTGCCAATAACATCAGGTCTTTCTATAAAGTTCTTCACGGGGTTGAAGTAAGATCTTCCATACGTTGGACTTTCATAACTTTGTTCTCTTACTCAGGAGGACAACGTGATCAGCATTAAAGTTGAAGATGAAGAAGGTCCATATGTGAGGGGTGAGGAGCCAAGTGAGGAGGAGGAACATTCTCCAGAGATTTGCACAGGTGAGGAATAAACTCAAAATCCAGAAAAAAGTCCCAGATTCTCCTGGTTCAGTCAGTACAACAGTCTCTTCTTCTCCCCCTCCTCTGTCAGTAGACCGAAATGGTCGTTATATTCACTCTTTCCACAGATGGACCCAGTAACAGGAGTACCCCAGAGAGATGTCCCCTTCCTCTATGTTCCAGAGACTCCACACCCCAGCAAAGTCTGAACAAATTTCAGGTATACGTAGTCAAGGTTGATGGGCCCCTGAAGCTTATCTCAATATTTCCAACTTCCCGTTCTAAACAAGAGCTTCATTGGACAAAAACTTAATTGCAGCTTCTTGTGCTTCCTGTAGGCTGAAAACCCAGGCGGCATGAAAGTCGTCATTGAACCGCAAACAGGGGAAGGAGAAATTAGGAAAATTCAGACGGAGGTCAGCTCGGGTCAGTAAGGAGACCTTTTCTTTCATTTCGAGGTTAAAGTTAGTTGGGTTCAGTCCAGCGCTGATCCTTTATTGCTATAAGTAGCCTCAAAATGCACCTTTGCCTTTGTGAGGAACAAATCCTTGCACCGACCATGCTCTCCCCCCCCCCCCCCCATAGTTGCCATTCCTGCATTTCACGTGTGTGTCCCTGCTTTTGTCCCGGAAACACACCTCCAGGGAGTTAGTGCTAGTGAATGCAGATTCATTCTTTAAAGCAGCATATTGTAAAGGGATGCCAGATGAGGTCCTTCGGAGGTACACCCCTCCTGGCTAGTGTTTATCTTAGACCGGCTCCGGTCCAGCTCGGAACTGACAAGGTATATCAATGGGAAAGCTCTGATGCAGACCTGGGGGGAGGGGGATATCGGAGGCTGTAGCTCATCTCTACCAGCTTCTGTAAAAAAAAAGTTATTGCCAGTATTGATTTTGTCTTTATATGATGTTACAGGTGCCCAGTGTTGTGTAGAAGTATTGCAATAGAACTATACTGCGTTCTTTACTACTGCGCTCTGCATTCTTTACTGTTGAGCTCTGCGTTCTTTACTACTGATCTCTGCGTTCTTTACTACTGCTCTCTGCGTTCTTTACTACTGAGCTCTGCGTTCTTTACTACTGAGCTCTGCGTTCTTTACTACTGATCTCTGCGTTCTTTACTACTGATCTGTGCGTTCTTTACTACTGATCTCTGCGTTCTTTACTGCTGATCTCTGCGTTCTTTACTACTGATCTCTGCGTTCTTTACTACTGAGCTCTGTGTTCTTTACTACTGCATATTTGCAACTCTACTATCAAATACTATTACATCTACTATACTTACTACTGACCTGTCCACTGGTTTGCATTGGTTCTGGTCTGGGGTCTGCCGTACATTGGTTCTGGTCTGATGTCTGCCATGCATTAGTTGTGGTTTGAGGTCTGCCGTGCATTGGTTCTGGTCTGAGGCCTGCCGTGCATTGGTTCTGGTCCGAGGCCTAGATTATTCAGTTCCCCTATCAAGTCTCCTACTAATTCTCCTGCTGTTTCTCCTGCAATTCACACAGGATCATTGGCAGAATTTAAGAATCTCAGTCAAAATAGCCAAATCAGAAACAAAATCTGCCATTTAGCATTTTGAAATTCCCCTACCAATTCCCCTGCAATTCACCTTTTAGTGAATAGACATGCTATTTTGAAAATAGTGTGGAGAAATAATTACCCCACCTGAATGTATATGCAGGTGGGGCTTGTGGACGGGTGTGGCTTGTATATGGGTGGAGCAGAAGTGGCCCCATAATCTCATATTGTCTATGGGCCCCATGTGTTGTCAGTCCGCCCCTACACACACAGCACCATTCTGTTTACTATGTGATCGCCATCACATGGGGTTGCCCCACCCTTGCCGTAAGTCTCACGAGGGGTCATGTCTCAAGCGGGGTCATGTCTCCCTCTGACGTCTCCTCCTATCTGCTCTGCAGTGAGACGTGACATCCGGACTGAGCTACCGCTACACCAGCAGGGCAGAGGCAGGTGAGCTGGGCTGGGCTGCTGGGGCATTGTGTGTCCATTCCAGTCTTAATATTATGATGCCTGATGGGCTACCACTACACCACCAGGGCAGAGCAAAAAATAATAGTAAATAAATAAATTAATTAATGTAGAAATAAATATATAAATTCATCCACTGGGACAATTGCATGGTGGGGGTGTGGCGGGGGGGGCCCAAGAAAATGTTTGCCCAGGGCCCAATAAATATACTAAAGATGCCCCTGGGGGCTGCATGCAGCCCTATAGTTCTAAGGCTGGGCATAGATGGATCAAATATCAGTTGAATAATGCGGATCAGCCAAAATTGGAGCCATCGGTGGCCCTGCAAACACTGCTCGGCTAGACAAAATTTGATTTAAAATGATCGACCGGTCAGATGCAGTTACTGTATGGCAGCACCAGCAGCTGTGGCCTCCTCAATACAATTGAGGTTCCTCCATCCATGCTGTTATTTGGGCAAACTTGAGCCCAGCGGTGACTGGTTCTCTTTAACATCACAGCGTTATAGGAAAGACACTGGGCTACTGGTGACGAGTGCATTGTGACGTTGACCTTGTGTTCCTCTCCAGATCATGAAGGAAAGAATGAATTTCCTCCAACCGAAAACGTAGGCTCTCACCACTCTCGGATTCCGCCCGATTGGCCGTCCAACCAGTTGGTTTCCTTGGAGGGGAACATCTACATTTGCTACGAGTGCGGCAAGTGCGTTGTCTACGACACCAACCTCCAACAGGCGGATGCAGGCTTGAGCTCACCCCTGTGCTGCGACTGTGACAAAGCCACTCCGCTCAAGCCCTTCCTCTGCGCCAAGTGCGGCAAGACGTTCTCCAGCAAGATGGTGTACATGGCCCACCAGAGCGTTCACAATGGCGGTCAGTCCTTCCCATGCGGTGAGTGTGGAATGACTTTCTCCAACAAGTCCATCCTGGAGACACACCAGAGCATTCACACCGGGGACCGGCCCTTCTCCTGCTCCGAGTGCGGAAAGTGCTTTGCCCTGAAGGCCAACCTGGTGAAGCACCTTAAGGTCCACAAGGGGGAGAAGCCGTTTTCCTGCCAAGAGTGTAGCAAGAGCTTCAGCATGAAGTCCAACTTGGTCAAGCATCAGCGAGTTCACACCGGGGAGAAACCGTTTGAGTGCGCCCACTGTGGGAGGACCTTTGGTATGAAGTCCAACCTGGTTAAGCACCAGCGCATTCACACAGGCGAAAAACCCTTCAAGTGCCTTGAATGCGGCAAGTGCTTCGCCAGCCGGTCCAACCTCACCACGCACGAGAAAATTCACACGGGGGAAAAGCCTTTTACCTGCAGCTTTTGCAGCAAGGGATTCATCACCAGCTCTGACCTCTCGCGGCATCAGAAGACCCACACTGGTGAGCGGCCCTTTACATGTTCTGACTGCGGCAAGAGCTTCATCAGCAAGTTCATTCTCACCACCCACCAAAAATCTCACACAGAAGATGAGCCTGCCCCTGTTTCCGAGCTTGTTCCTGAGCATTTGGACAGCTGCTAGGATGCACCGGTGTGTCACTTTTGCTTGCAGCTTTGATCTAAAGCATGGATGTGTTGGTTTTCCTGCAGCCTTGATCTGATCTTTGTAACCAGGCAAGGTGCTCGACTGGCTTGTCCGGCTGTGGGTGGAGAAGGGCTGAGTTGGCCAGGTTCCTTGACCAAGGCTGTAGATAACAGTAACAAATCAGGAAGTCCTTCTTCCTATGATATCAGAAATCATACCAGCGTGCCCTAGAACTCATTCTCGAGAGCAAGGATGCTTGTAAAGGAGAAAAAGAAACAGCCTCCAGAAGGAGGAGGTCACATGGGGCTGAAGGTGAAGCCCCATGATGCATCTCTTCTTAAGAGGGTTGTGTTAATTTCCCCATATTCTACAGACGTTTCTCTGCTGTACGAATCTCCATGAAATAAGAACTGTCTGCATTCCCCACTGTGTTTTTTTATGTTGCATATTAAAAAAAAATGATTAAAAATGTAATTTATGTGGATGGCTGCGTCATTTTTTCAGAGGTCACGCTGTATTTTTGTCTGTGTGTTTGTTTTCCATAGCAGTGGGTGACTCGTGCGGTGGTGCATGTGAAGGCACAGAACCAGCAATGTACTTATGGCACTATGGGCAAAATGCTGATAGTACAAAAATAGCCAAAAATTCGGTGCATTCCCAGGTTCTCTCCTCCCCGCTGCACGCTGGCTGAAAGCTTCGGTCTGTGTCCCCTGCGATCCCTGCTGCTCTCCCCTGTCTGTGTCGGCAGAGGCAGCAGGGTTCAGAGGGAACAGGGAGGCAATCCAGCTGCTGGCACCCAGAGGGGAAGAGAGAAGCTGTCAGGAGGCCAAGCAGGGCAGAAAGCTTTGTTGGGTAGGGGCGGAGCTTCAGGATCTGTATATATTTTAAATATTTACCGATTGTTCTCTATACTGAGCAAATAGTACTGTACTGTTCACTCTGTTTTTGTAAATAACTGAGGATTACCGAGGAGCCCATTATGAGGGGCTACCACCATCCCTGTGCTGAGTTCCCGGGTCTGTACACCTGCCATGCCCATTATGAGGGGCTCCCACCATCCCTGTGCTGAGTTCCCGGGTCTGTACACCTGCTGTGCCCATTATGAGGGGCTCCCACCATCCCTGTGCTGAGTTCCCGGGTCTGTACACCTGCTGTGCCCATTATGAGGGGCCCCCACCGTCCCTGTGCTGAGTTCCCGGGTCTGTACACCTGCTGTGCCCATTATGAGGGGCTCCCACCATCCCTGTGCTGAGTTCCCGGGTCTGTACACCTGCTGTGCCCATTATGAGGGGC
>NW_017306573.1:763666-765461 GCF_000935625.1 Nanorana parkeri
TCCCTGTGCTGAGTTCCCGGGTCTGTACACCTGCTGTGCCCATTATGAGGGGCCCCCACCATCCCTGTGCTGAGTTCCCGGGTCTGTACACCTGCTGTGCCCATTATGAGGGGCCCCCACCATCCCTGTGCTGGGTTCCTGGGTCTGCATACCTATTGTGCCCATTATGAGTTCCCACCATCCCATCACCATCATTTTTTGTTATGGAGAATGTAATAGGGGGAGCTGGAACACGTCGTTGGGGACACCCAAAACTTAATGTGAGCAGGGAGAGCTCACTCTTGAAGTCGGCCCACCAGGATCTACCCATAGCTGGAATATTCCTTTAAGGCTGTATTCATCCAATCATCTTTCTTCTTTGTATCTGTGCTCCATGACATTTATGTTTTCAGTGCAGAGAATGGTCAAGGGATTTCTGCTGCGTTGCTTTGTGAAAGGGATTAGTAATGACCTTAGGATTCCTGTGGGACTGCAGCTAGCGAAGGACGGCAGGTCCCAGCCTGAGCTATGCAAGACATGCTGGCACTTGTCTTTCCTTTAGAAGGCCTTCAGAAGGGACAAGTGGGATGGCTGGGAGCTTTGTCTGTGCTGCACTGACACTGATCATTTATCCACAAAAAAAATATATACATATACTGTATATAAGTATTAAAGTGGAACTATGGCCTCCCAAAAATAAAATTATAAATGCATCTGCACAAACAGTTTTGTCTTCGTCCCACAAGTTTCTTTTGATCCTGTTAATGAAGTTACCTAATGCAGCTTCCTGTGATAGGGTGGCGACAATGCTGCACTGCTCGTGAATACAGAGCAGAGTTGTCACGCTCATGTAGGCTGTGTCTGCTTGCACAACAGCGGGAGGAGAAAATGTTGTAGGGGGTGTGGCTATCAGCATTGTCACTGCTGATTCATCACACCTAGTTCTGCTCACTGCTTTCTGGATTGACAGCACTGCCTCCGTTGCTGAATCCATCCCACTGTGAGCTGCAGTGTCTGGGAGGGGGTAGCGGGGGAGACAAAAACGAAGGTGGATTAGTTGGAGAAGCTGAAGGGCATATTTTGTTTACTTTATAATACTTATGCTTCCCACAGTAACTGGATTTGGGTCGAGATTGTCATACTGGAGCCTTTAGTTGTACTTTAAGGGGTGCATACACCATTTTTTGGTTGCGCACTGCAACGCAGGTCAGTCTATCAGAAAGCCTGTTGGCGTGCCATTCAGAACGACTGTCGCACTAGTGCATTTTACTTGCATTGTTGTGTGTTGCAGTAAAGCATGCGGTGACGCGAATCATTACCAAAACGCCATAGTGTGAACATGGCCCTAAGGGATTGAGAACCGAACGGACGACTTTTGAGTCTGAGAATTTTTACCGGATTGAAAGCAGGCTGTGACATGTGAGGGGGACTTAAGCGTCACCGGCAAATAAGGTACCTCCAGAGCTTGTTCACACCTGTGCATCCAACCTTTCTTTTATACTGCACAGAAAAAACATGGAAGGGTGCCTAAAAATCTGTTCCAATTGCAACGCTGAAAAATATTCCTGTGCAGCTTCTGTAACATGCATTAGGAATGGTCTGCACCCCATCAAGACGCACGCACCAAATGCGTATGTGCATACATGGAAATGATGAACCCTACAGAGTCACTCTACGTGCACGGATGTCAACGGGGCCTTTATGGTCGCCCACATTTGAATATAGATGTTTTTTTTTCTTTTACTTTTGAGCGTTCGCACTGTTCTGAAAACGTTTTCTTTTTTCCTGTTAGCCCTCGAAGCGCCGCCCCCCTTCC
>NW_017306573.1:765808-773802 GCF_000935625.1 Nanorana parkeri
TGCCATCGTAGAAGCTTTATAAACAGCTTAGCAGAGGAGAAGTTGCCTGTACTTGTCTGCTGGCTGAATTCCCCGGGCCGTCTCCCCGCCGAGAGACTGGTGAGTTTACTTCGTGCCGCAGCTTGTTCCAGCTCTTCTGACCGCTTGACATAGCTTTTTCCTGCATCGACAGCCCTTCAAATCTCACTCCGTCTTTTTCATCAGGGGGGATATTTTCCAGCAGAGCGGCATGACGATTGATTTTGTAAATCATGTCTTTTACCTGCTTTGCTCTGTTAAGCCACTGCAAGCTCTTAAATTTGCATGGGTGACAGTGTGGATCAAGCCGTATGCAGAGCTGTCTACCACCACAAGTGTGAAGGAAGCTGTAGGCGGAGCTGTCTACTGCCACAAGTGTGGATGAAGCTGTAGGCGGAGCTGTCTACTGGCACAAGTGTGGATGAAGCTGTAGGCGGAGCTGTCTACTGCCACAAGTGTGGATGAAGCTGTAGGCGGAGCTGTCTACTGCCACAAGTGTGGATGAAGCTGTAGGCGGAGCTGTCTACTGCCACAAGTGTGGATGAAGCTGTAGGCGGAGCTGTCTACTGCCACAAGTGTGGATGAAGCTGTAGGCGGGGCTGTCTACTGCCACAAGTGTGCATTAAGCTGTAGGCGGAGCTGTCTACTGCCACAAGTGTGGATGAAGCTGTAGGCGGAGCTGTCTACTGCTACCAAGTGTGGCTGAAGCTGTAGGCGGAGCTGTCCACTGCCACAAGTGTGGAAGAAGCTGTAGGTGGAGCTGTCTGATGCCACAAGTGTGCATTAAGCTGTAGACGGGGCTGTCTACTGCCACAAGTGTGGATGAAGCTGTAGGCGGGGCTGTCTACCGCCACAAGTATGGATGAAGCTGTAGGTGGAGCTGTATACTGCCACAAGTGGGGGAAGAAGCTGTGGGTGGAGGGGTATAATGCCACAAGTGTGGATGAAGCTGTAGGCGGAGTTGTCCACTGCCACAAGTGTGGATGAAGATGTAGGTGGAGCTGTCTACTGCCACAAGTGGGGAAGAAGCTGTAGGTGAAGGGGTATAATACCACAAGTGTGGATGAAGCTGTAGGCGGAGTTGTCCACTGCCACAAGTTTGGATGAAGCTGTAGGTGGAGCTGTCTACTGCCACAAGTGTGGATGAAGCTGTAGGTGGAGCTGTCTACTGCCACAAGTGGGGAAGAAGCTGTAGGTGAAGGGGTATAATACCACAAGTGTGGATGAAGCTGTAGGCGGAGTTGTCTACTGCCACAAGTGTGGATGAAGCTGTAGGCGGGGCTGTCTACTGCCACAAGTGTGGATGAAGCTGTAGGCGGGGCTGTCTTAAATTTGCATGGGTGACAGTGTGGATCAAGCCGTATGCAGAGCTGTCTACCACCACAAGTGTGAAGGAAGCTGTAGGCGGAGCTGTCTACTGCCACAAGTGTGGATGAAGCTGTAGGCGGAGCTGTCTACTGCCACAAGTGTGGATGAAGCTGTAGGCGGAGCTGTCTACTGGCACAAGTGTGGATGAAGCTGTAGGCGGAGCTGTCTACTGCCACAAGTGTGGATGAAGCTGTAGACGGGGCTGTCTACTGCCACAAGTGGGCATTAAGCTGTAGGCGGAGCTGTCTACTGCCACAAGTGTGGATGAAGCTGTAGACGGGGCTGTCTACTGCCACAAGTGTGGATGAAGCTGTAGACGGGGCTGTCTACTGCCACAAGTGTGGATGAAGCTGTAGACGGGGCTGTCTACTGCCACAAGTGTGGATGAAGCTGTAGACGGGGCTGTCTACTGCCACAAGTGTGGATGAAGCTGTAGACGGGGCTGTCTACTGCCACAAGTGTGGATGAAGCTGTAGACGGGGCTGTCTACTGCCACAAGTGTGGATGAAGCTGTAGACGGGGCTGTCTACTGCCACAAGTGTGGATGAAGCTGTAGACGGGGCTGTCTACTGCCACAAGTGTGGATGAAGCTGTAGACGGGGCTGTCTACTGCCACAAGTGTGGATGAAGCTGTAGACGGGGCTGTCTACTGCCACAAGTGTGGATGAAGCTGTAGACGGGGCTGTCTACTGCCACAAGTGTGGATGAAGCTGTAGACGGGGCTGTCTACTGCCACAAGTGTGGATGAAGCTGTAGACGGGGCTGTCTACTGCCACAAGTGTGGATGAAGCTGTAGACGGGGCTGTCTACTGCCACAAGTGTGGATGAAGCTGTAGACGGGGCTGTCTACTGCCACAAGTGTGGATGAAGCTGTAGACGGGGCTGTCTACTGCCACAAGTGTGGATGAAGCTGTAGACGGGGCTGTCTACTGCCACAAGTGTGGATGAAGCTGTAGACGGGGCTGTCTACTGCCACAAGTGTGGATGAAGCTGTAGGTGGAGCTGTCTACTGCCACAAGTGGGGAAGAAGCTGTAGGTGAAGGGGTATAATACCACAAGTGTGGATGAAGCTGTAGGCGGAGTTGTCTACTGCCAAAAGTGTGGATGAAGCTGTAGGCGGGGCTGTCTACTGCCACAAGTGTGGATGAAGCTGTAGGCGGGGCTGTCTTAAATTTGCATGGGCACTGCCACAAGTGTGGATGAAGCTGTAGGTGGAGCTGTCTACTGCCACAAGTGTGGATGAAGCTGTAGGTGGAGCTGTATACTGCCACAAGTGTGGATGAAGCTGTAGGTGGAGATGTATACTGCCACAAGTGTGGATGAAGCTGTAGGTGGATCTGTATACTGCCACAAGTGTGGATGAAGCTGTAGGTGGAGCTGTCTACTGCCACAAGTGTGGATGAAGCTGTAGGCGGGGCTGTCTACTGCCACAAGTGTGGAAGAAGCTGTAGGTGGAGCTGTCTGCTGCCACAAGTGTGCTTTAAGCTGTAGACGGGGCTGTCTACTGCCACAAGTGTGGATGAAGCTGTAGGCGGGGCTGTCTACTGCCACAAGTGTGGAAGAAGCTGTAGGTGGAGCTGTCTGCTGCCACAAGTGTGCTTTAAGCTGTAGACGGGGCTGTCTACTGCCACAAGTGTGGATGAAGCTGTAGGCGGGGCTGTCTACTGGTACAAGTGTGGATGAAGCTGTAGGCGGAGCTGTCTACTGCCACAAGTGTGGAAGAAGCTGTAGGTGGAGCTGTCTGCTGCCACAAGTGTGCTTTAAGCTGTAGACGGGGCTGTCTACTGCCACAAGTGTGGATGAAGCTGTAGGCGGGGCTGTCTACCGCCACAAGTATGGATGAAGCTGTAGGTGGTGCTGTATACTGCCACAAGTGGGGGAAGAAGCTGTAGGTGGAGGGGTATAATGCCACAAGTGTGGATGAAGCTGTAGGCGGAGTTGTCCACTGCCACAAGTGTGGATGAAGATGTAGGTGGAGCTGTCTACTGCCACAAGTGGGGAAGAAGCTGTAGGTGAAGGGGTATAATGCCACAAGTGTGGATGATGCTGTAGGCGGAGTTGTCCACTGCCACAAGTTTGGATGAAGCTGTAGGTGGAGCTGTCTACTGCCACAAGTGTGGATGAAGCTGTAGGTGGAGCTGTCTACTGCCACAAGTGTGGATGAAGCTGTAGGCGGAGCTGTCTACTGCCACAAGTGTGGATGAAGCTGTAGGCGGGGCTGTCTACCGCCACAAGTGTGGATGAAGCTGTAGGCGGGGCTGTCTACTGGTACAAGTGTGGATGAAGCTGTAGGCGGGGCTGTCTACTGCCACAAGTGTGGATGAAGCTGGAGGCACAGATGTCTACTGCCACAAGTGTGGATGAAGCTGTAGGCGGAGCTGTCTACTGCCACAAGTGTGGATGAAGCTGTAGGCGGGGCTGTCTACCGCCACAAGTGTGCATGAAGCTGTAGGCGGAGCTATCTACTGCCACCAAGTGTGGCTGAAGCTGTAGGAGGAGCTGTCTACCGCCACAAAAGTGAATGAACCAATAGGCGAAGCTGTCTACTGCCACAAGTGTGAATGAAGCTGTAGGTAGGGATGTCTACTGCCACAAATGTGGATGAAGTTGTAGGCGGAGCTGTCTACTGCCACAAGTGCAAAGAAAAAGGTATTAAGGTTTTTTAGGATAAATGTACACTGCTAATGAAAAACAAAATGCCTCTAAGATTCTTGTTGTTATTGAATGTAACAATAATAATATTAAAAATAATAATAATAATGTTAGTTCTGTATGTACTAGGTTATGAAATACTACTAAAACCACAACTAATACAAATAACAATCCTGCTACCAATAAATATAATAATACTACTACTAATAACGATATAATGCTATTCTAATGGTAAATAATAATAATAGAAAATAATAATGCCACTAATAATGCTATTGTAATATTAAAAACAACAACAATAATAATTAAAAAAAACAACCCTACTAATAGTAGAACAAAATAAAAACTGTTATTATTCAAAACATGACTAGTTTTTACACCATTTGTAGGAATAAAGAAGAAAGTATAGTAGAGCTATAATGTCATTATGCCCCGCTGGGCTCCGACAAAATGGTCGCTTGAGGACAGCTGGGAAAAGTCTCCTCCCCTCTAGTGTCGGGGAAGTTAGTGAAAACTACATTTCCCGTGAGTGGGCGGGGCCGGGAGGACGTGACGTCATCGTCACTGACTCGCCCCTTCCTGTGTGGAGATCGGACGGTTCGCTGGCAGTGGAGGGTGAGGGGTCAGTAGAGTGTGATGAAGGGGGGTAGACTATCCTCTTCTGGTGTCCTATCTATATCTCTCAGCTCCTGATAGCTCCAGACTCCTCTGTCCTTCTCCTCTTCCCTTCTGCTCATTCTCCTCATCACTTACATGAACTCACTTTCCATCATATCCACACCATTGTTGACCCCTCTCTAGAGTTGGCCACCGCGTTACACCTCACCGGCCATCGCGAATACGAGCCGATGCCCCCTGCGAGAAAGGCCAGGCTCGCACTAATTTGTTCTTGCTGCGATCGCAATCGCCCGTCGTATTTCTTCGCGAAAACGTATTCCCCATGACGTTCCGGGGCCGCTCTACAATATTTTTCAAATGGAACCGGTTAACTCGTTGACGCTGTTGAAAAATTTCGGCTTTTTTTGTTTTGCGAGTCCGTTGAGGAAAGGAAAAACAAAATGTGGTTAGTCTTCTTTACGTAGAGCCAACCGCGATATTGTGTCAGGTGGGTCGTGGATGGATCGATGGGCAGCCAATTTGGTGGCCGGTCGTGATAGAATCGGTCTTTTGCTCTAGCGAGAAAATTCACAGATGGGGGGGCCGGAGAGATTTACTTTTGGAAATGGAAAAATTGGGACTTTTATTTTAAAGGGCGGTGCCGAAGCTTTGGCACCGCCTTCCTCTTTTGACCCCTCCCCCTTCCTCTCTGTCAACTAACGTCCTGTGTTTGAATCTTAAACAATTTGTATTAGTTACAATTGGTTTAGGAGCTTTTCTAACCCTGTTTTTGTTTTGGTTTTTTTTCACACCTGTAGGGGTCTGCAGAGCCGGGGACATGGAGATGGAGGATCAGAAGCCGGAGCCGGGTAAGGAGAACGTAGCCGCTGCAACAAAACGGCGCACATGGGGGGAGGGCTTGTCTTCCAACTTGGGTGAATATTACCCAACAGGTCTATTCGCTTTTTGTGTTCTCCGGGTGTCAAGAGTTCCAAGGTGACCTTCGAAGTCCCAAATCGTCAGACGATTCCGGTGCCTACCATCGCCCCCCTCCCCGCCGTATAGCCAGCGACAAATTGACTTCAAGTTCTTTGGGAGACTTTATGAACATCGTTTTTATTTTTTATTTTGGAAATGAACGAGAACCATCTTCACCTTCATCCCGGGTCTTTGATTTGATCGTTGATTTGACCCCGTGAACTATTTGAATATCAAAATGAATATTCCGAAAAAAAAATTGTTCTAATGAAATTGTGATGGCCGGCTTTAGATTGTAGGGATGCAAAGTCCTTTTTGGAAGTCAAGGTCCACTTTAAAAAAAACTTCACTCCCCCACCCCTTTCAGTTTTTTTTTTTACATCCCAACTTGCCTTTTTTGTCGCTGGGTTCCCTTAAATATACATACTAACCAATCCCACCAATACTCACAATCTGCTGCTTTGTTGCTGCTCACCAGGTCTCACTCCTCCATGTTTCTCTCTTGCATCATCAGGCTGTAACTTCCTGGCTCTTGCAGCCGTCCCCTTTGGTGACACGCTGCGGCAAATGCGTGTCGTCTGGGACGGCTGCAAGAAATAGTACGAGACAGCCGGCCACCTGATGACGGGGTGCATGCGTATGATTTCCCCCAAAGCTTCCTGGAATGAATGAGGCGAGTATTACTGTGGGCAGCTGGGGCACGCCATTCTCATCTTGCCAAGAAATTCAGAAGTGCGCGGGGGAGTAATTTAAAGGAAAGTATAGAAGAGGTTGAAGGTCCGCTTTGTGCATCTGTTCTGGGCTAATGTGACCCGGGCACTCATACTTGTCATGACCATCTCAAATCTGCTGCTGTATATGCCCAGCATTGTCAGATCTATTATCAGCTGTATAAAATTTGTTTGAGGATGAAGGTTTCAGAGCAAGGGTAGGCAACCTCAACCCTCCTGCTGTGGTGAAACTACAAATCCCAGGAGGCATTGCAAGACTCTGACAGGCCACAAGCATGACTCCCAGAGCCAGAGGCATCACCACAACTGGGGTGCCGAGGTTGCCTAGTCCAGGTTTAGCGGTAAGGCTACATTGGGGGTCAGACTGAGGTCAAGGGTTAAATTGAGGGGTTATACTGATCTTGATGGGTTAGGTCGAGGTTAAGAGTTTACAAATCGATATAAAATAATGGTGTTTTTTTTTTTTATGCCAGGACCCAGGAGCAGAGCGGAGAGGAAAAGCAGTCAAGACCCCTCCTCCGCACCTCACTGCCCGAAGAGTGTTAAACAGGAGGTTGAGGCTATTCCATGTAATTATGCAGAAGACGACAACTGCAACGACCGGTGCGATACTACAGACTATAATGGGGAAGCCAGTGAGTATTGCAAGGAGGAAGAGAAGGATCCAGAGGAAGAAAATGGCACCCACCAGGAGGATCAGGTAGGTCGCCTGTCCATTGCCTGGGCAAAAGATTTGTAAAGTTGAACCCTTGCCAACTCGTACGACCCTTGGAGACTGATAAATGCTATTCTGTTTAACTCTTAGCTAGAGGAATCAGGAAATGAGGTGGCGACGCAGACAGAGCAATCAGATGAGATGCAGATCAAAGAGGAGGAGGACCCTGTGGATATCTCTGCTGGTGAGTGGAGCTGCAACTTATACCGCCTTGGCCAGGGGTCTCCGAAGCAGGCCCTAAACATAACTTTTTCCCCATGCGCATATTAGAAATAAAATACCAATTAGGTTGGCAGAGTGGGCTAAGCGAGTCACCTTGTGATATTTTATATATCTTGGGGCCTCCATCATAAAATGTCTTTGCATCACTTCTTATTTTGGAGTTTGGGCTTCTCCACCGAGCTTGGGGCGTTCCCTGTTCCTGGGGGGATTCAAAAAAAAAATTAATCCAGACCCACAGCCCCCCCCCCCCAGCCAAAACAAATGACTGAGAGTGATGTAGACAATCGTGAAGAGCAAGATGTTAGAAATGCCAACTTATTGGGACAGTTTAACTACAATGTCGACACAGACAAACTTCTATTGGTTATTGATGGACTGAATCAATGTTGAGTTAAATGTGTCGCGCTTAGAAACCTCTAATGAGCAGACAGAGGTGTACATAGAAGCAGGTGGTATCCTTAAAGACCCAAATATATCTATCTAACCTTTTAGCTGGCAGCAAAAAGTATAAATATATATATTTAACCTGATGGCACATTGGAGGTGACCGGTTCTCTTTAAGGGGGGGTCTATCTGTGTAACGGCCCCTGGAAGTGTACCGGTGACCGTCAGCTTTACAGCAGGAGTGATCCTGGCAGTTGAACAGCCACCAGATCACTTACAGGGGTCAGTAAACAGTGCCACCTACCCATAGACCCCCCCCCCCCCCATTA
>NW_017306573.1:773950-777433 GCF_000935625.1 Nanorana parkeri
ATTCATCCATCTATCAGTAGATTTATCCTCCCTTCTGGTCAGAGTCTGACCAGGACTGAATCTGAGTGGAAATCTTCCCAGAGATACACAAACCACTATAAAAGGCCTACATTAAAAATAGCTTGAGTGGGACCAAAACTTGACCTTCTCTTTCTCTCTACAGGCTATGACATGAACGATCAAGACTCTTGCGACTCGGCCACGACATCCGGAGCCGGCAGCCTGCCCATTGACGAGTATGGGCAACCAGTGGACAAGCCCAAACAGTTTATCTGCTCGGAGTGTGGCAAAGGGTTCAGCCTCTACTCCTATCTCACCAAACACCAGCGCTGCCACTCGGACGAGAAGCCTTTCACCTGCATCGAGTGTGGCAAGTGTTTCCGATACAAGCCCAGCCTGGTTGCCCACCAGCGTGTCCACACGGGCGAGAAACCCTTCTCCTGCACTGAGTGCGGCAAGCTCTTCGTCACCAAGTTCAACCTGAAGGCCCATGCCAAGGTCCACACTGGAGAAAAGCCAGTGGAGTGCCCGGCATGCGGCCGGTGCTTCAGCAACAACCCGGCGCTGGTGAAGCACCTCCGGATCCACACGGGCGAGAAACCCTTCTCCTGCACCGTCTGCGGCAAGGACTTCGCCAGCCGCTCCTGCCTAAATGCTCACCAGGTCATCCACACGGGCGAGCGCCCGTACATGTGCTCCGAGTGTGGCAAGGCCTTTGCCAACCAGTCCAACCTCATCTCCCACCGGATCATCCACACCGGCCAGAAGCCCTACGTCTGCCCAGAGTGCGGTCGTGGCTTCGCCAACCAGTCCAACCTGGCAAAACACAAAATGACCCACACGGACCACAAGCCCTTTGTCTGCATAGAATGCGGCAACCTCTTTGCCAGGAAGGAGGGGCTATCTAAACATTTCGAAAGGATTCACAAGAAGAAACTAGAATTCTGAGGAAAACATATTTTAGCAGTTTTCTGAATGCTGGTACATGGAAAAGCTCGGCGCACACTCCTCCCCCAATGTGTTTTTTTGTTGTTGTTGGAGTAAGCACCAGGAAAACAGAGAGAAATCAGAGACTGGCTGCTGAACATTTTTAACCGCGTCATCCTAAGTAGATATATAACGTTTGAACAAAAATGCAGTTTTAATCCAGATTGGACCAGTTTAAATCCTGCTTCATTCAGTTTTATTATAACTGGACGGTTGGTTGTCGTCTTCTGTTTTTCAATCTGGTCGGAAGCAACGAAAGCAGACAAATCAACGCTCAGCGGTTTTGATCAATTTCCCGGCGCAGGCAGGATCACAACGGCAACATCGACATTCATGTGAACACGAGAAAGTGGAATAAAAAGGGATCAAAAACTGAAATGAGATGCACCTTAGAACCGGGTACAGATCAACGGCTGTTAATGCCTTTTCCAAAAAAAAAAATTTAATGCAGGGGAGTGGCGACCTGTGTGTGAGCTCGGGGATGTTTTATTCTTCCTACGGAGTGGCCATTTTTAACATTCGCACAATGATGCAGAGGCAGATGAATAGCACTGAGTAGTGGTGAGATCGTCGTGGACAGAGAGAACGTCTTGATAGACTGCACGACATGGATTATGGATGCCCCCCCCTTTTTTTATATTGGCACACAACTAGGGAAAGGTCCCTTCCGGTGATGTGAGAGGTTAGGTCGTAGAGGATTTGGATGTTATGTGCCCAAATTTTTAAGTTCAATGCTAAAACCGGGGGGGATGCCATGATGAACGTTATCTTCTCCCGCCAGGTTTTCTCTCCTTCTCCTAGCGCTTCATCTCTCCTTGATTTGCCCCGGCACATAATCTCTCAGCTGGGTGGCCTGGAGCACAGGATGAAGGAGGCACTTCTACATGAGTTCAGATGCTCCTCTTACTACAGAAATACACTAAATTATTCACTGTTGGAAGAAACAAGCGCAACAACTACATTTCCTGCCCTGCTTTCTCAACGTTCTGTCAGCTGCTAAAACGTCAGGTGCACTTTAACCACTACTAAAGATGGATGCGTGCACTCGAGTGGCTGAAACTTGCCAGCATGCTGGGAAACCCGATCAGCCAACGTTTGCTTCTTACACAGAGAAGCTCTCGCAAACATGATTTGTCACCTGTAAATCTAAAAATGATGATAACCTAATTATGTGTAGAACCAACCTCTCCCCACACATGGTGGCCTATGATTTTTACTGCGCAACGCCCTGTTAAATATCTGCATTTGACACACGTACGCTTCTCGTCTAGGAAATTTTAGATTTTGTATACAAATTGCTAAAGATGAATTGTAAGTAAGAGGGGCCCCCCTATGTTGAAGGGTCAAACAGAGTGTGCAAGTATGTAAAAAATGTCTATTTTTAAAAAAAACAAGTTAAAAAAACCGGTTGGCTACAGACTGATTACCAAAAGAAGGGGTTCGTCATCCAAAGGTCAATCCCCCAATGATGAATTTTATGAATGATGAATTTTATAGAGAACCAGGATTGATCTTGGGCATGAATTTGAGTATTTGCGCTCCAGTAAGTTTAACTGGGCAGGCATACTGGAGGGGAGGACTCTGGGGCTGGGAGTCAGCATTGGTCTAAAAGCTGCGGCTGACTAGAAGCCCTCCATCAAGTCCCTCCCGACCCCTGAGGGTACACGGCGGCATCAAATAACACAGTCCTGTAGTCATGTACAAGGCTGGTTAGCCGTACTGCCATCAAACACCAGAACCGCACTGTTGGTGTACATGACTACGGGAATGTGTTACTTGATGCCGCCCTGTGCCCTGAGGGGTTGGGAGGCAGCTTTTATTATTTATATTAGAGATGCACCGATACCAAGTATTTGGGCAAGTACTCGTACTCGACCAAATGCTCCGATGCCTAGCCGGATACTGCCGGTATCAGGAAGCCGGGCATCGAGTCATTACGCGCTGCATGGCTTCCTGATTGGCCGGGAAGCCAGCCCCATGCTCCCTCATCACTTGTGATGAGGGAGCATAGAGCCGGCTTCCCGGCCAATCAGGAAGCCGGACAACGTGTAATGACTCCTTGCCTGACTTCATGATTGGTCGGGAAGCTGGCCAAACAGGAAGCCGGGCGCCGTGTAATGACGCGGTGCCCGGCTTTCTGATCGGCCAGAAAGCCCACTCCATGCTTTTTCGTCACCTGGTGACGTGGAAGCATGGGGACAGCTTCCCGGCTAATCAGTAAGTCAGGTGGTGAGTCATTACATGCCGCCTGGCTTCCTTAATGGGGCTTCCGGTATCAATATTCGGTATTGGCCAGTACCGAAAAAAACAGATCAGTACTTGATACCGAAATACCAGTATCGGTGCATCCCTAATCCATATGATGTAAGTCAGTTGACGGTGAAACTAACATCATACCTCGGAGGAAAGGCGTCTCTCACTGCTTACTCCCAGCCCCAGAGTCATTCTCGGACAAAGAAAGCTGTTTTGGGAGCCCTCCTTAAGTCCCGCTTATGT
>NW_017306573.1:777451-779744 GCF_000935625.1 Nanorana parkeri
CAATGTCTTTTTAAACTGTCTTATCCCTGATTTCTAGTGCATATAGCAACAGATTTATTATCCTAGTTTTAAGTTGTATTCTTCGATGGTCTTGAAACTGTCGCAAGCTTGCAAGGGAACCGCCTGGATGACAGCTGAATAGCCCTGAACTACTTAGCTGACTTGAGGGTATGAAAGTTATCTTTGCAATACTTTAAGAAATGCTCAGGAGGACTTCTAGAATGTGCGACAGTTTGGAGGGTTTTTAATGTCGCAAATGTTGGATGTGAGTACCGCGCAGTTGAGAAATGATGCGAAACGTAGCACAACACGTGGAGTGAGTTGCAGACGTGAATATTTTGCAAGAACACTTCAAAAAAGGTCCATAAGCAATAAAAAGTTTGCAGTTAGCATTACATTTTAGTCATTGTGACAAAACTTTTTTTATCACAAACACATTTATAAATTCCCCCCCTATGACTTTTACACTTTGACCACAGATCCAGGTATTAATGGTTAAGGGCTGGGTGGCGGCAGATAGATGTCAGTCGAGATGCTGCATGGTGGGACTTGCTGCCACAACTAATAATGTAACTTGCAGCAAGTCCGGCTCCTTTCCCCTGTTGTACCCCAGCTGAAAGCTCTGCTTCTTGCTCTTTGGCAAATTTCTAGCAGTGGAGAATCCTCTAGATCAGTCTTCCCCAACCCCCGGTCCGCGGATTAAATGGTACCGGGCCGCACGGTCTCAGTGCGGTCCGGTCATGCAATATATGGCAGTGTACGGTCCCGCTGTTCGAACACCGGGGGCCCGCACTGCCGACGGGCTTCACAGTGAGGGGGCGGGTCCTGTGACTCGACTCCCCTCCCGGCCGCGTCTATAGTAACAGGCGGCGGGAGGGGAGGTGAGTCACAGGAGACGTGTGTGTGTCACACGCCCCGCCCGGCCCCTGCAGTGAGTGCACACATCGACACATGGCTGCTGCTCCTGGAAGGGTGAGTCTGAGGGGGGGGGGGGGGTGTCTTACATCATGTCATTAGACGTGAATTATAATGGGGAATATTACACTGTAATGTTCCCTATTATAATCTATTTCTCTGTTATGAACTGCTATTTTATGTAATTAGAAAAGTGGATTACAATGGGGAATATTACACTGTAATGTTCCCTATTATAATCTATGTCTCTGATTAAATGATTACAGGTAGGCATGTGATCTATCAAAGTTTGAGACTACGTTAGAATGTGTGACCAGTGACGTGGTCACACATTTTAACGTAATCTCGCCCAGTTTTTCGGTGGTGGAATAGGTGAAGAATTCCAATGCTTTCATTTTTTGGTGTAACTGTATTTTATTTTGAAGGCATTTTTAAATACAATTAAATTAAAATTATTAAATCAAAACAATATAAAATATAAACAATCAACGTCCCCCCCTCAGCGGGCCACGGTAAAATTATCAAACGTTGACCGGTCCGCGGCGATAAAAAGGTTGGGGAGCACTGCTGTAGATGGCTTGCAGCTTTTCTGTGCCTGGCTCCCTCTAGTGGACTCACCATAGAATTCTACTAATAGATGTTTAGATGGAGACTGACTGGCAGCAGTAGCAGCTCATCTGAAAAGCCAAGGTTGGTTTGACGCAGCTTGACTGTGGTCCTGGACAGAGGTCAAGATTGAGGGTTCGGACTCGTAGCAGGGGTCATAACTGATCACCCGTGGGTTGTCTCTCGAAGTAGTGGCAGGTGCGCGCTCTATGTATTATCCCAGTTGATTCAGGTACCAAGAACAGAAATCTCGCTGTAAGGCTTCATACACATGTGCAGCCCCCTTCCCAATCCACTTGTACAAGGTCTCTCCGAGAGATAACTTGGCACTGTTTCCAACCTCTGGCTGGTTGACTGCATTGGGAGTCTGATGAAATCTGTTGTAATCCTCCTTGCCTCTGTGTAACAGTTAAGCCATCCGTGCCGATAATGCTCTCACTCCGCTTTTATTTGTATCATGCAAAGTCTGTCTTTGTGAATAAAGGCTGGAACTAGCAATTGGATCCCCGTGTTTCTCTTGTTGCACATTACAGGGCACATGACAGGGCAAGTAGAGCAAGCCGCTGTGGGGTTGGATGGGGCAAGGGAATGTGGATCTGGGTCAACGGACGGGAATTACATTCTATACCCGATCAAGGCTCTGCCCACTGCGTCCATTGTGTTAGCTACACCCTTAAATTAGTACTGTGCTGGGTAGTGGCATACAGCTACTGTTATGACGCCCCCCCCCCCCCCCCCCCCCCCCTCTCCTTTTTCTTTCCCCACAAACAAA
>NW_017306573.1:780914-801459 GCF_000935625.1 Nanorana parkeri
CCCCCCTTAACCTTTTCCCTTGTGACATCCCTAAAAAAGGAATTAAACCCTCCTATCTTCTACTGCTGAGGAAGGCGCCATCTTGGCCTCTATTTTGTTCTGCAGTTGTCATGATGCGGCACATGTGATTGGCTACAACACCAGCCATTAAGGGCCTAAAATATTCGGTTGAGAGCTGACATAAGTACACTGACCGATGTGACAGTTCTCACCAGAGGCACGTCATTAAATCAGTGGACAAGCAAACAGGAAGTTGCACACACATGATGTCAGACAGGTACTGAAGCCCCACCTGGGACCAGAGGGAGCTGCAGTGAGACGTGCGGATCCAATAAAACTTTTCCAAGTTCTGACATCATTGGTGAGTGGCTTCCTGTTTCCTCGTTGGAGTTGAGCTGCAGTGAAACGTGCGGGGCCAATAAAACTTTACCTAGTTCTGACATCAGTGAGTGGTTTCCTGGTTGAAGTTGTGAGTTCACCTGAGCTCTGTCACCTGGATCACCAGTGGCGGGGGACATGCATAAGGGCTTAGCGATGACTACTATTGTGCAATTTGTGGGTTTAGTTCTGTTTTACCAGGGTCACGCTAGACATTGGCCAACTCTTTCTAAATTGAGCTCTGGCCTCCAGCCGCCATTCTGACAGGTTCCCTTTCATTGGCCTTCTGTTCTTCAAGTTCACAAACATTTTTTTTTGGAAACAGGTCCACAGGGTCATCTGGACTCACGGGTGGAACCTCTGTGTGTGAGGAACAAGATAATCGACAGAGTCACTTGTAGTTGCTCCTTGTGTTCAGATCAGCTCACGGTGACCTCAGTAGGGAAGGTTCCAGGGGGCAGCTGAAGATCTGTGTGCAAACATTTGTGTAAGCTCCACCAACGTAACAGATTCAAAACCAATGCTATTTTGGGAAGCTGCTTCATGCTAGAGTGTGACCACATTGCACAAAGGTAGACAGGTGCTGAAAGTAGGCAAGTAATGAGAGAAAGATGGAGGCTGCTGTGCTGGAATCCGACTGAAAAAATGCAAGTTGTCAGGCTGTCTTTGGGCTTGCCATTTTCCATGTTGCTGCCAGTGTGGGAACTCCTGATCCGCATGGTTGTCCTAGGAAGCCACTGGATCGGTAGCTAGTATTTAAAAAAAAATAAAAGAACAGCCTGCATGTTTCCGGATGAAGGACCTGTGCCATGTTTGCTCTGGGCTGTGCAGATGGGTAGCACTCCGCCAAAACAGCCGGGCACGTGCACACAGCAGTACAGGTCCTCAAAGAATTCAACATGAGTATGGCGGGGTTGTGCGGCTCCATTCACGCAACAGTCTGATCGTCTGACAAAATGGCCGTTCTGATTTTCAGACTGAATCCAGCACTTCTCATTCCATCTGCTCCTGAAAGAGGTAAGTGGTTGGAAGGTACTGACTGCGCCGGTGTGCAATCCTGATCGACTGAATTGGAACTGGCTGTATCCTTTCCGTGTTCTCCGTAGGTGGTAATCGTCCAAAAACAATGGAGGTAAAATCGTCTGTGGGACATCAGTCATTACGGGGCATCTGGGTGGCCTAAAAGAGTATTTGGTCGAAGAGTCGGCACATTCTGAATTGAGAAAGCTGGTTGGATGACCAGTGAAACGTATTCAAGAAAAATACAGCAAGTCCAGTTGCCTTGACTTATTTTTTACAGATATACCATGACCTGGATGAATGAAAACCTTCACAGACACGGGTGGGCAGTGTTACTCCATGTTACTTATGATTGAAGTAGGACTTCATCTAATTTTTTTTCCCCCTGCCTCCGGTACTAAAAGAAAAACAAAAAATTCCCTCTCCAATGCTGTGCTCAGTTTCACCTTTGTCATTCTGCCCATTTGCCGAGAGCCCAGCCAGCTGCTCACCGGTCCGCTCAGTCCTAAAAGAATACCCGCCCCCAACCACGGGAAGGATGACAAGCAGCTGCAGTGACATCACTGTATCAGTTCAAGAAAGCGGGTACATATGGTGGGTCAATGGTGGAGCTCCGCAGCACCTAACACAATCCTTGACATGAACCCTTCGCATCTTCATACCACTAATTGTACCAGCCAGTGGCATTGGCAGGAGATAAGCTCCCGCCTGCTGCTGGCGATCCCTGACCCAAGTCAGGGATCACAGTCTCAGCAAGAGCTGCTGGAAAGAGCCGGGATCTTTGCCGATCTGTACCACCGCTTCAGACAGCTGTCGTGTATGAGCGGTGGCTCGCTGGTATGAAATGAAACCTGTCATGAGAGACTATTAGTAAAAAGAAAAGCCACAGTATGAGTAATAAAAGTCACATTATAATAATATATAATACTGGCAGCCAGGGGCGTCCCAAGGCAGGGTGACACCCGGAGCGGTTACCGAGTGGCACCCCGCGCGATGACGTCATCGCGTATACGCGGCGATCTTCTTGATACCTGACGGCGGCCATATTGGTGATGGACGTCGGCAGAGATGAGGGGACAGTCACCCGGCAGGATAAGGTATGCCGCCGGGTCCCCTCCTGTCGGGCACTCGGTCCATGACCAAGCGCCCGACTTTTCAGATGGAGGTGACACCAAAATTACTGTTCAGTCATTTTGGTGTCAACCCTCCAATGGTGTCACCCGGGTGCGGGCCGCACCCCCCTTGTGACGCCACTGATGGGAGCCGCAATAACAGTCAATGGACAACAAAGATGCAAAAAGCTGTAATAAAAAATAATAATAGTCAATATATAATAAAAAAGATATAAGAACTTGGATTTGTAGGCTCCCCGGGGCCCTGGTAACTGTAGTCCCCTTTATTTTGTACTGCGCTGCACAAACTGTTGGCGCTATATAAATCTTGTATCATAATATATTAATAATATATACAGTGATGGTAACAGCTACAATAATGTTATATTATAATAATAATCATACGATATTCATACTGAATAATAAAATGTACAGCCAGCTCAGCTTCACCCTGACAGGAATCCCCTCAGCCTGCAGCAGCTGACTGGGCTCGGGAACGCGCACTACCAGTTCCCGCCTTTCTCCATCAGCGAGTGCCTTGAGCGCGCCCGTGACGTCACCACCTCTGGCGGCGAGAGGCGGGAAGTGCAGAGCCGTCGACCGGCCGGCGGGACTACGACTCCCGAGATGCAGCGGGGCGGAGGAGAAGGGTAGTGACGTCACAATGCAGCCGCTTGGCTGACTTGGTTGTGGAGAGTGGAGAGTAGAGGAGGGTGAGAGCTCTGTGTGTAGATTGGGGGGGGTCACTGGTCCTATGCAGCCCCAAAGAATGCTGGGTAGGCAGGCCAGTGCTGGGGGTCATTACACACCTGAGAGGCTGCCATAGGTAAAGTGCGCCCCCAGAGGTGCGCTATGCTTCCCCAGACCCCAATAATAGGGAAACATAACACAAATATGAGACTATAGCAGCAAGATGAACATAATATTTATGTGTGGACAATTCCTTTAACTTTCTTTCTCTTTCCCAGTGTGCAGTGGTCACACCGGGCGGTTCGCGTCCAGCCGTCCCCTAGGCGACCATGGAGGATCCCCTTGTGTCGTTGGGTATGTTGACCGTGTATTTCGAGTTAAATTGCCCCAAAAGGAAGTTTTCGATGTGCTACCTGTAAAGATGGGCCTTCAAGAGGCTTCGTGTATATCAGACAGCACAGTCAGCGCGCTTGCTGAACGGCTGCCATAAATCACTTTCTCACGTGTGTTCTGAGTTGGAAGAGGTTTTGGGCAGCCTTAGGTCAGGAACTGTCCTGGAGGTTGGACATGTGTCCCTTTGGCACTGTTTGTGTGGCCCTCAGGACCCCTGCGACGGTAGTTTGTGTTTTCTTATTTCCCTTTCTCCCTTCCTATAGCATGTCTGCACTCTCTGACCGTCTCCTGTGGCATCATGTCTGCACTCTCTGACCGTCTCCTGTGGCATCATGTCTGCACTCTCTGACCGTCTCCTGCGGCACGTCTACCCTCTCTGACCGTCTCCTGCGGCACGTCTACCCTCTCTGACCATCTCCTGCGGCACGTCTGCGCTCTCTGACCATCTCCTGCGGCATGTCTGCGCTCTCTGACCATCTCCTGCAGCATGTCTGCGCTCTCTGACCATCTCCTGCAGCATGTCTGCGCTCTCTGACCATCTCCTGTTGCATGTTCCAGCAGCCTCAGTAATGTTTTCACTGAATATTATACGCTGCCCTTTGGAGATGGCAGGCAATCTCCAAGGCAGGACCATTGGACTCTCGGGCAAGACCATTGGGCTCTCTGGCAGGGCCATTGGGCTCTCTGGCAGGGCCATTGGGCTCTCGGGCAGGGCCATTGGGCTCCCGGGCAGGGCCATTGGGCTTTCAGGAAGGGCCATTGGGCTCTCGGGCAAAGCCATTGGGCTCTCGGGCAGGGCAATGGAGCTCTCTCAGGCAGGGCCGTTGAGCTCTCTCAGGCAGGGCCGTTGAGCTCTCTCAGTCAGGGCCGTGGAGCTACCTGCAGCATGTCTGCGCTCTCTGACCATCTCCTGCAGCATGTCTGCGCTCTCTGACCATCTCCTGTTGCATGTTCCAGCAGCCTCAGTAATGTTTTCACTGAATATTATACGCTGCCCTTTGGAGATGGCAGGCAATCTCCAAGGCAGGACCATTGGACTCTCGGGCAAGACCATTGGGCTCTCTGGCAGGGCCATTGGGCTCTCTGGCAGGGCCATTGGGCTCTCGGGCAGGGCCATTGGGCTCCCGGGCAGGGCCATTGGGCTTTCAGGAAGGGCCATTGGGCTCTCGGGCAAAGCCATTGGGCTCTCGGGCAGGGCAATGGAGCTCTCTCAGGCAGGGCCGTTGAGCTCTCTCAGGCAGGGCCGTTGAGCTCTCTCAGTCAGGGCCGTGGAGCTCTCTCAGGCAGGGCCGTCGAGCTCTCTCAGGGAGGGCCGTCGAGCTCTCTCAGGCAGGGCCGTCGAGCTCTCTCAGGCAGGGCCGTCGAGCTCTCTCAGGGAGGGCCGTCGAGCTCTCTCAGGCAGGGCCGTCGAGCTCGCTCAGGGAGGGCCGTCGAGCTCGCTCAGGGAGGGCCATTGGGCTCTGGGGAGACTGCAGGAGCCGTGAAAAAGTGGATAGTCTGTACTTGTAAACTTGCTTGAATTGATTGAACCTGTTAAGCTCAGTTACCAAGTTCCCTACAGATGTCTCCAGTAACAGAGACCCATCGGAGAGATGTCCCCGTCCTCTGTATTCCTGGGATTCCAAAGCGGAGGATCTTCAGGACCCTCACCAGGTAACAAACATAACTGGCAGATGTAGCTGATGCGGAATTGATTGCAGACTGGCACTGCCTGTTACGGATCTATCTGTGTTATCCAGAGGGAAAGTCAGATAGACGTTGAAGAAGATCCGAATGTGAGGGGTGAGGAGCCGTGTGAGGAGGAGGAGGAGGAACGTTCTCAAGAGATCAGCACAGGTGAGGAATAAACACTAAAGCCAGAGAAGAGTCCCAGATTCTCCTTGTTCAGTCACTACAACAATCTCTTCTCCCCTCCCCCGTCAGTAGACAGTAATGGGGGAACGGAATGTGTCTAGTGGTGGGAGTCAGGAGCCATCAGCCTCTATTAGTCTCCGGCTCTCCTCCTCCAGCACCTCTGCATTGCTGTGTACTCTCCGAGCTCCGACCTTCCCTGGCCAAGGACGGAATTCAGAGGATTCTTACACGCTCTGCTTTGGAAATCGGCAAAGGTGAGCAACGACCACTGAGTACAGAAAGGATTCAGCTTGGTGTCTTTCCTACAGACAGATCCATCAAGAGGAACACGGTGGAGCGGCGCCCCCTTCCAATCTTCTCACTGAAGCGGGACGGAAGGAAGTGGCAGAGGATACGAATTAAGGTAAGACATAGGGAGGTGTTGGGAGGGTAACCCTAAATTCAATATTTCATAGATGTATTGTTTCTCAATGTAGCTTAGTGTCCTGTGTTATAACTGGTGATCCTGCCAGTCCCCCTTCTGTCCTGTTGCAACCTGACCACGGCAAACACTGAAGCAGATCCGTGCCAGTGTGGTCTGCTTCTGTATCAGTGCTTCCCCATTGGAGTTGCACTCCGCCATGTCGGCGCAGGGCGTGCCTGTGACTCCAGCTGCCACACCCTCGTGCAGCCCTGCAGAGTTGATTGACAGCGGCTCCTAGTACAAGCCCCACTGTCAAACTGCAGCTGGTAAGCCGAGGTGTTGATTAAATGCTAGGTAGAGAGTGGTGGAGGATGGAAGCCAGTGGACGGATTGGCAGAGAGGGGCGGGGGATGGAAGCCAGTTGAGGGATTGGCAGAGAGTGGCAGAGGATGGAAGCCAGTGGAGGGATTGGCAGAGAGGGGCAGGGGATGGAAGCCAGTGGAGGGATTAGTAGAGAGGGGCGGAGGGAGGGAGGCCAGTGGAGGGATTGGTAGAGAGGGGCAGGGGATGGAGGGATGGGTGGAGAGGGGCAGGGGATGGAGGCCAGTGGAGGGATTGGCCGGGGATGGAGGCCAGTGGAGGGATTGGCCGGGGATGGAGGCCAGTGGAGGGATTGGCCGGGGATGGAGGCCAGTGGAGGGATTGGCCGGGGATGGAGGCCAGTGGAGGGATTGGCCGGGGATGGAGGCCAGTGGAGGGATTGGCCGGGGATGGAGGCCAGTGGAGGGATTGGCCGGGGATGGAGGCCAGTGGAGGGATTGGCCGGGGATGGAGGCCAGTGGAGGGATTGGCCGGGGATGGAGGCCAGTGGAGGGATTGGCCGGGGATGGAGGCCAGTGGAGGGATTGGCCGGGGATGGAGGCCAGTGGAGGGATTGGCCGGGGATGGAGGCCAGTGGAGGGATTGGCCGGGGATGGAGGCCAGTGGAGGGATTGGCCGGGGATGGAGGCCAGTGGAGGGATTGGCCGGGGATGGAGGCCAGTGGAGGGATTGGCCGGGGATGGAGGCCAGTGGAGGGATTGGCCGGGGATGGAGGCCAGTGGAGGGATTGGCCGGGGATGGAGGCCAGTGGAGGGATTGGCCGGGGATGGAGGCCAGTGGAGGGATTGGCCGGGGATGGAGGCCAGTGGAGGGATTGGCCGGGGATGGAGGCCAGTGGAGGGATTGGCCGGGGATGGAGGCCAGTGGAGGGATTGGCCGGGGATGGAGGCCAGTGGAGGGATTGGCCGGGGATGGAGGCCAGTGGAGGGATTGGCCGGGGATGGAGGCCAGTGGAGGGATTGGCCGGGGATGGAGGCCAGTGGAGGGATTGGCCGGGGATGGAGGCCAGTGGAGGGATTGGCCGGGGATGGAGGCCAGTGGAGGGATTGGCCGGGGATGTAGGCCAGTGGATGGAGTTGTTAGTCTTGCTGTATATAATATAAGGAGTTATTGTTGTTTACACTTTCTTTGTCTTTACAATCAGAGTGAAATAAATTTAGAAGTTCGGGAGGAAGACGCGGCAGAAGAACACAAAGGTAACAGAATTGTGGAGGCCGCTTCCGGGACACATAGGCCATTGCTGCCATGTTACGGGAGACTGGGTGGGACTGCTCCATGCTACAGGAGACTGCTAGAGATTTCTCCCATATAGCAAACGTCTGTTCTTTACGCTGACCGTAGTCACATCACATGTCCAAAAATTTTATTTCCTGCAGACAGACCCAGAAACAGAAATGCGTCGGAGCGGCTACCCCGCCCCGTTTGCTTGGACAATTCCGATGCAGATTACTGCCAACAAGACTTACAGGTAATCTGTGGGACCTTCCTGACCGTCTATCTGGGGGCCATAGAGCGTTGTATGTAGTTGAACATTAATGCTTTACTATTTGTGTAGGCGGAGTCTCCGGCAGACAGGGCAAACGGCGTGATATTACAGGAAGAGGGCTTGTACTTGACACATGAGCAGGAGATTAAGGAGGAGGAGTCTGCTCTGGACTTTGACGAAGGTGAGCGCACTGATTGGCTAATTGGGTGAGCCCATTGTAAGCACAGGAGGGGTTGAAAATGACGACATTATGTGATCTCTCCCTATATCTCTCTCTAGGTTATGAAGTTGATTATGACCAGGGACTCGACCATTGCCACCCGTTCGATGGTGACGTCAGTCTCGGGAAACCCTCGGAGGAGTACGACCAGGCCATCGCTGGGGAGAACTCGCCGGCAGGAGGGGAGAAACATTTCATCTGCACCGAGTGCGGCAAGAGCTTTACCCATTTCTCCTACCTCACCAAGCACCAGCGCTCCCACTCGGGGTTGAAGCCGTTCACCTGTGCCGAATGCGGCAAACGGTTCGCCTACAAGCCCAGCTTGGAGACCCACCAGAGGGTGCACACTGGGGTGAAGCCCCATGTCTGCACGGAGTGCGGGAAGCTGTTTTCAAGCAAGTTCAACCTGAAGACCCACGAGAAGATCCACTCTGGGGTCAAGCCGGTGGTCTGCCCGGCATGCGGCAAGTGTTTCAGCAACAACCCGGCGCTGGTGAAGCACCTGCGGATCCACACGGGCGAGAAGCCCTTTTCCTGCAACCAGTGCGGCAAGTTTTTCTCCAGCCGCTCCGGCCTCAACGCCCACCTCATACTCCACACGGGTGAGAAGCCCTTCATGTGCTCCGAATGCGGGAAGTCCTTTGCAAACCAGTCTAACCTCATCTCCCACCGCATCATCCACACTGGCGAGAAGCCCTACACCTGCAGCGAATGCGGCAAAGGCTTCGCCAACCAGTCGAACCTGGCCAAGCACAAAATCATCCATACCGAGCAGAAGCCGTTTCTCTGCATGGAGTGTGGGAAATTCTTCACCCGGAAGGGCAGCCTAGACAAACACCGGAAGAGGATCCACGAGAAGACGAAACATGTTCTCCAGTCACCTGGGCCTGTAAATTTTTAAAAAGACTTAAATTGCAATTGCCTTTCCTCTCCCCCATGGGTCGTGAAGGCAGTAGCTTTGCAGTTCTGTGCCTTGTCAGGAAAAGCCTACGGCTGGCTGACGTAATGTGGTCTGATGAACTCTGGGGGGCCAAACCCTTCTTCAGGCTAAGCTTCAAAGAAGGCTTCTGAAGGGTTCATTGACCACCAACCTCACATCTGAAGAAAGTGGGACCTTGTGGGTAGGCAGGCAGAGCCAGGAACCCACGTGTGTAGGTTGCCCATTAGGATTACTTGATCAGTTTGAAAAAGATGTCTGGTGGATGTCAAGGCTTCAGTTAAATCACCGGTCAATAATTTATTAAGGCCAATATGTGAGACCTGTGATATCCTTTGGAAGTTGGGAGCCCAAGTGCCAAGGTCCTGGAGATATCTTCAGAAGACTAAGATATAACCTGTTGGTGGACCGACCCTTCAGTTCCTCATCAGCCTCCTGAAGAACCCTGCTGCTTTGGAGATGGGCTTCATACACAGTCATCCTGTTCTTATCATATTTGTGATGCAGGACTTTGATGAGATAGCCCCACGATCCAAAAATTCTTACTGTGGTCTCCTCCTTGCAAAGAACCTTGAGGGTGAGGCAGTGCCACCATGGTGGGTACATATGCACCTTCTAGAACCATGTGAAGGACCCCTCTAAAATAACTGCTTATACAAAGTGGGCGGGGGGGGGGTCACATTCCACACTTGATAAATGGTTTGGACTGTCTATTGGGCTTTTGTTGGGAATAGAAACACTACATCCTGTCTAAGGAACTGAGCAAAATGTATTTGAGTAGACCTGTAACAGGACTGCTGATATCATTTCAGAAAGACTAGGTGCCCTTTGCTGAGATACCATACCCCCTTTCACATCTACAAAATCCCTGTGCTTCTGACTGCTGGCTACTAATAATGAGGCTGGGCTTGGTGCGAACCCAGTTTACTTAAATTCACCAAAGCTTGCTTGAATCTCTGACTGCCTTACCTCCTCCTGACCCAATCAGCGCCAGCAGCTGGAATTCTCCACCCCTTTGTGACGTATTGCTGTGGGGTGGGGAATGCCCCTCCCTGCAACTTATTGGGTCAGGAGAAGGGGGTGGCAGTCAGAGTTTTGAGCAGGCTTGGGTGAACTCAGACAAATTGGGTTTCCATCAAGCCCAGCCTCATCCCTACTGGCTACGTGTGCTGAAGTGACTTAGCTGGGCCTTTGGGAAGGAGAGATCTCCAGGCTATGTGTACTGGAGGTACTAAGCTGGGCTTATGGGAAGGAGAGATCTTCAGGCTATGTGTGCTGGAGGCACTTAGCTGGGCTTAGGGGAAGGAGAGATCTTCAGGCTATGTGTGCTGGAGGCACTTAGCTGGGCTTAGGGGAAGGAGAGATCTTCAGGCTATGTGTGCTGGAGGCACTTAGCTGGGCTTAGGGGAAGGAGAGATCTTCAGGCTATGTGTGCTGGAGGCACTTAGCCGGGCTTATGGGAAGGAGAGAACTCCAAGCTACGTATGTGCAGTGGGAGAGGTAGTTCAGTACAATGGAAGAGTGGAGAGCAACTTAAATGCATTGTGGCAAGCCTTTGTCTTCAGCCTGGCCTAGCTCTTGTATGGTGAGGTGAGAGACCTCATTGTGGGAAGCCTTCGTCTTTAGCCTGGCCTAGCTCGTGTATGGTGAGAGGCCTCATTGTGGGAAGCCTTCATCTTTAGCCTGGCCTAGCTCTTGTACGGTGAGGTGAGAGGCCTCATTGTGGGAAGCCTTCATCTTCAGCCTGGCCTAGCTCTTGTATAGTGAGATGAGAGGCCTCATTGTAGGAAGCATTAGTCTTCAGCCTGGCCTAGCTCATGTAGGTTGAGGTGAGAGGCAGCCACACAAGAGGGCCAAACTTCAACTCTGCACACACGTACCCAGCAGTTTGAAGCAATAGGGACGCCATCACCCTTGGGACCTGGCTTCCTACTATTTGGTTCTTTGAGAAGTCTGAAGAGCCAGAGAAGGAGGGTTTTGTGTGGATCGGAAATTTAACGGATATTTCAAATAATTAGAAAAAAAAATTTATGCTAAAGTTCCTATAATCGTGTGAGGAAAAATGCTTTTGGGCACGCTGGTCTAATACGGACTGCCTCATTTTCTCAACATCCTAGAATAGACTTGGGAAAACACTGTCCAAGTGTTCCTAGGTTCCAAGCTCGACCCTCTGTAGTCCATAAAGAGGGAACCTGTGCAGAATCATGTGACAAGACTGCTGCCCCTAACGGCAACACCGTTATCAGCCTACCTAATGTGTTGGATCGATTTTAAGGAACTCGGAAATCAAGTTGAAGAAGGGTGCACCTTCTGACTTTACCAAGGCATCAGTATTGGAGCCATGTTGCTGCCCATTACATATCAGAAGTGCGATTGCTCCATAATATGCAGATCAATAAGAACTTACTGTCCGCTCAGAGGTGTACAGAGCAGATAGCGGGCTCTGTAGAGACTCCAGGCGGCAGGAGAGGTGTTCTGGATTGTGCCCGGTTGTATATAAAATTACTGTACAGCAATACTGGACCCGGGCTCATTTTACAGATGGAAGTGCATTTGGTCAATCTTAAATATACATTTATTCAATAAAAATGTGTATACTCTGAACTGGCGTGTGTGAGCTTTATTAGAAAACGACACAGATCTGGAGATCGAGAGAGAGGCACGGGTCAGAGAAACCACAGTCATGGAGGCTCAGCATCACATGTGGGAGTTACCTAGGGTAGTTGCATCCAAATAGAGCCTGCCTAGCAACAATGACTCCTCCAGACTGAATTTCATCCATCACGGTATTGTGATGATACTGGCTCTAACATTTTGCATGTAATGAAATCGGAAGGCTTTTATTAAAAGCCTCATTAGCACGTTAATGAGGGAGAAGAAGGGAAGGAACCAAGGAAGGCAAAATATAAGCAGATGGTCACATAGACAGACCTAAAAGAATACAAGGATTCAATTCTTAGAGATGCACCTTGTTTTATTCAACACAATAGTTTTAGAAACCATGTGTAGAAGGGAACGTCCAGATGTGCAATTCATATCATCAGTTAAAGTTCAGACAATAGCAAATAAGTGGTTTCCTGTTTTGGTTGCCATGGAGATTTTAAAAAAAAATAGGTGGTCTATTTTGAATCTAGGTTTTTTAGAAGAACGTAATCATAGTGGGTACCAAAATTGGAGTCCAAAGTCTAAAACCGGATGCTGGGCTTCAAGCTGACCCTCAAAAACACCATTGCCAAGATTTAGAATCCTCAAAACTGCCTGTAGTTTAGACGGAGTATCCATTTACTCAAGCCCGATAATGCAACGGCTTCTGTGGAATTCTTCAGAAATGTTCTTGGGCTTTTCAAGATGGTCGAATAAAAATTCAAGCTCATCACCCAAAGACATTTTCTGGAGAAGTCAACACAAGCTTTCTCTTCACAACATGGATTCTGTGCCCCCCCCCCCACCTTGTTGGGATGACTCTAGCTCAGCTGTTCTCAACCAGGGTGCCTCCTGGCTTCCTTTAGGAGTGCCTTGAACTTTTCACACAGCATAATGCCTTTCCATGCGCAGGGGGCTCTTAATGTGAAGGGGGAACCTTGGTATGAAAGGAGGGCTCTCATGTGAAGGGGGATTTTGATATGAAAGGAGGAGGCTTTGATGTGAAAGGGGGCTCCTAGTGTGATAGGGAGGACTTTGATGTGAAATCGAGCTCCTAGTGTGATAGGGGGAGGACTCTGATGTGAAGGTGGAACCCCATTTTTTTCTGTTTTGGTGTGGGATCTTGCCTTAAAATCCATACCAGACCTCTGTTTGGGATAAGGGTCTGGTACGGATTTTGGCGGGGCCATGTGTCATTTTAGAGTGGGGGGCCGTGACCGAAAAATGGCTGAGAAACGCTAATTGAGCAGCCCAGTAGGTCATGAAGATTCAGAAGAAGGTCCTCAAATCTTGGTTCCACAAAACAGACCCTGTAAACAATCAAGTTGCCAAAGCTTGGTCAAAGAAAGTAGAACCACGAACTGTGGACTGGACTGATAGCCGGTTTCACTGATAGCTGGTTTCTGGCTGATGTTGAGTAGAGATGGTCCGCCGATTCGAACATCGGCCGTTCGAGCTATCGCCGAACTTTATGGGATGTTCGCGGTCTGTTCGACCGCACGTCTCATACTGCAAAGAGCCCCCTGAAGCTCTAATTGGTTAAAGACCACAGGTCAGGTGCAAGACTTTGTCCAATCAGGGCTCAGTACTCATTTGGAGCCATGATTGGGCAAAGTCATGATCACTCTGCCCAATCATGTCTCGCCTATCAGATGCCGGCAAACTACACAATTGGGCGGAGCTAGCTGTCACCGCTAGCTCCGCCCAATTGTTTGTTCTGCCGGCATCTGTCAAAATGCCATTATGCGGACGAGACGGCGGCCGGCGTTTTTTTGTTATTTCTATCTAGTTTTCATTTCGTCATGGACAGCGCTGGACGCTGTGATTGACCCTGGATTACTTCGGTGGATCCATTTTATTTTTTTAAAAATAAAAGACTTGTCAAAAACATGTCCGACACATCAATCACTGATAACACTAAACTGATGAGCTGTAAAAGCTTTTAAAGCGTCCCCTATGGCCAATTTTGGGTATGCTAGTTTTTTGCGGGTGTGCGCAATTTTTAAGCTTGACATGTTTGGTGTCTATTTACCCGACGTGACCCCGTCTTTTATATATTACCAAAATTTGGTAATATTGTTTTATAACAAACTTTTTTTTTTTCTAAATTTTCAGTAATTTCCCCTGAATATAGTAAAAAATAAAACCCGCATAAGAAAGCTCTATCTGTCCCTAAAAAATGGTATCAAATTCATTTCAGTAAAGCGTTGCATGACGGGAATAAACGTCAGTCAAAGTATCGCAGCGCTGAACACTGAAAAATGGCCTGGCCAGGAAGGGGGTCTAAACACCTGGTCTTCAAGCGGTTAAAGGATTTTAGCAAAAGCCTGGACTTTTTAATAACTATTTGATTTAACCCTTTAGTGAATGGGTAGGGGTACAAGTACCTCTTACTCATTCACAAGGGAGGGGGGCGGCATCTGGCTGCCCCCTTAATTAAAGGGGTACCCCGATGCAAATAAGCCCCCTTGCCTGCAGACCCCCACAACCACTGGGTCAGGGTTGCGGGGCCGAGGCCCTTGTCCCCATCGGCACCCTCCCAGTGCCGAGGGTCTGGTATTGTTTGGGAGGTGGAACTGCACACTTTAGTAGTAAGAAAAAAAAATGCCATTTTTTTTTTTTTAGAAATGTCAGTTTTGCTGCAGCAGGTTCTAGACATCGTACAGATCCGCCACTTTACAGGCCGGTTAAGGGGACCACCCAGGCACGATATTTGAAGGAATTCTTCATTCTATTCTTACCCTTTAAGTCAGTGGTTCTCAACCTTTCTAGGGCCAGGACCCCTTGGTAACATTTGCCAAGTTGTGGTGACCCCCAAAGGTAAAATTTAGGTATGACGCAGCTGCTGCAGCGACATCTGGAGGCGTGGCAGGAGAACTGATACTGCTGCGCTAGGAGAGAGCTGAGGAGGACTCTCACCTTGCACAGCGACCCACATGTTGAGAACCACTGCTATAGGCAGGCCCGGATTCCCCGCAAGGCCAAAGCCCGCCAGGAAGCTGACAGCACGCAGTGCCAATCACAGGCACTGAGACATTTCCCGATCTCTGCACCTGCGGACCGGGAAAATGGAATGCATAGCTAGAGGTGTGTTTTTCATATTTGTTTGCTTCAATACATACATACTGCACATATTTTCAAAGTTAAATAGCCAATAGGAATCTAGCCATGCATTCCTATGGTGGGGTTTTTTTTTTCTGACTTACGGCGGCCCCCGATTTAAAAAAAAAAAACAGAGCAGAGAAAGGTGCCGACCTTTCCCAGAGAAGGTGTCTCTCTCCCGGCGGCCGAGAGCCACTAGGCGACCCCTGGCAAATCGTCATTCGACCCCCGAGGGGGTCCCGACCCACAGGTTGAGAACCACTGCTTTAAGTGATGTTAAAATCACTGCTCCTTTAAAAAGGTTTTTCTTTTCATTGATTCATGTCCCCCAGAGCAGTACCCGGACCCCCATACATCTTTTATGGCCAATAACTTGCATATAAGCACTCTTAAAGGGGACACTCATTTTCGAAAGTTCGACCCCCCATTGACTTGCATTAGGTTCGAGTTCATATTCAAACTTTTCAGGCCACTTGGGTGTTTGAATACGAACCGAACACGGGCGTGTTCGTCCCATCACTAATGTTGAGAAGCCTAAATTTAAACAAAATGAGTTGATCTACTTTCAGAGGTGCCCCATGTTAAGTCGCCGCCAAAGCTTCCTTCCTATGGACCCTCTGGTGCTTGATGAGGTGAGTGGACCTCTTGAAGCACTTCTCGCATTCCGGGCACGCGTAAGGCTTCTCGTGACTGTGAATCTTTTGATGGGAGACGAGTTGCGACCGCTGGCTAAAACATTTGGCGCAGTCCAAGCACTCGTAGGGCTTGTGTCCCGTGTGAATCTTGTAGTGCTCTTTCATCTTGGCGTGACTGTAGAAGGACTTCTCGCACTGGGAGCAGGAAAACGGTTTCAAACCCAAGTGCGTTTTCTGGTGGGCCACCAGGCCAGACCTCTGCCGGAAAGTCTTTTCACACTGGGGGCACCCGAAGGACTTTTGCCCCGTGTGAGTGATCTGATGCGACACTAGTCCAGCCCGATGGCGAAAGCTTTTGCCACACTGCGGACAGACGAAGGCCTTCTCTCTTCTGTGGTTCCTCTGGTGGGAGGCCAGGTAGGTGCTGCTTATAAAACACTTGCCACAGTCGGGGCATGAGTAGGGTTTCTCTCCCGTATGGATGCGCTGATGGACGATGAGGTAGGACTTCTGGCGGAAGAACTTGCCACAAGCGACGCAAGAAAACGGCTTCTCGCCCGTGTGGATTCGCTTGTGGACGGTCAGCTCTGACTTTTGGCGGAAGCACTTCTGGCAGTCTGGACAAGTGAAGGGCTTCTGCCCCGTGTGGATCATCTGATGTATGACGAGATATGAGTTCGAGTTGAAACGTTTACCGCATTCCGGACACGGGAACCTGCCTTTGGGTTTGTCTAGGGCGCAGTGGAAGGGCTTGATGAATTCTAGATGGTCAGCAGACCTGTTCACATTGAAATCCATTGTATCGGAGGTGCTGTGGAACACTCCATTATCATTATGGTGCCCTGGGAAATGAGTGCTCCTTGAAGAATTCTTATGTTCGAAACCTTCAATGGAAAACAAAAATAGTCATAAAGAAAAATTACCAATAAGAGACAGAAAGAAAGGCGTAGATTCACTCTAGCGGGCACCTTCAGATCACAAAGTGGTGGCAGCTGGCACACAATGAGGTACGACTTGACTTTAAAGAAGGCCGCCAGGAAAAATCCAACACACACCCTTGCAGGGCAGCTATCCCCACACTCCAAGGGGTTAAGTGTCTGTTTCGTCTAGGGGACTCGAAGCAGATTTACTTACCCGATTCTCGGTCCCGCCGACTCCATCTGGGCTACTAGACCAGACCCCACAGCCTCTACTCCCCTGGGCTCCAGCGGTCTAAGGACCCCTGTCCATTGACCTGCATTAGACATGAGGACACTGCGGGAGATTCCATAGCTGCAGTAGAGGAGGAGAGGGGTGCGTGCCGACTGATGGAGGACTGAGAGTCAGGGGAGTAAAACTGCTTCATTTGAGCCCCCCGAGACCTGTGATGGCGAAAATGTTTGAGCCCGAGTGCCCAAACGGCAACACAAAATCAAGGGCCAACACTGAAAATAAGTTTGATATTGTGTTTTAATTTGAGCACTGGGGTTTAAAGATGTTCAGCATCACTGCTGCAGGCAAAATAGGGAAACACACATATTTAAACATTTTATTCTTTTTTAATGTTTTTTACTTTTTCTTTCATGTTTTTATTTAACATATTATCTTTTACTTTATTCTTTTATCATTTTTATTGACTTTCTAATTTTTTTAACTTTTTTTATCACAATTTTTCTTTATTGTAATTAGTATTTCTTATAATTTTTACTTGTTTTTTTTTAATTTTTATTTAATTACTTTTTATCTTTTGTTTTAATTTTTATTTTTTTAACTTTTCACTTAACTTTATTGCTATCACTTCCATTACCGGAGTTTGAGTGCAGCACTCTGCTGGCTCTGCTGTGACAGATGAGACAGGAAGGCTGCGAGTACAGCCTTCCTGTCTCAGTGTTCACTCGGAGCAGAGCGGAGAACAGACATTCTCCAGGCTCTCCATCTTGAACTACTTTGTCGTGGTTCAGGGTCCCCCATAAGAGCAGGGGATCCCGAAAACCATGGCGCGGAGGGAGGCAGACAGCAGGGAGAGAAAGGCAGCTGGTGGGAAGAGAGGCGGCCGGCCGGGAGTGGACCATGGGGTGGGACCTGCAGGCTGCATACAAGTTATCGCCATGGCATCACCGGGATCACTTGTATTAAATTATCGACGGCTTCATTGCTGTACATTTAGCCCCGCTTGCCCGAAGCAGGGCCAAATATAGCAAACAATTACCCCCTAGGCAGCCGGAACTACCTGTGCCGGGCGTTGAGCAATATACACATTTGACACCCCTGTCTAAGCTCGCGTGCCACCAGAGGGGCCTCTGTGTGCTCTCTGTGGCACGCTTGCCATAGGCTCGCCCCCGCTGCCCTAATCCTTGCAATGTGGAGGTTTTTGATTTTTTTCCCAGAGATCTTTTTTAAAGGAGTAGCCTTCATCTCAGACACGGGCTCCTACCTTTCTGTTCGCCCGGACTGGTTTCAGCATGATGGTCAACTTTGGAGAACACAAGGTGGTCAGCCGAGCCATCAACAGAAAGGTCCGTCTTGTGTGAGCTGATAATTGAGTTCTGGTTGTGGTCCGTAACTGTAGAAAAAGATAAGTGAAATTTGTCAATAAAAGATTACAAAAAAGGAGATTTGAAGCATTTGTGGCTCCAATACCACGACATAGATAAGCATGGAACTCTCCCGAGTAATACTGAAGACCTCTGAGGTCTCCCAACCCACCGAAAAAAGGCTTGAGGAAGTGAGACGTGCAACTGAAACTACAGAAGGAACAGAGCCAGAAGGGTCATCAGTCTCCAGACACTCTTGAAGAGTTTACCCATTGCATCTCACCTACTGCCATGTACGGTTGGGGAATTAGAGAATACATAGCTCCATATGTGAATACAAACATGTTTGAGGACTCTCCCCACTAGACACATTCCGTCCCCCCATTGACAGAGGAGGGGGGAGAAGAAGAGATTGCTGTAGTTACTGGACAAGGAGAATCTGGGACTCTCTTCTGGATTTGGTGCTATTTCCTCACCTGTGCTGATCTCTGGAGAACGTTCCTCCTCCTTGATCTTCACATCTACTTGCTGTTTTTGGGTCTCTGGGTCAATATTGACTATGACAATATTCAGCTCTTCATTCTGAATTAAATCAATGTAATACATTTTTTTAAACCTTTGTTTCTGGTTTCAAGTAAGACAAGTTTCTGGTTTGTTGCTTTTGGTCTATAAAACCTTTACCTCTGAGTAATGTTTATAGTATCTGAGATTTTCAGAAGGAGAAGGACATCTCTCTGGTGGGTTCCTCTTACTGGATCCATCTGTAGGAAACACACACACTGACTGAATACATTGTTTCTATGTGTGTATCAGATGATGGGGGATCTAGGTGGACCCTCCGTACTGCTCTCTCCTCTTACCCGGTAATGTGAGGGGCGGCCGGTTCTCCATCATGACGTCCTTGTAGAGATCCCGGTGTCCTTCTAGATACTCCCACTCCTCCATGGAGAAATAGACAGAGACATCCTGACACCTTATAGGAACCTGACACACACAATGATACAGTCACCATCCAGACACATCCCTTGTCTGTTCCTGGATCATGTCCCAGAATTCCCGGCACCGCTCACCTCTCCCGTCAGCAGCTCCATGATCTTCTGGGTGACTTCTAGGATCTTCTTTTTTCTCTCAGGGGTCAGAGAGGGAGGTGGGGGGTCCATGATGGGGCTTTGGCTCCTCAACTCTCTTGACATATGGGGATGGCTGCTGGGTGTCACATGATCATCAGACTTTGTCAGAGGTATATAAACCTGAATTTAAAAAGAATGAAATGTCCTATGAATACATTTTTTTACTTTACTTTCCGGTCAGGTCTGTGTTTTATTAATACAGAAAAGTAAAGTCATGTGACCTCCCAGAATCCTCCTCACCTCTCCGGTCAGGTCTGTGTTTTATGAAAAAGAGTGATGTCATGTGACCTCCCAGAATCCTCCTCACCTCTCCGGTCAGGTCTGTGTTTTATGAATAGAGATGAGTGATGTCATGTGACCTCCCAGAATCCTCCTCACCTCTCCGGTCAGGTCTGTGTTTTATGAATAGAGATAAGAGTGATGTCATGTGACCTCCCAGAATCCTCCTCACCTCCCCGGTCAGCAGGTAGATGATCTCCAGGGTGAGCTGTAATATCCTGTCGGTTAGGTGACTCCTGTTCTGGTCCATCTTCAGTGAAGGGATTGGATCGCCGTCTTATTTTATATGTGACGTAATCCTCTGACCGACCTGGAATACAGGGGGATGGATGAGAGAGATCAACTGGAGCATGGGTAGCAAACCTCCGGCCCTCCAGCTGTGGTGAAACCACAAATCCAATGATACATATCTCTTCGGGAGTCATGTCTGTGGATGTGAGAATCTTGCAATGCCTCATGGGATTTGTAGTTCCACCACAGTTGGAGGGTGCCTGAGGTTTGCTACCCCTGAACTAGAGTGAAAGCTCCTTGAGGGCGGGGACTGATGCCAATGTGTAAAGTGCTTTATAAAATTGTTTGCGATTATATACCAATAATAAATCAACTAAACCTACTAAGCTAATTATTTCCTTACACCACTAATAGCAAAAAGGTCCAACAGGTAACATCAATAATAATAATACATGTAGAATAAAAATTTAATTTACAAAATATTTCAAGTTCTTTATTTTCAATGTATAATAATCATCACAAGATTTATCATGGTACCAAACTCCAAAAAATAAAAAAAATAGTACAACTCATAATAATAATATTAATAAGTACAATAATAATACCAATATAATGATGATAATAATAACAAAATAAAAAAAATAAAAATTATTATATTTGATGCCTGTTATTTGCTGACATGCTATTGTCTTTGCATTCTTTGTTGCCCGCACGTTTGAGGTTTATTTGTTTTCATGTACATCGATGGATTTGTTAACCTCTTGCCGTCCGCCCGTAGTAAAAAAACGGACTGACGGCACTGCAGCATCTGCGGGTTGCTGTCTCCAGACGGCAATTTTTTTCTGCTCGCGCGCGCCCCCTAGCGGGCATGCACGGGCAGAAAAGACCCGCCCATTAAACACACCCGTTACCGGGTGTTTCACATATAGGCGATCAGCGGGTCCATAGCCCGCCGATCGCCTATATGTGCTCGTTCGCGTCCGCCGTTCGCGTCTCCGTCCGGGCTGTGAATGCAGAAGTGATGTGTGTTACATCACTTCCGCATTCACCTGTCAGTCATCTGGCTGCTATAGCCAGAGAGAAGAAGCTGATGAAGCACATCTCTGCTTCATCAGCTTCTTTTGGGGTCCACAGGTGA
>NW_017306573.1:801748-818175 GCF_000935625.1 Nanorana parkeri
AAAGACTATATAATATAAATATAATGTTTTTTTATTATTATTAAACATAAGATGCAATCGTACTATACCAAGTTTATTAAACTAATAAGAACAACAAAAATAATAATATTTAATATTATAACAGAGCTGAAATTTGCCACAATATTTGATTTTCTTCTTCTTATCCTTCGGGTTTTATAATAACAATCGGTGCAGCTCTCATTCTTAACACTTGGCATTAGAATTAATTCCCTGAGCTGCTACAACTGCAGTATGGAGTGTGCGGAGTGGCGCCCCCCTATAGCAGGGCGCAGAACTCACCGGCCCCTCACTGAAAGCTCTCCGCGTGCACGCGCACTGTTACATTGTATCACCTGGAGAATCTTCGGATTCTGGTCCATTGTGACGTCACCGGCCAGATCTGCGCAGGCGCACGGAGCTCTCCTTTCGACGTCAGCTGACTTCACAGCCCTGTGCCGCTCCTGGAACGCAGAACCCGGAAGCGCCGTGGAACGCAAAGCCAGGAAGCAGAACTCTGACACAGTCATCCCCTTCCGGTGTGATAGGACTGAAGGGGACAGAGAAAAGGGTCCCTACGGTAAGTCCCGGGCTTGTGAGGGTGATGGAGCCTCGGGGTGACAGAGAGGAGACTAATGGCTGCCTGGAGCCTTTTTGGATTATTTACATCAGAGTCATGTTCAGTCCCTTTAAGTCAGATTGTGTGTTCACTGGGCAGCTTTGACATGATTCACCTCTTATTATTATATTCCCTGAAGTTTTCGGGTTGTTCCTCCTCACTAGGCCATTGAACCGTGCAATAATTCATTCATTGCGTCATCTAAAGGGATGCCCTGCTCAGAAGCGGAAATATGTGCCTTGGAAAGGTACACGGGGAGCTCCCGCTTATCATCCGGGGGGTCGCCAGGGTGCGTTGGCCAGCCATGATGCCGAAATTTGCCTTTTGGGAACCCTGTACCTCATCGAAGCGGGTTCCCAGCCCCGCCCACTCAGCTGTTGGGTCAGCAGAGGGTCCAATGACCGTCACATCGCCAAGCCACCAACCTGAAACCCTCCGATCTCACCACATGGCCTCTACGGGGCCACCTACTTGAGTTTATCTCTTTGTCCATTCCTTGTCCATTCAGCTGAGCCTTCTTCTGTCACAAAATGGCCGACCGTTCCCGATACGGGGGGATCACCTGACCTCGTCACTAGGTGTCAACAGTGACGCATCACGGAGGGGGGTGACACCATTGTTATAGGAGGACCCAACAAAGAAGCTGATTACATGTACACAGACTCCCGGTTGCTATAGCTGGTGATGGAAATCTCTGGTGGTCACCAGAACTAGTGTCCCCATTGGAAGATTTTACCATCTGTTCATGTTCTGGTGACAACCCAGAATTTCGGGTTTTCTTTCACTCTCAGTGTTAACGGACAAATAAGTATCCCTTACAAGGGTTCTAATCCCTCTCCACTCTCCAGTCCAGTTTTGGCTGCCATTCAGGAGGACCTTCACTTCATCGAGTGTGGCCAAACACCATGCCACCCCATCAATGCACACATTTGTAATATCAGCATGCCATCGTCTGCAGTTTGACAGCGAGGCTCGTACTGGGAGCTGCTGTCAATCAACTCCGCAGAGCTGCAAGAGGGCGTGGCAGCGGGAGTCGCAGGCACACCCTGCGCCGGCATGGTGTAGTGTAACTATCTACAAGGTTGGAGGAGCTGAAGGAGAACATGGCTGGACCTGTAGCCTGACTGAAGCCATGTTTGAAATCCCCCAACGCCTTAAACCTATGTAAAGTCTGGCGTGGTGCGGGAGCAAGGAGGGAGGAGGCATGTGAAGGTCAGAATAAGGTGGTCCGGGGTGGGCTTTGAAGACACCCAAATTGGTGAGGTGATGGAGTCTCAGTTGTTGGGTGGTCATTGAATTAGCTCTTATATGAGGGGGCTTTCTGAGTGTCCTCGAGGGGGAGATGCAAGTTCAGCCTTGCAGAGGGTTACTGTCATCAATACTATTAGTATGCAGGTCAGCCCCTCCATGTTAGTCACATGTTAGTCACATGTCAGGTTTACTTTAAGGCTGGGCATCCCATTGGTCAGTGGGCGCCCATTGGCCCAGTGCAGTCACAAGGGGATGGGGAAGGGGAACAAAGCCCCATGTGTGCTCTGAGGAGGCTTTCTCTTGGTGGATACATGGAGTGGCACAATCGTAAGGGAAGGTGAGTATAACCGGGTGGAGGGACGGAATATGGGACCCAATGGGCCACCTTAAGCAGATTGGGTTAAGACCTCCTGAACAAAATAAATCCCAAACACATAAAAAAAAATAAAGATGGAGTTTATTTATTTTGGAACAAAAATTTCCAGTTACTTAGCAGTGCAGGAAAGTCCCCAACTATAAAACTCGTAAATCTCCCAAAACAGGTCATCTTCGAACTGGTCCCCACCACCAGGACCTGAGCCCAGCCTCAAGATGGAGAAGGATCGGTGTCACATGACTGAGCAAATAATTAAGCTCACCCTCAAGATACTCTACCTGCTGACCGGAGAGGTGAGGAGGATTCTGGGAGATCACATGACATCACTCTTATCTCTATTCATAAAACACAGACCTGACCGGAGAGGTGAGGAGGCTTCTGGGAGGTCACATGACATCACTCGTATCTCTATTCATAAAACACAGACCTGACCGGAGAGGTGAGGAGGCTTCTGGGAGGTCACATGACATCACTCGTATCTCTATTCATAAAACACAGACCTGACCGGAGAGGTGAGGAGGCTTCTGGGAGGTCACATGACATCACTCGTATCTCTATTCATAAAACACAGACCTGACCGGAGAGGTGAGGAGGAGTCTGGGTGGGTCACATGACACCACTCAATAAAACACAGACCTGACTGGCGTGGTGAGATCTTGACTTGTTGGAAGGAAATTTCATAGCGTTTGTCTTAATTTAGGTTTATGTACCTGAAACAAACTCCAGTGATCATGTGACAGCCAGGAGCCACCGTCTTGTCTCAGGTAGACGGAGAAGGCACCAGATCCCCACCAAGGACCCTCCGTCTCCCTCTATGATGCCTGAAAAGAACAATGACAAGATTCTAGAAGTCACCCAGAAGATCATCGAGCTGCTGACGGGAGAGGTGAGCGGTGCCGGGAATTCTGGGACATGATCCAGGAACAGACAGGGGATGTGTCTGGATGGTGACTGTATCATTGTGTGTGTCAGGTTCCTATAAGGTGTCAGGATGTCACTGTGTATTTCTCCATGAAGGAGTGGGAGTATCTAGAAGGACACAAGGATCTCTACAAGGACGTCATGATGGAGAACCATCAGACCATCACATCACCGGGTAAGAGGAGAGGGCAATACGGAGGGTCCACCTAGATCCCCCATCATCTGATACACACATAGAAACAATGTATTCAGTCAGTGTGTGTGTTTCCTACAGATGGATCCAGTAAGAGGAACCCACCAGAGAGATGTCCCCGTCCTCTGTATTCCCGGGATTCCATGGATGAAGCCCATGAGATCCCTCAGGCCCGTTCTCTGTATTCCGAGGATTCCATGGACGAAGCCCATGAGATCCCTCAAGAGGAAATCCTTATAACGGAGGATTCTGTTGAAGAAAACCACCAGTCCTTTCACAAAGCACTGCCTGAGGTAAAATATACAACATTTTTGCAAATGTGGATTGAACGATTTTCTTTCTGCTCACAAATGTTCCCAATTTTTGGCCCTGCTTCATGTTTTAATACCAAAGCCAGCCCCTAAACCCATACCTGAGGACTATTCCACCATGTGGATGATCTACTGATAAACTGTCTTACCCTAGAGTCTGGAGGTCTGCAATGCAAACCCGCTGCCTTACAAGAGGAAAGAGGCAATCTTCTATTCTTTCCATCGCCCCGGGTTGTGGGGTGGGCCCTCTGCCCCCTCGCATACACTGCAGGACAGTGTGACCTGCATTGTACTTCACACAACATCCGCCTGGTACACCCTATAGTAGAGACTTCGGGGGACCAGTCGTACTGATGGAGGGAGCCTGCCGTTGGGAGAACTGAAGTACATAGTACACTTTGTTGCTCTGCCCCAGGGGTAGGCAACCTCAGCACTCCGTGGGTGGTGAAACCCCAAATCCCAAAATGCTTCTGTCTCATGTCTGTGGCTGTCAGCCTTGCAATGCATCATGGGGTTTGTAATTCCACAGCAGCTAGAGTGCCGGGGCTTCCTATCCTTGCTCTACCCTCAACCCTGCCACAATACAGGCAATAGACACGCTTGGCCCAGGAAAAAGAGGCCGGACAATAGCTTCCGGTCACGTTAGGTACCTACAGGGTCACCCCAGAGTTGCTGGTATGGGGGTGTCAGTTGTCCTGCTGGTAAAGGAAGGAATAGCAAAAGATTGAAGGGCAGAGAAGGAGGGAAGGTAACAGGGGCAGTAGGGGATGAGGAGAGATGAGAGGGATTCCTGACTAAGAGAGGGGCCCCAATTACTGCAGTTCTATCTTAGCGGGGAAGAACCAGATGGCCTTGTTATAAGGACAGTAGGCTCTGATGGTGAGCTGTGTTGCGGAGGAGGAGCCATGCTCCATATTTTGCAAAATTGTGTAACGCTCATATCATCTAGCCGTCAGTTCCTCCTTAGGCGTAAGATATTTTATTTTCTCCCCCACTCCTTCAACATCAAAGGGGTCATAGTCCTCCAATGTCTAGGTGTGTAATGTTTTTTTCTACTGACAGCTTTATTGCTGCACAACTCAAATGTTAACTTTTGTAGACCAACCTAAGATTTGGGTGGGGATGTCTCATCGATGTATTTCATTTGATATGTCAGATCCCAATTCATGTTCTTGTCCCGTTTAGAATGAACATTCCGATATTTGGACAATTGACTCCGATCCGGGAATGGAGGAGGGAGCGATGTACCCGGGAAGTGATCCGCAGGATAAAGAGGAGGAAATAGCTAATTATATCAGCACCGGTGAGTAAGGAATGCTTGGAAGACCTCTGGCTATAAAATATGTTCTCCCAATGTAGGAGATGTCTGTTGTCCTCCGGCTCACCCACTCATTGAGGTTCTAAAAAGCGGTTTTAAGTATTTGGCTGATGTTTGATTCTGTTTTATTTCCCCCAGATGATTCCAGTGTTGCCAGTACCCCAGAGAGATGTGTCCACTCTATTTATCCCCAAGAGTACTCGCTGAATGAGACGCCCTACAAAAGACACAAAGAGGTACCATACGGCTTTGTGACATAGAAGATGGTGGTTCTCCCGAGGCCTTAAAGTGTATCTCTATCCAGAACTGTTTTGGCATGGAAGGGTTTGGCCCCATCTGAACTTTATCCGTTGGGGGAGAAACACCAATTCTGACCATTGTCACTGGTAGAGAAAGTTTTCCAATGGGAACACTAAACTAACACAAAAATAAAGATTTGGCTATAGATACACCTTCAAGGGTCAGTCTTGTTGATGCTGTTTTGGGTGGACGTTAGATCATCCAGCGCCCAGCTGCTTCTCCAGTGTCTCCACCAGTGAGATTTCTCTGCTGTGCAGTATCGTTAATCGTCCTGCATTCCCCATATAATGGAAACATCCAACAAGTAGAGAGGGTGGAGCAGGGACCACAGGAGGGGAGACCTTGACTTTGCAGTCCTTGGGGGACATCAAACTAAGTTTTAGTTGGACTGACTGGGCCATCCCCACCACTGTCTATGGGTTTCCTCCACTGGAAGTTTCATCTGACATCTAAAAGGATGGGAGGGTTTTTTTTAAACGTCCATTTTGAAAGAGAGGGTGGGTGGGCTTTGCTTTTCTGGTTGTCAACCAACCGTCTTGCCTCTGCAGATATTTTGCCGATATCTGGAGATATTGTCCTCTCCGATGGGGTGAGAAGTTTACACTTACTCCAAAGCTTCCTATTTTATACTTCAACAATGTAAATAATAACGGTGACTGGAGTTCCTTTCAACCCTTTATTCTGTGTCTGGTATCTAGGAGGAAAATCTGAACATCGTCGTCATCGATGATGAAGAGGACGAAGAGACTGAGCGGCAGTGTAAGGAGGAGGAAATCCCTACAGAGATCAGTACAGGTGAGGAATCAACGCTAAATCCAGAAAAAAGTCCCAGATTCTCCTTGTTCAGTCACTACAACAATCTCTTCTTCTCCCCCCTCCTCTGTCAGTAGACCATAATGGGGGGACGGAATGTGTCTAGTGGGGGGAGTCAGGAGCTATCAGCCTCTATTAGACTCCGGCTCTCCTCCTCACATCATGTCATTGTGTGTTACCAGCCAAGAGATGTGACCAGTCTCCCGCCCACACACACACTCTCTGGGGTCTCTCATACATCTCAGTATAGGGGGCTTCAATCTCTTCTTCTACCCCCTCCTCTGTCAGTAGACAGTAATGGGGGACGGAATGTGTCTAGTGGGGGGAGTCAGGAGCCATCAGCCTCTATTAGACTCCGGCTCTCCTCCTCCTCACGTCTGTGTTGCCATATAGAGCTGTGTATTGTCTGAGTCCCAAATTGAATTGACAGTAAGTGCCTCCTGAAGAGTGCCAAGAGCCAGGAGACCCTTTAAGCTTCTTGTCTCAGTTCCTTACATAGTTTAAGTTGCATGTCTCAGTTACTCCAACCATTTTTGGAGGGTCTCCAGCACTCCTCTGAAGAGGAGGTCCAAAATGCACACTAAGTGCATAGAGAACGAGATACACTGACATGCAGCTGGGAGAGGTTTGTTTGCAAACAAACCCAGCAATCACTATGGTTGGCTATCCATAGTGATCACATGATGGGGTACTTTGATTTCTTCCTCTACATTCTTGTCTTTTCTTTTTCTTCCCTCCAAAGATTTCGGAAATGGCGCCCATCCATCAGGTTTCCAGCGCTGTCCACCAACCAATTACCAGCTGAAACACAGCGACTTTTACCAGAGTTTCCACGCCCCGGCCAACTTCAACTCCAACGCCCACCTGTACACCTCCAACCTCGGCCTCAACCCGTATGGAAAATACCTACGAGACATGGACCCTGGGGCCAACGTGCCAGTGAGAGCCGCCATGAAGCAGCACGTGTGCAACCAGTGCGGAAAGTGCTTTGCGCACAACAGCGACCTCCTGATCCACAAGCGGCTGCACCGCGGCAAGGTGCCGTTCGTCTGCTCTGTCTGCGGCAAGTGCTTTAGCAGCAACTCCTACCTCATGGTGCACCTGAGGCTTCATGCCGGCGAGAAGCCCTTTGGCTGCCGAGAGTGCGGCAAGAGCTTCAAGAGCAACTCCCACCTGGTGACGCACCTGCGCATCCACCGCGGCGAGAAGCCATTCGTCTGTGCCGAGTGCGGCAAGAGCTTCAACGACAAGTCCAACTTCGGCCGCCACAAGCGCATACACACCGGCGAGAAGCCGTACACCTGTGACCAGTGCGGCCGGGGCTTCAACCGCAAGGCCAACCTGCTGATCCACGAGCGCACACACACGGGCGAGAAGCCGTACTGCTGCGCTGAGTGCGGCAAGCGCTACACAAGCAAGGCCGAGCTGGTCCGCCACCGAGTCTTTCATTCTGGGGGTAAGCAGTTCTCCTGCCCGGAGTGCCCGGAGAAGTTTGCCGATAAGTCTACCCTGGTCGTCCACCAAATGGCCCACCGGGGGGAGAGGCCCTACGCCTGCACCGAATGCGGCAAATGCTTTGCCACCAACTCGCAGCTGGTGACGCACGAGCGCATCCACAAGGGAGAAAAGCCCTTTGAGTGCCAGGAGTGCGGGAGAAGCTTCAATGACAAGTCCAACTTTATCCGCCACAAGAGGATCCACACGGGGGAGAAGCCGTACGCCTGCTTCCAGTGCGGCAAAGTGTTCAACCGCAAGGCCAACCTCCTTCTGCACCACCGGACTCACACGGGAGAGAAGCCATTTTGTTGCATGCAGTGCGGGAAGTGCTTTAGCAGTAACTCCGGCCTAGTCGTCCATCAAAGACTTCACACGGGTTAATGAGACCATGGACCGTTTTAGCTTTTTATCACGTATTTGCTTTCCAGGAGCAAACAAGAAGACTTGGAGGGATAAGAAATTGTCTTTCTTTTTTTTTACAGGTTTTTATATACTGCAATGTACCAGTGTGCACTGCAGGAGAGACAAACTAAGCATGTCACCTGAGACAATGGTTTTTCCCAACCTGTCATACATCCGGCTGTAGTAGTAGTGAGAGGTCCTTGAAAGGAGCATATTTATTTACACGCCTCATGCACCCCATCATTTTCACAGCAGGAGAAGCAAATGCAGAATTATTATACAGCACGTATTGATTATAGAAGGTAATAGCCTTCAACAACATGTCAGAGAGTCTGGGGAAGTCCCCTCCTTCTCCTCCTACCTGGTGCAGGGAAGTCCCCTCCTTCTCCTCACACCCGAGGCCAAGGAAGTCACCTCCTCCTTCTCACACCGAAGGACAGGGAAGTCCCCTCCTTCTCCTCACACCTGAGGCCAGCGAAACCCCCTCCTTCTCCTCACACCTGAGGCCAGGGAAGTCCCCCTCCTTCTCCTCACACCCAAGGCCAGGGAAGTCCCCTCCTTCTCACACCTGAGGCCAGGGAAGTCCCCTCCTTCTCACACCTGAGGCCAGGGAAGTCCCCTCCTTCTCACACCTGGGGCCAGGGAATTCCCCTCCTTCTCCTCACACCTGGGGCCAGGGAATTCCCCTCCTTCTCCTCACACCTGAGGCCATGGAAGTCCCCTCCTTCTTCTCACACCTGAGGCCAGGGAATTCCCCTCCTTCTCACACCTGAGGCCAAGGAAGTCCGCTCCTTCTCCTCACACCTGAGGCCAGGGAAGTCCCCTCCTTCTCCTCATACCTGAGGCCAGGGAAGTCCCCTCCTTCTCCTCACACCTGAGGCCAGGGAAGTCCCCTCCTTCTCCTCACACCTGGGGCCAGGGAATTCCCCTCCTTCTCCTCACACCTGGGGCCAGGGAAGTCCCCTCCTTCTACTCATACCTGAGGCCAAGGAAGTCCCCTTTTTCTCCTCACACCTGAGGCCAGGGAAGTCCCCTTTTTCTCCTCACACCTGAGGCCAGGGAAGTCCCCTCCTTCCCCTCACACCTGGGGCCAGGGAATTCTCACACCTGGGGCCAGGGAATTCCCCTCCTTCTCCTCACACCCAAATCCCCTCCTTCTCACACCCAACGCCAGGGAAGTCCCCCTTCTTCTCCTCACACCTGAGGCCAGGGAAGTCCCCTCCTTCTCCTCACATGTGAGGTCAGGGAATCCACTCCTTATCCTCACTCTCGAGGCAAGGGAAGTCCTTTTCCTCTCCTCACACCCCGGAGCAGGGAAGTCCCCTCCTTCTCCTCACACCTAAGGCTGATAGATTCTCCTCAGTGCCCTGCTCAGGGAATTCCTCTCCTCCCCACCTGTGAAGCCAGGAAATTCCCCACATTCTCCTTAAAGCCAAGGCCAGGGACCTCAAAGCCATGGGACTCTCCTCCTTCTCACCCCTGAAGCCAGGGTACTCCGTTTCTGCCTTCCGTTTACTGAACTGCTAAGGTACACTGTAGGAGAGCCAAACACAGAAAGAACAAGCAGTACGTACCTGAGAATTCACCATTCTCCTCACACGGTACTGACTTACGCTACAGCACTTACTTCAGAGTATGGTGTCTATTTCTGGCCCCTCCCCTTCTACCTTTCAGGAACCAAGCTTAGTAATTGGCTGGACCATTTTGTGTCTCTGAAGACATACCACCTTTAGGTCTGGTAGGATTTTTAAGGGGGAACCCCCACCGCCCCATAAATTCCTAAAAGGACCCTTGATCCGAGCACAGGCACAGCAGGCCCCCCTTTCCTGCCCTGCCAAGCCTGTGCTCTGAATGTTATGGGGGACACCACGCTTTCCCCCCCATTTTTGGGGGGTGTGGTTCCCCCTGAAAATTCCTACCAGACTTAAAGGGTCTGGTATGACTTTTGGGGGAACCCCACACATATGTCTATTCCCTGCTCTTTGTTTACATCACATGACTTTGGCAACACGTGAAAGTTACCTCACCAGCTTATACAGGCCGACGGGAACAAGAAGGGTAAGATCTATTCACCAAGTCCCTGATTCCGCTGCCCCGCCTTACGATAACACGTTTACCAGAAAGTGGAGTCACCTTTTAAACAGAAGGAATTTTTTTTTTCTGTTCGAGGGTCAGGAACTATATTTTTCTCGGCCCACACAATCTCTCGGCATGGACTTCCCAGCATACCTACATATCAACCTTACTGTGGGCAGCCATGGTGGCTGAATCCGTGTCTTCCCTCCAAGAACCACCACTGGTGGCTGAACTCCATTGAAGTATTAATGATTATATTGACCCCCCCCCACCCCCTGGATGGTGTTACTATGAAGTGTTATATATGAACTTAGCGGTTATTAAATTCTATTTACACGTATGAGCTGGATTTCTCATTCTGTAAACCAGTCAGGACCGGACTTAAGCAATTATTTAAGTATTAACTCTCATTGTCATTTCACAGGGTTATGTGTGGAGTATTGTTGGGCCCTTATTCCAATGGGCTTGGCTGAGAAAAGCTACAGAGTTTTAGCCCCCCATCCCAAACCGATACAGATGCTACCATGACAGTCTACCAGCTCCTCATAGTGCATACAGTATTTGCTAACAGAGCCCCTAGGCAAGAGGGATGGGGACAGCCTGTCTGTCCCCATCCCATCCAGCCTGTCATGTGCCTCTGCTTATTGATACTGTTATGTGCATTCAGGAGCTAGGTCTTCAGGTGGCACTACGGCCTCTTGCCAGTTTTCCCTTCCTGAGGGCTACATCTCTGTGTGCATTTTGTATCTCTGTCCCTCTCAAACTTCTAATGAGGGTGTCACTCACTCCCAGGCAGCGTGACACCATCATTTGCCTTTGTAACAGCCACAGCGGACGGACGTAACTGAATCCTTGTGGTGAGATCTCACCTCAGGAGACACAAGGAGCCAGCACGCGATCCAGTTTTACTTTCACTTTCATTTTTCTTAGTCGTGAAAGCACTGAAATTAACATTCATGTCAAGCCCCCAACCACCCACTCAACAACCCACCCACTCAACAACCCAACCACTCCCCAACCAACAACTGACTCACAACCCAACCACTCCCCAACCCACCCACTCAACAACCCACACACACCCCAAACCCAACCACTCACTCCCCAACCCAACCACTCCCCAACTCAACAACCCAACCCATCCACTCCCCAATGCACCTATTCAGATACTGGATATCTACAAGCTAACAATCTGGCATCTGGTTGGTTCCCCAACAACAATTTTACACATTTTATTGAAAACTTCCTAGAAACCGACCCGTAGTTGATGTTTAGTGGCTGTTCAAAGTCAGATTTTGGATTACAAGAACAATAAAGCTTTAAATAACACAACTCTGGCCTATTGAATTGTTAATGAATGTAATTGCTTGGACTGAATGGCTTAAAGAGTCAGTTGGGCCAAACAAAATTAACGTTATGGGCTTGTTTAATTGGGTCAAAGCAACCTCTGGCTTCTGACATCTCTAGGACTCCAGTCCTGAAAAATATCTACTTTTGAGTTCTGAGATTCCCCACTGCAATGCGGCCCTTACAAGGGGGCCAAGCATTCCTGTAGGAGGAGCGGGACTGTGCTGGTGGGAACTTAGGTTTGTGGTGGATGTAGATCATACTGTATATTTATGGTTACCAATGTTGGCTGATATCATGTTCTAAATAACTATCACCCTATGAAATTCTCTCAGCACAGGTTTTAATCTCCCTCTAATCTGGAACTAGCTGCAACGGAACATGAGCTAAACTACAACCACTCATGGTACAGCGCCAAAGACTGGCGACCACCAAAGTTGTCAGTAGAACCGTCCTGAGATATGGCTTAATTGGGGCGTGCTGCCTGGGCCAGAAACATGCTACCACTGTAGAGGTTTGTGCCAGTCATTGCTGGCCTCTGCCCTTGCTCTCTTCATTATACCAAGCGTAGGAGATGATGGAACTACTGAAGATCCTCCAGCACTGCTTTGGCACACAACCAACCAAGAATATTTCCAGAAATCAATTTATTTTTCTCCATAACAATTCTTGTCCAACTGAAAGAGAAATTTGTATAGCAAGAAGTGGTTGAAGTACCCCCATTTTTTTTACTTTAAGACCCTTTTGTTGCACGAACCCAAATCCAGGGCCTGATAAGTCCTGACACGTTATGAGTCCGTGCCCTCATCCCTTTGCTGCATCATTGTTTGATGGCACAATTCACTCAACAGCAGAAGATCCCTCAGACCCAATGTCAGAAGAAGTTGCGTTCACACTAGGAGTGCCTCAAATGCACGGTGACACCTAAAACACTTTTGGTGGTTTGAGACGAGAAGTAGCTGAACACTGAAATGGCCTTCACATGTGGCAAAATGTATTTGTCCGCTCGCTGAATTAAAAATAGTCACAGAAACCGGGTCTGAATGAGCGTTTTAGAAACATTTAATCGGGGCATGCGTCCCCTGAGTGGGTGGCCAGGTGCTTGAGAAGGAGGTCCTTACGGCTAAAACTTTGGCCGCACTCGTTGCAGCAAAACTGCTTCTCTTCTGAGTGCATGGCTTGGTGGCGCACCAGCTGCAGTCGGTCAGTAAACCGTCGCTCGCACAAGTCGCAAGAGAACGGTTTCTCTCCAGTGTGCGTCCGCTGGTGCGCGAGGAGCACAGAACGCTGGTTGAAGGACTTGCCGCAGATTGAGCAGCCGAAGGGTTTCTGCCCCGTGTGAATTCTCTGGTGCTTAGCCAGGTTTGACTTTGATGTGTAACCTTTGCCGCACTGGGGGCACACGATCAACTGCGCCCCCCTGTGGACGGCTTGGTGTGAGGCGAGGTAGTGCTTCTCTCGGAAGCGCTTGCCGCACTCGGCGCAGGAGAAGGGTTTTTCACCCGTGTGAATTTTTTGGTGCTTGGCGAGGTTGGATTTGCTGGTGAAATCCTTCCCGCACAGCGGGCAAGCGAACAGCGGTAGCCCGCGGTGGCGGCTCTGGTGTTTGAAAAGGTCTGAGTGGCAACTGAAGACCTCTGGACACTCTGGGCACTTATAGGTCATGGCATTGGGGATGGTTGGAGATGTTGTGGAGTTGTGATCTACAGTGCCTGAGGGAGGCTGACTATTTGGGTTGGTGCGGCCTACCTCTGTTGGTTCATTATCATGAGCCTGGCATTGAAAAATGTCTTTTGTTGTTGAGGTTTTGGCTTCGGCAAGATGGTCTTCTTCAAGCCCTTCCCCATCTTTCCATCGTTCCAGTTCCTCCTTAATTTGAACCACGGCATATTCTATGTCCTCCTGATCATCAGTTGAGGTCCCTATCCCTACATCACAAAGGTTTGGAGAACTTAATTGATGGCCTTGGAATTTGCCAGTGTCCAAGTCTGGAGAGAAGTCCCCCTGTTGACCACTCCATTGAGCTAATTTAGATCCTCGGTGGGAATGGTTAATGTATTCACTCTCCTCTTGGACAGGAGGCAGCGCAACATGAATTTGCCGTCCCTCCGGTTTACTTCTGCTCTTGGGAATATCTGAGGAAAGGAAATAAAAAGCAGTTAGAGGGAAGGTCCAGAAATAGAAAAACATGGTTTCAAGCAGTTATGACAGCATCTGGTCCTGGGCCAACTATAATGAAAATCTCCTAAATGTATCTGGTAGGTGTGTGTGTTAGTCTTGGACCAATGTTTGTACAAGTGAGTTCAAGTAAATAACAGGTAAAGTGCATTTTCCTTCATTGGGGCTTAGAACCTGGCTCTGGGCTGAGGCAAAATAGTCCAGTCACTCAACAGGTTTTCGGGGGAAAGAAGTCCCGCACCTCCAGGGCTTGGACAATGATTGGTAACACAATCTGGATGAAACTGGCCTTCAGGCTACTCTATGGATGCTGCCGTAACTGTCCATGAACGTTCTGGGGTGAAGCCAGGAACCAAGGAGAAAACGTACTTTCTGTTATGGAAGGAATATCTCTAGCATAAGCTCCTTACCCAGTGAGGTCGAGGCCTGCTCCTCACATATCACCACATCTTCAGAAAGGTCCTCGTGGTCTTCTAAACAACCCAAAACCTGCAAAAAGGAACAGTGACCATTTGACACCAGATAGGAAACTACTAACTCATCCCTCGCTGTTCCTGGATAATGGCCTGGTAATTCTCGGCACCGCTCACCTCTCCTGACAGCAGATGAATAATGTTGTTGGCAACTTGGAGAATCTTCTTGACGTTTCTCGTCTCACGGGTCGAAGAGAGAGGTGGTGGATCCATGATGGGGTCCCTGGTCCTTCTCGCTCTGCTGGACCCACAGGGACGGGTGCTGGATTTCTGAACTACTATGTACTCCTGTGTATCCAGAGACAAGGTTACATGTTATTAATTGCAGCCTGTGACCTTCCCAGAATCCTCCTCACCTCTCCGGTCAGGTCTGTGTTTTATTACTAGAGATAAGGGTGATGTCATGTGACCTCCCAGAATCCTCCTCACCTCTCCGGTCAGGTCTGTGTTTTGTTAAGCGATAAGAGGGATGTCATGTGACCTCCCAGAATCCTCTTCACTTCTCCGGTCAGGTCTGTGTTTTATTAATAGAGATAAGAGTGATGTCATGTGACCTCCCAGAATCCTCCTCACCTCTCCGGTCAGCAGGTGAATGACCTCCAGTGTCAGGCTTAGAATCCTCTCTGTAACGTCCTTCTTCTCCATCTCTAGCGCGTCGGAGGGCGTTTTCGGATCCTTCACCTATACAGAAATGCCAGAGGAGAATGGTGACGGCAAAACCGTATTTTACAAACTAGGTAAATGCCTTATTTATATCCGAAATTTGATATAATTTTCCCCCCCAGAAGCAGCCTCTGCATATTGTATGCCGAGGGGTGGATGCAGTGCATTGTGGGAGATGGCGGAGCAGAGAATGGTGCCGCGTGTGTGCTGAAGGTAGTGGAATTGTGACCTCCCACTTCGTGGCCCCTCCTATTGGCCAGTTTGTATTGCCTAGCGACAGGTTCACTTCACGGCTATTTCTGAGGGTTATGAAAATAATTCACCACCATTGTGACGTTATATGGCGGACCTGCCAATCGTTCACCACTGGTTTTGTCCCCACCCCCCTCCAGTGTAAACTGGGTTTAGTCCCCCCTCCAGTGTAAACTGTTAAGATCTCATAGTCTTTATATACAACCCTAAATCATTTTTTATTTTTTTTAACTATGTGCAGAATAAAATTATCTCTTACCTGAAAATCCCCCTCCAGTCACTTCCTGGAGCTGCAGGGCACCGGAAACAAGCGGCCCTAAACAAAACAGACAGCTGAAGGCGATGAATGAAGGAAGCACATGTCACGTGTTAGCCGTGCGTTCCACCGGACTTCCGGGTTCTGCGGTCCAGCTAACTTCCTGCTCGCGCGGCCACTCCCAGGCTGACCAGCAGGTGGCGCCACCGGACAAAGAAACACAGGCTGACCTGTAACGCTGCGGCCTGGTTTCTTAGACCGCCATCTAGTGTTCAATCTGCATATTGCAGGAGAACTGATAATATTGTGCTATAAAAGTGCATTATTAGTTAAAAATTGACTTGGGTTCAATACAAATCATAAAATATTTCATTTTGTAAATTGTATTAAATTTCATGCAAGGTCAAGATTTCATTTGTCGAAAAAATATTAATATACATAGATACAAGAATACTTCGGCAAGGTTCCCTCAGGGCAATTGGACATTGACTTCCCATTGGAATGAAAAGCTGTTCCCTGGGGTTCCGACATCACCGTGTAATTTTGGAAGCATCAGGCTGCCTTTGGAACACTTAAGGAGTCTATTTATAGAGCAGTGAATGTGACTTTCACCAAACATTCTCTAGTGGAGAATGAATTGCGGTGGACCGAAGCGGAAGTGAAGTCTGTTTCACGATTTTGTGCCGAGATGCATTAACCCCCGTGCACATGCTACATCACCACAGCCAACTGAGATGCCAAAGACTCTGAACCTGAAGTAGGACCGGGTGTAGGCGGAAGCGTCGGCCACCAAGGGAGTGTAGATAGCTCCCTATTGGGGAGATTTCCCTTCACTTCCTGTCCAACAGCCATGACAGGAAATCCCTCCAAAGCGAGGGAGATACTTGGTGGTCAGCAGAGAAAGTGTCCCCATTTGAAGATCTCCCATCTATTCCTGTTCTGATGACATCCCAACATTTGGGATTTTCTTTCACTTTCAGTGATAACAGTCACCAGGACAAACAGAGAGGGTGAATCTTCCCAACAGGGACCCCCCGACAGCAATAAAAACCTGACAGGGTTTCTAATCATACATGCTGGCTTGTGAGTGTGCCATGATAACTTTCTACTGTTTTAGGGGTTCCAATCAATCTCCACTCAATCCAAAACGGTTGGCTCCAGTTGCCCTTTGAGGCAAAAATCTCCGG
>NW_017306573.1:818366-818756 GCF_000935625.1 Nanorana parkeri
GGGGGGGGGGGTGCGGACATTTTTTAAATTTGCTTTGGCAGTTTAATTCCACTTTAAAACGCACACAATATTCTCCAGCGGAGAATGTTTGCTGAATGCCAAATTCACTGCTTTATTAACCTGCCCCTTGGTAAATATTAGGGATGCACTGATACCGACACTAGTATCGGCATCTGTGACGATACCTTGTCCAAATGCTCCCTATACCGGAACTCCTGGTACCAGGAAGCCGGGCAGAGAGTCATTACACGCCGCCCGGCTTCCTGATTGGCCAGGAAGCCGGCTCGATGCTCCCTTGTCAACAGGGAGCATCGAGCTGACTTCCCGGCCAATCAGGAAGCCAGGGTGGGGGGCGGGTAATTACTCGCCCCCATTGGCTTCCTGATTGGC
>NW_017306573.1:818814-837209 GCF_000935625.1 Nanorana parkeri
CCGATTGGCCAGAAAGCTGGCTCCATGCTTGGAAATGGAAACGGCTTCCTGGCCAATCAGGAACCGGGCGGTGTGTAATGAGTCGCCTCCCGGCTTCCTGATTGATTGAGTAATTACCTGCCCCCTGCCTTCCTGATTGTCCATAAGACGGCTTCCCGGCTAATCAGGAAGCCGTGCGGCTAGTCATTACACGCCGCCTGGCTTTCCTAATGGGACTATCGGTATCGGCAAGTACCGAAAAAACTAAAATATTGGTACTTGAAATATTGGTGCATCCCTAGTAAATATCATGTGACTTGTCCTGTTTCTTAGGCCAAATTCTTGAAATAGCTGTTTTTAGAGCTGCAACAGTTAATCGATTAAGTCGATTAAAATCGACGATCGACGATCGTCGCCGGTAAATCCGCTCACGCGACGCCGCTTAGCCACGCCCACGCTGAGGACATGCGTCTGGCCCTCTCCTCCCGGCGAGCTTCCCGACTCGCCGCTGCCCGCCGGCAAACAACAACGCCGATGCTCGCCGACAACACCGTCATTCAAAGTAAGTCGAGATCAGCCGGGAGCTTTTTAATGTTTCCTGTTGTGTTTTGGTTTTTTTTTAAGCGGCACACTGCAGAACATTAGTAGCTATAGAGGAACAACAAACAGCCTGTATAATGTATTATTGCTGGGATTTGTTGTTCCTCTATAGCTGGTGGTATTCTCCATTGCGCTGTATAATGTATTATTGCTGGGATTTGTAGTTCCTCTATAACTGGTCAGTGGTAATCTGCATTGTGCAGTATAATCATTATACAGCGCAATGCAGAATACCAGCATTTACAGAGGACTACATATCCCAGCAATAGTACATTATTGTATAATGTTGTACTATTGCTGGCATTTGTTGTATTCCTATATAGCTGGTGGTATACTGCATTTCGCCGTATAATCATTATACAGCGCACTGTAGAGGACTACAAATCCCAGCGATAATAAATTATATACAGCGCACTGCAGAATACCACCAGCTATAGAGGACTACAAATCCCAGCGATAATAAATGATATACAGCGCAATGCAGAATAACGCCAGCTATAGAGGAATACATCAGATCCCAGCAATAATACATTATATACAGTGCAATGCAGAATAACGCCAGCTACAGAGGACTACAAATCCCAGCAATAGTACATTATAGTATAATGTACTATTGCTGCATTCCTCTATAGCTGCTGGTATTCTGCATTGCGCCGCTGTATAATGTACTATATTGCACACCACACTTCTTTTTACTTCCACCGTGCCAAGCTTGCTCCTGTGATGGACTACAATCTCAATAGAAACTAGTAGTCCATCACTGGAGCCTTTTTTTTTTTTTTATCCGATTAACCGAACTTAATAATCGGCCAACTAATCGATTATGAAAATAATCGTTAGCTGCGGCCCTAGCTGTTTTGGACCTTCAGGAAATGGTTGACTTTGGCTGAAGTCTAGACTTGCAGTGGCTCCACCTACTCGGACTACTAAATTAAAGACAGGGTCATGCGGGGAAACCTCCTGCACATGGGATTTCTGAACTCATTTTTTTGCTAATAGCAACTTGGGGGAGGGGGGGGGAGTGCTCCATCAAGAGGGAAGCTGTAGTCATTGACCACGCTTATCTTAGCACAGGCTTCCTCTAAACTTTGTGGTACAGAATCCTAGGGGCCCTTAGCCACCAGGGCGCTCTACTATGAGAACAATGACCAGCTTCTGTGGTTGAGAGCAGGACACAGTCCTTTATTGGCCATTGAGGTTATTTATCATCGAGATGGGCTAATAATACAGAAGCAGGCCCTAACAGAGGGATCTGGTCCATGTCTTTGTTCCGCAGTGTGGGGGCTTCACCCGCATTCCTGGTTGCTCTAATTAAGAGAACAACCGGCTTCTGTGGTTGAGAGCAGGGCCCACTCCCTTATTGGCTACTGAGGTTTCTCATCATGGAGCTGGGCAAATACAGTGGCAGAGGCGGGCCCTAGATTTCAACAGAGGGATCTGGTCCATGTCTTTGTCCTGCGCTATGGGGGCTTCACCCACATTCCGGTTGCTCTACTTATGAGAACAACAACCCGCTGTTGTGGTCGAGAGCAGGGCTCACTCCCTTATTGGCTATTGAGGTTACTCATTATGGAGCTGGGGAAATAGAGAGGCAAAGGCAAGCCAAAGATTTCAACAAAGGGATCCGGTCCACGTCTGCGTCCCATAGTGTGGGGGCTTCACCTACATTCTGGTCCATGGCAAGGGTGATAAAGTACCAGGGCACATCCATAGGCACCTGGAGGAACTCTCGCTGACCAGGAATAAAGTAGAGGTTTGCACAGTTCAGGGCATTATGGAGGTTCGATTTATGTCATGTCCTGAACCAAACCTGACCCTGGAAGCAAATTATATGACTTGTCATGCTGGAAAAACAAGAACCAATATTAATATAAAAGTACAAAATCCACCCCAAAGAAACATAAAATGTATTTTATTTTCCACAATACAATCTCCAGTAAATCGGAAGTAGTCCTGAGTTCGAGAATCATCTACTGTAGATGCCTTGAAAGATTTCTGTTCATCCTTTAAAGAGGACCTGTCTTGTTCAGCGATTGGCTCGGTGCAATTCGGGACGGTTTCCCGTAGACTTTGATGCCTCTTTATTGATGATCAATATTCTGAAATCAGTAAAATGTGAGTTTCGCCCATCGATAAAGCTGTTGTTGGAATCTGCCGAACTTCATGAACAGCCCGATGACGATATTTTTAGAGACATTTCTTGCTATACAAATGTTAGGCCTGATTCTAAATGGAGTTGGACCTAGGATGTCCATTTTCCGATATTCCACATTGGTCTTCCTTCTACAGCTCCCTCATAAACATTTAGCAAAGCTACTTCCTCCTGCTACAAGTCCATTATACGTTGGAGGAGCATCCCACCATGGTCCCTACCACATGGTGCCATGACCAATTGTTGTGCGAGCTCTTCCTTCGAAAGCTCCCTCATAAACATTTAGCAAAGCTACCTCCTCCCGGCTACAAGTCCATTGTAAGTTAGAAGAGCATCCCACCATGGTCCCTACCACATGGTGCCATGACCAATTGTTGTGCGAGCTCTTCCTTCGAAAGCTCCCTCATAAACATTTAGCAAAGCTACCTCCTCCCTGCTACAAGTCCATTGTACATTAGAGGAGCATCCCTGCTTGGGTGCAAAAGAACCAATGAGAAGGGGTCACCTATTACCTCTGCAAAGGGTATATGACCTATTCGAAGAGGTCAATCATTGGGTGAATTCTTATCCAATTGTTGGAAGCTCACCGGGAAGAGATGTTGAGTGAGCCATACGGTCCGTTTTTTTTGACAGCAGCTTCTACAGTTGCCGTATTTTTACGCAACTTCCGGCTGTCATTTTGACAGCCAGGAATTGCTGGCAAGTGTGATGGGCAGAGTAGCAGACGTACTACACACCTCCTGTGTACTTCAGTGAAGTCTATTTGGACATCTGTATCGCATCCCGTGTCCACAATTGGTTAAAGCTTTCTGTGCCACTGGCCTGGAACAATTATACCAGTCAGGAAAGGCAGAGAAGAGTCAGGATGCCTGAACATACTCAATCCAATGTATATAAGCCAGCAGACCACCCTCATGCCGGTGACACAACTTAGCCCTAAGCTTTGCAGCATGCAACAGCTGACTTTACTCTCAGGTAGGTTAGTAGGTAGACCAATGTGGAATGGAGCTGTGTCCTAAAATAAGTATCATACACCTGACTCAGGTAAGAGTCTGACTGTTTCTATATTTAGAACCTCAACTCCAAACTGGTGGAGGTGCACCAATTAACATAAGTGACAGGTCCTCTTTAAAAGGTGGAAAACAGTTCGTTTAGCATATCTTTCCAGCTGATGCCCTATAGCAGGGTGCGTGCACACGGGACATTTCACTCTGCAGCCAAAACACGGCGACAGTTCTCTTTTTCTTACAATCTTCGCTTCACGTCAGTCCGTTTCTTTTGTATTTCTTCTCAGCGCTCTTTTACCTGATGAAAAATAATGAACTAAAACGTACTCTTGGCTCCTGCTGCATCAGAACTGCAATATGCCGGTGCTTGAATGTCTCTAAAACACAGATTTGAAGAAATCGGATCTTAATCAGAAAAGTAAAAAAGACATTCTGTGTGCGTCTGCCCTTACAGTGCCCCAGTCTTATCAACAGGTCTGTGAGGTAGATGGAGAAGCAGAACCCCCGAAAAATGACAAAAGTTAAAAGGGGTCGATTGGGATAAGTCACAGTGACAGGTCAGCTGTGTATTCTGGACCACAAGGGCTAGAAATGGTCTCCCTGTAATCAGAGCCAGGCTTAGCAGGCCTTTGTCTACATGTGGCAGAGGCAACGAGGCAGACTATCCTGTTCTTAGGTACTCATTATACTTTTTCTATCTCACATACACGAATCAGCCACATTATGACCACCCAACTAATATTGAGTAGGTCCCCCTTTTCCTGACCGGTCCAGGCATGGACTCCCCTAGACCTCTGAAGGTATGCTGTGGTATCTGGCACCAAGCTGTCTGTAGCAGATCCTTTAAGTTCCAAGGTGAGGCCTCCATGGATCGGACTTGTTTTTCCAGCACATCCCACTGGCTCTCCATTGGATTGAGATCTGGAGAATTTGAAGGCCAAGTCATCACCTTAAATTCGTTGTTCCTAAAACCATTTTTGCAGTGTGGACGGGCGCATTATCCTGCTGAAAGAGGCCACTGCCATCAGGCAATACCGTTTCCATGAAGAGGTGTACTTGGTCAGTGGTTCGTGTCAAAGTGACATCCACATGAATGGCAGGACCTGAGGTTTCCCAGCAGAACATTACCCAAAACATCACACTGCCTCCACCGGCTTGTCTTCTTCCCATAGTGCATCCCGGTGCCATCTCTTCCCCAGGTAAGTGACACACACGCACCCAGCCATCACCATGATGTAAAAGAAAACGTGATCCATCAGACCAGGCCACCTTCTTCCATTGCTCCGTGGTCTAGTTCTGATGCTCACGTACCCTTTGTAGGTGCTTTTGGCGGTGGACAGTGGTCACGGTGGTCAACCTGACCAGTATGCGGCTTCGCAGTCCCATATTTAACAAGTTGCGATGCTCTGTGTGTTCAGACACCTTTCTATCAGAACCAACATTCACTTTTTCAGCAATCTGATCTTTAGTAGCTCTTCTATTGGATCAGAGTACACAGTTCAGCCTTCCCTCCCCATGTCCATCAATGAGCCTTGGCCGTCCATAACCCTGCCACCAGTTTTCCTTCCTTGGACCCCTTTTGGTAGGTCCTGACCACTGCAGACCGGGAACATCCCACAAGAGCTGCAGTTTTTGAGTTGCTCTGACCCAGTCGTCTAGAGATCACAATTTGGCCCTTGTCAGAGTCCCTCAAATCCTCACACTTGTCCATTTTTTCTTCCAACACATCAACTTCAGTGACAAAATGTTCACTTGCTGCCCAATATATCCCCCCACCCCACTTCCAGGTGCCATTATAAGGAGATAAATAACTTAATCGCTCAGTGGTCATAATATTATGGCTGATTGGTGTACGCTTATAACCGTCCTGAACAGGGGAGACGGACCCAGTAATGGGACTGTGCTTCAGGCCCCAGTGTTCCTACAAGCCACAGCAATGTAAATCCATTCTTCTACAATGTCTACAAATGTTTGAATCCCGTCCATAGCGAACTCTTATTTCGGACCCACCACTGTTTTATTTCTCACTGTGCCCATTCTAGTTGGATAACATCCCAACCCGCTCACCCTTGCCGCAGTCCCTTTGTTGGGAGTCCTTAGAAATACCCCATGCTGATGGGTATAGGGGAGTATGTGACCTTCTCCCCTTCCTCATAAGCATGCAGTGCACTAAGTGGCTAACCACCAGGCCTGAACATGGTCATGCAGGGGAGGGAAGGTAGTCATTAAACCTGTGTAAGCTCTGGCACAGATTGGCATGGAACTTAATGATTGACACACGGCTCCAACACAGGAACAGAGCAGAGGGGAACGTGGTGACAGATGGGGGTGAGCTTTCAAAAGAATCTACCACTGTGATGAGCAAACTGACAGATTCTCTTGGACTACAATCTGGGCGGCCCTCAGCTGATGCAGTAAGTAGGGTGTTGTGGTAAGCTCAGAATACCAGTCGGGGTTTACCATTCTCCTCTGAGAATCCCAGCCAGGACTTCCAGAAGATCCTATACTAATGGCTCTCACAGGGTCCAGGCCAGTACGGCTGATAATAGTAACAGACTCCAGACCAGGACTTCCAATGTACCCTGAGGCTGGGCATGTAGTTTCTGATTCAGGCAGGGTATTTAAGCACCAGCTCTGCAAGGAGCTGGTGCTGTCTTTTTGCCAGCTTCCTGTTTGTGAAAGAGCTTATACTTCTGCTGTTTTCTCGTTGCTGACCTGGAATGTCTGAACCTTCTCCGCTTGCTGCCCGCCCTGACCTTCTGCCTGGACCCGACTTTGCTCTTGTCTTCTGCGTTTATCCTGATTGCTAGGTGCCGACCTTGGACTGCCCACCACCCTCTGCTAGCTGCCTGCCTTGAACTCTGCCTGGATTTAACTACTGTTTCCTCAATGGAATGGGTGTCAACCTAACATAGGGATTCATTGAATGGTAAGGCAAATGTTTTGGGCAAGTTGTTGGCCTTGCCTTCATGTTCTGCATCAACAGGTGAATGACTAAGCCAAAGTCAGGGTATCAATTTGAAAGGAGGAGCTTCTAAAATAAATATAACCAACTCACTGGTAGGCACAGCCCTAACCTAGTTCACGACACCCTGGCAAATTCCACTGTTGTCCCACACCCTTGTCACAATGGAGAAGCCTTCCGTTATAATACAGAATGTAAGCTTTCTAACCTTGGGACTCACGCTCAGCAGAGTCTCTCTTACTGCAATACCCGTCCCTGACCAGGCGTTTTTAAAACAAAAAACCGACCTTCAAGTGTACAGAATGGTGCCTCTGAAGCGCCGAGTTGCAGGAAAAGCTTTTGCCACACGTGGAGCAGACAGAAGGTCTGTTGCCATTGTGAATCCTCTGATGTCGGACGAGGGCCGACTTGAAGGAGAAGCACCTGCTGCACTCGGTGCAGGAGTATGGCTGCTCCCCTGTGTGGACCCGATTGTGCCGGACCAACTCCGAATGGCAGCTGAAGCCCTTGCCGCAGTCTGTGCAAGAGAAGGAGACGTTGCCCTGGTGAAGGACCCTGCGGTGCAGGGACAGGCTTGACTTCCGGTTGAAAAGCTTCCCGCAATCCGAGCAGACGTACGAGTTGGCGCTCAGGTGGCTTTGCTGGTGCTGCAGAAAGCTGACCCTGCTATCGAAAATCGCCCCGCACTCGTTGCAGGAGTAGAGCGCGTCAACCTGGTGCACAATGACGTCCGCATCTCCATTGAAGCTGGCCTCTGTTTCAGGAGCTATGTCAGGCTTGTTGTTCAGGTGGACCTCCTGGTGCAGCAGAAGGTTGGATCTTGACAAGAAGCTTTTACCGCACGTGGGGCAGTCAAAGTGCTTAGAGTGGGTTTTTTGGTGGGTGACGAGGCCCGACTTGCTTAGGAAGTTCCTCCCACACTCCTCGCATGTGTAGGGGTTCTTGAAGTGGACCAGCTGGTGGGTGGCCAGCTCCACCTTGCCATCGAAAGTTTCTCCGCAGTAGTGGCACCGAAAGGGGTTATTATCTGCCAAGCGGGAGTGCAGCACAGAGTCTGCGTCAAAAGGCACATCGTAGGCTGTCTCGGCAGCAAAGTGACTCTCCAGGTGATCACCAAGATCCGACTCAGTGAAGAAACACTTGCCGCAGACAGAGCAGATAAAGGCTTGGGACGGTGTGTGGATCGGCCGATGCTTAGCAAGTTCCGAATCACTCAAGAAGCATTCCCCACACTGCCGGCACTCGTAAGTCCTCTTCCTCTCTGTCTTTTGGACCCTTGAAGGAAAGGAGTTGTTGTAGGAGCCGTTGCGGGTCTTTGAAGGCTTCGGGCCACCATTGTGTCTTTTATGGGCCGCTGGTTTTTCACATACCGACGACTGGTTCCGTTCCATATTGATACTGTATTCCGTGGGGGCCTGTTCTCTGGATATCAGGATCTTGGTAATGACAACATCGTCATCTTCTGATGGTTCCTCCTTGACTTCAGTGGCCGCACATAACATTGGACTGGTCGGTGAATGGCTCCTGTTATGTACGAGGCCCTTTTCACCATGCACAGTACTTTCTGAGACAACGTGAGAATCTCCACCAGGTTTGGGTGATTTGAGGGTTTGGTCATCATTCGGGAGTTCCAACATGTGGACTTTAACATCCTCAGAGGTTTCATTGGCTTGAAGTAAGTCTAATGGAAAGGAACGGGAACCAATTACAGAGCAGTGTTATTATAAATCTGGACACGCAGACTACAACACATATAAGTCTCCACTTACCCGGTGATGTGAGGGGCGGCCGATCCTCCATCATGACGTCCTTGTAGAGATCCCGGTGTCCTTCTAGATACTCCCACTCCTCCATGGAGAAATAGACAGAGACACCCTGACACCTTATAGGAACCTGACACACACAATGATACAGTCACCACCCAGACACACCCCTTGTCTGTTCCTGGACCATGTCCCAGAATCCCCGGCACCGCTCACCTCTCCTGTCAGCAGATCAATGATCTTCTGGGTGACTTCCAGGATCTTCTTGTCGTTGCTTCTCTCATCTATCAGGGAGTGAGATGGAGGACCAGCGGGCTTCTTTCTGGGTCCGTAATCCTATGTAATTATATAATAGTACAAGTCAAACAACAAAATGGATAACATTCCCAGAATCCTCCTCACCTCTTCGGTCAGGTCTGTGTTTTATTAATAGAGATAACAGTGATGTCATGTGACCTCCCAGAATCCTTCACACCTCTCCGGTCAGGTCTGTGTTTTATGAATGAAGATAAGTGTGATGTCATGTGACCTCCCAGAATCCTCCTCACCTCTCCGGTCAGGTCTGTGTCTTATTAATAGAGATAAGAGTGAGGTCATGTGACCTCCCAGAATCCTCCTCGCCTCTCCGGTCAGGTCTGTGTCTTATTAATAGAGATAAGAGTGAGGTCATGTGACCTCCCAGAATCCTCCTCGCCTCTCCGGTCAGGTCTGTGTCTTATTAATAGAGATAAGAGTGAGGTCATGTGACCTCCCAGAATCCTCCTCGCCTCTCCGGTCAGGTCTGTGTCTTATTAATAGAGATAAGAGTGAGGTCATGTGACCTCCCAGAATCCTCCTCACCTCGCCGGTCAGCAGGTAGATGATCTCCAGGGTGAGCTGTAATATCCTCTCGGTCATGTGACCCCGGCCTGTCTCTTTTATTGGCTGGTCGAAGGTCATCTTTCTGGTGACTTTTTACAACATGTAAACTTTTAATGCCGCTTCTATAAATGTAGCCCTGTTAGGAAGAGAAATGGGAAATTAACAAACATACAAATTATAATAATAGCGTATCTGCATGTAGATAAAAGGACAATAATACAATTTACAATAAATACATATATATATAAAAACAATACAATCTATATATAATAATATAACACCATTAATATGAAATATGACCCAGCCACACACACACTCCACCTATTCTGATAGTAATAAGCCCTGCATTGCCTCTCTGTGTCCCCTCCATTGTCATACATGAAGCCTCCACTATGAAATTATCACACCGGAAGGCTACACCGGAAACATAGCATTGCTTACAGGCGCGTTCACGCCAACGCCACTGTTAGCGCGCCGCCGCCTGGCGATGGTCACCTGACACTGAGCAGCTTCGGGCCCGCCCCCCTAGTCAGATCATTGGATGCTCGTTCAGGCTCCGCCCCTGGACTGTGTGATCTGCGCGTAGGTCTGATCGAGAACTCTCAGCCAGGCCCCGCCCACTTCCATATATGGCCGGGTTTAAAGGGAATGGGAGACACAGCAGCTCTTGTGTCGGGATCGCTGTTCATGTGTGCGCTGCACCCAGAAGAGGGGGAAGGGAGAGATCTCTATCCTGACCTGTCATGGTCATCCTTCATAAGTACAGATGGAGCTTCCTGTACACAGAGCTCACTGAGTATTATAGTGACCTCGCCATACAGCTTACAATCTGATTGGCCATTGGCATGTATACATATAGATCGGGTTGCTCTTCATATTACATAATTTTAGTAAATCTGAAGTTGGTCGTACGATCAGATTGTAACGTGTATGGTGAACCTGAGATCAGCTTTCTACACCTCTGTATTGGGAACCAATCACCTGTCAGGATCTCCATAACAAGGAAGAGAACCTGTCATTTAATAATCTCCATCTGCCTTCCACACCCATCCTTCCACGTGGATCAAAACTCCCCTTGTCTATGACATCATCAGACCCTCTGGATGTTGGCCGGCTCTTCATGTGGCGTGCTGGCTGATCTCCGGCCTGTGTTTCACATGCTGTACATGACTGGGGAACTACCAGTCCCAGCAGCCACCTGTCATAGTCCACCCACCAATGGCTGCATCTCCTTACCATTCGAAGGCGGGGTATAGAGTGCTCAAGTTCCCACGATGGGCGGATTCCAGTTGCTATAGTAAAGTGGGGCGTGTACTTGCAGAGAGTGGGTGGTGATTTGCCAACCTTAGTAACCATGGCAACTGCAGCCCAGTCTGATGCTCCAGTGGCGGGGTGCGTGAATAGGATGTCTGGAGTGGTCATGTGGTGTGAGGAGCAGAAAGCTAGTGGCTTGGCTCATGTTCCTGGTCATTTGATGGATGATCATCCATCAAATGATATGGAGGCCATTCTGCTCCACCACTGCCGCCTAGTCGCAGTGACACTTTGGCCCTGAATGACTCAATCAAGCGGTGGTGCAGGCACAGCATTACCTTGGGTTTCAGTCACTCATGAAGGTTATGGTCATAGAGTTTCTATTAAACCAGCAATGCCGGGAGAGGTCCGGCAAGTTCCCCCGGTAGACAGGACCTCCTCTCCGTGGTTGTGTTAGAGCTCTTTATTGTCTCATCAACGTCCACCATCCGTGATAATTCTTGGGAGGCCTTCAGAGGAACGCCACAGGAAGGAGGGAATGAGTGAGATAGGGAAAGGCCCTTCTCAAGTGGCCATGGGTAATCCACAGGGAAGTGGCTCTTTATGGTGTGTAGGAAGGTCAGGGTGAAGGGTAATGCACAGTGCAGTGCCCCTTTATGTTTTGTATGGTGAAACCCACCTACGCTGAGGCTGGGACCTCTGAAGTCCCCTCTCACAGAGGACACTGCTTTCAGCAGTTCTCAGGAAGCTGATACCGACACGGAGTCTGGGTCCATGGGTGGTGCTGGGACCAGCACCAACCCACCTTCATTGACGATACTAGAGCTCACAGCTCCCTGTTCCTCCCCATGCCTACACTGAGGCTGGGACCTCTGAAGTCCCCTCTCACAGAGGACACTGCTTTCAGCAGCTCTCAGGAAGCTGATACTTAGATGGAGTCTGGGTCCATGGGTGGTGACTCCAAATACTTGGACCCACCAAGAATTCCAGCTCTCCGCTGAAATCCGGTTCATGGAGTTGAGCATTGTGTAATAAAATGGATGATCGAGACCTTCCTTGAATGTAACAATAAAAAATATCACGACCAGTCATCCCTGGAACCTTAAGGGCCTTATCACCCTGCTTCCACACATGCCTCAGCCGAGGCTGGGACCTCTGGCAGTACTGTGACCAGTATTCCTACCTCTCTCATAGAGAAAACATTCACCTTCCAGCAGCTCTCAGGAACCTGATACCAGGACCACGTCTGGGTCCAAGGTTGGTGCTGGGAGCAGCAGTCCACCTCTAGATCGCACGGTACCCACACCTCAGCTGAGTTCATGGGTGGTGCTGGGAACAGCAGTCCACCTCTAGAACGTACAGTATCCACACCTCAGCTGAGTTTATGGGTGGTGCTGGGAACAGCAGTCCACCGCTAGAACACACGGTACCCACACCTCAGTTAAGTTCATGGGTGGTGCTGGGACCACCCCACCTTAATTGACGATAGCAGAGCTCACTGCTCCCCATTCCTCCATGCATCGGCTGAGGATAGGTCTACTCCTGATGATGACTACACTCACCCAAGACACTGACAATATAATGAATGAATGGGGGGTAATGGAACAAAAACAGACCAGATCTTCTAAACCTTCCTAGAATCCCCGCTCTCCGCTGAAATCCTGTTCATGGAGTTGAGCATTGTGTAGAAGTCTACGAGGACGTAATGCACAGGCCCGGGCAGGACAGGGAAGACTTGCAGAGCTGGATATAAACTGTGGAACCTGTCAGATGGAGACAAGTAGGCATCTCTGAAGGGGAAGGGTGGGTAGGTTATGGTCTAAACGGGTAAAAAATGCAACCTTTCTAAGTGGCAGCTGAGAACAACCAGGCCCTGCCCCTTCTGACAACCAGGCCCTGCCCCTTCTGACATCACAGACCCGAGAAGCACTTCAATCTGCTTTGAACACAGGACAGCTTGGGACGCACCGGATAGTGAAAATACAAATCGCTTTATTGAAAATAGAGACAACGCCAGCTCGGTTGTGGAGGCCGTTCTCGGCATTTTCACCAATTTCGGGGGTTTATAGGCTAATTGTTCTTTTTTTTTTTATCATGGCATCTAAATAGGAATATTAAAATATTAATAAGGAATTACTGAACACGACCAATTTTGTTACTTTACCTCTTTTCCTTCCAATGGTAGGAAGCTGTAGTATGGCCACCCGTCGGCTCCCCAGCTAGCACAGCGGACTGGTAGCGCTGGAGCCCTGGGTCCGATTGCAGCTAATGATACCTAGAGTTTGTATACTGTCCCTGTATGCGTGTGGGGTTTTCCTCGCCCAGCCCAGTGTAATTATAACAATAGGGTGTGACTGGGGTGGGGCTCACTATAGAACACTGCAAAAAATGTCAGAGGTATTACATCATCCTTCCAAAATTGGGAAATAAATAAAAAAAGTGACACCTCTGGAAGGCACAGCCCATTACAGGATACCATTTCAGAATCTCATTCCTTTCTTTGCTACTTAATGAGTCACTGATCTGCATTTTAAGAAACCTGACACTTCACTGGCTGTAGGCCCGTTCCTGGTCTGTGACCTCAAAAGGAAACATGACCTAGAGTTTGACCGTTCAAACAGAAGTCATTGTATTGTATCCTCACAGGCTTGCCCTTACGGCAAAGACTCCTATCCCAGCCGTGCTTCCTTTACTCTAGTGGACTTCAAATTCAGGCCCGGTCCACATCCACTTGGCGCAAGAAACGCTGCGTTTTTTTGTGAACTTCCAACCGACGATTTAATATCCATTCCGTTGAGGTAAAATGCTCGCTGCAGTCCTAAGGAGTGGTGGCTTTCTTCCGGCAGTGGAGTCGGTGGGGCGACTTTGGCATTCGGAGCACCGGTAGATGGTTTTGTCCTCGTGTAAAGACTCGTGTTCCTTAAGGCTCTGCTTGACCTCGAATACCTTGCCGCACTCGAAACAGATGATTGACATCTGAGCAGGTTGGACCTGCTGCTGCATAATCAGGCTGGAGTCGATGAGGAAGGCCTGCCTGCACCTGGGGTAGTCAACAACCTTCTCGACCTTGTGGGTCTTCTGGTGGACCGTCAGGCCGATGGAGCTGGTGAAGCACCTGCCGCACTCTAAGCAGTTGTAGGTTTTGTTTTGGTGGATCTCCTCGTGCCTGGACAGGAAATTGAGAGATTTGCACACCTTCCCACAGTACTGACACGTGAACGGAGGAGTCCTTCGAACAGCTTTTGCCTCGGCCACCACTGCCACCTTTGGTGTCATCTCCTGCAACAGCTCAGAGTAAAAACTTGTGAGGTTCTCCTGATGGTAAATGCGTTTGTGTTGCAGAAGTTCCGCATGGCTGGTGAAGCTTTCCTCACACTTGGAACAGTTGTTGACCGTCACAGTGATCTCCATGGATTTATGACTGGTAGAGCTTGGTTTGGATCCTTCAAAGTGAGGAAGATTGTCCAAGACGTTGTTCCTCGGCCGCGTGTCAATGATCACGGCCTGTTTTTTCAGTGTGTTTTGTGGTTGGTGGGCAGATGTGGAAGCATCAGGCGGCATTAGATGGTCCTCAGATGAGAGGCGTTTTTTCTTAATGTTAGATGTAGACCACATATGGCGTACGGACGTGGGGACATCTGAGCAAGGGAGAGTTTCGTCAATGGACAGCATTTCCTCCTCCTTCATCTGGTGTTTCGGCATGGAGACGTCAGCGAGGGGAGGACACGTGATGTCTTGACAGGACATAGGGTAATCATTGACGACAACAGTTGTATAGTCCATCTCGAGCGGAACAATTTCTTCTTCGCAGGCTTCCTCTTTGATGTGAGCGGATGGATACTGTGGACAATTTGTGGAGATGTCCAGGGGATGTTCTTCATCTGAAAGGGGTTCCTCTTTAATGTGTACGCCTGACGCATTTCTGTCCTCCGTGTTTAAACATGATGATGGGGACGTGCCAACGTTCTTCACTGCAGTGCAGTCAGGTATGTCTGCATTCATTTTCTCACTTTGTCTGGATCTGTTGAGATGAAAAACAATGTTCAGCTTACAGTTCCAGAACTCCGTCAAGGTGGCCACATAATATGCCCTCATAATGGTCATTTAAAAAAGAACTCTACATGTTGGCAGCATGGAACTCAAACACTGTGGCTAGCAACGTAAATGGGCACACCTTCATTACTAAAGGTTCATGCAAGAACACTCATTGGTGTCACCTTAAACTTTCTTCATAAACATTTTGTTTTGGATAGAGAGAGGGAAGGGTTAGAGCCTCTCTTAGGTTTCTATTGTTGTCTATGTCCGTTCAGGGGAGATGACCCCACTAACAAGGACAAAGAAAATACTTAAAATAAGTCAGAAAGAGTTAGAACTTTTGGAAAGTGTTTTTATTACAGTCTGTGACTTCCTGTCCTGATGATAACCGCTCCCCCATTTCCTGCCCTGCTGTCACAAGTTCTAAAAATGAGGGAAAGTCTCCCCAATGTAGTCACAGATAGAGAGAAAAGACAGAACTTTTAACTCTGCCCCAACTTATCCAAAGTGGGGCAGAGTTAAGACAAGGACTCTTTAAATCCCACTCCCCGACCTAGTTATACTCACCTTCCTTCCTCCATCGCAGCTGCTGCAGAAGACTTGGTACCGGCTGGTAGCAATGACATCACCCCTCTGTCATGTGACAGCATTGAGGCCTAGCAATCGTGTGCTAGGTTTGAGCACTGTATAATGAGAGGAGGTCACATGGGCCTTCATATTTGGAAACGCCTGGTATTCTGAGGCAGTTGGGACAGAAGAACAAGCAGTGGGCATGGTGTGAGGTATAACTTGGTTGGTGGTAGACTTCAAAGAGACCCTCTCAGTTTGAACTGAATAGGCAAAGTGACAGAGTCTCTTTAAAGTGTGGCATCTGCTTCTGCAATAGAGCAGAGTGTAGGGTTCCTTTTAAACCCGCCAGAATAAATCCAGAGGAAACCACTTTATGGTAACTGGGTGCCAAAGCAGTACACGGTTGTGAAGCCGAGGTGTCTAGCTCATGAAATTTGGCCCAGATGGAGGAACAGATGTGGAATAAGACGGAATAGAGGGTTGAATAATCTCTATCGACACATGGCATGTATACTAACTTCATCTCCAGATGATTGTCGTCAGCTGGTCTGAGTTCACTTTGAGGGGCGAGAGTCCTCTGTGGTGTTGTTGTTACAGGCATTGACTTCGCTGGCCCTGCCAAGCCCAGCTCCATACTCCTGGTGTACTCATGGTCCATAGTGATGCTCTTGTGGCTTGCCAGTTTTGTATAGGGTACCTGTTGCACCATGGCTAAAATAAAGACCGCGTCCGTCTGAGTGGCAGTGTCAACCAGGTGACTCTGCCTGTGGCAATCGCAATAACACCTCCTTTGCCTCGCATAAGGTTCACTGTAGGGGTCCATAGTGGGGTCTTCGATTCTGGCCCTTCTGTTGTTCCTCCTCACCCATGGATCAAGCGTCTCGTCAAAGATTGGAACCTCCTTGGGGAATATGGTCGGCAACGAGTCCTCTTTGAGAGCCCTCCGGACCCCTTTCATGGTGTAGCAGTCCTCTGTAAAGTGAGCAGAACACATCCGGAACTTGTCCGACCGCTTGTCCTCGATGATCATCTCGGTAAAGTCTTTAACCATCTCTTCGTCCATGCCGGCTAGGCGCAGCCAGGCCTGCATCTGTGGTATCTTCCGTGGGAAGGCGTGGAGGCTGATGTCCGGATAGGCCGTCTTCTGGCCCGTAGCGTGAGGACATGCCTTCACCACACACTTTGGCATATCTGAAATACAGGCAAATACTCATCAAATGGGATGGTACAACTTCCTCCAGTACACCAACAACCAACTACTAAATGTCCGTACTTGATGGGTCTATCTGAAGAGCGTCCTGTGGGAACTTCTTACCCAGGCGTCTGATGGTTCTGTAAGTAAATAAATTGAGTGTAAATGTAAGTTCTACGATATTGTAATTCAAAAAAATTATGAGCATAGGTCTATCTTTCCTACAGAGCCTTAAGCCCAACGTGCTTTCAAACCCACCTGTCCCTGAAACCCAACTTGATTCACACAATTTGTACCCATGACACATAAGAATTTGCTCCTCTCAGGCAGCTGTTCCACCATTTTTGTTAATTCCTCTCCCAGATGCAGTATATGGCCAACGGATTTTTGAGACTTCTTGAACCTCACACCTATATGAGCTTGTAGGACACCCTATTACAAAACCAGGTGCTAAAATCAAGTCATTCTCCATTGAAAAACATTAGCATACAAAGACATTTTAGACAACGGGGGACTTCCAATCATGTGTCAACAGTTTGGTCAAGGTCCTTTTCTGTTTCACCATGACTGTGTCCCTGAGCACAAAGCCAGCTCCATAAAGACACGGTTTGAACAGTACGGTGTGGATAAATTTGAGAGGCCTGCACAGAGCCCTAACCTCAACCCTAGTGAAAACCTTTTAGACAACACTGATTGAAAGCCATGTCTTCTCATCCAGCATCAGTACCTGACATCGCAAATGTTCCTTTGGCTGAATGGGCACAAATTCCCCCAAACCCACCCCAAGATCTTGTGGAAAGCCTTCATATAAGAGTGGAGGCTGTTATAGCAGCAAAGGTAGGACAGCTCCATTTTAATGGCCATGGTTTTGGGATGAGATGTCCAACAAGCTCATGTCAGTGGGATGATATCAGGTGTGTGCAGACTTTGGGTCATATGGAGCATTTGTACCAAAACCTTTATTCCTATCTCTTCCAGAGAGTTATTTTGCTAATTTCGCTCCCAAAGAAAAGTTTTGTCATCTTTGTTCCTCCCACTTCCAGACGTTGATTCCACCATCTTTTTTCCTCCCACTCCCAGACGTTGATTCCACCATCTTTGTTCCTCCCACTCCCAGACGTTGGTTCCACCCTCCTTGTTACTCCTAAACGTTGGATCCACCATCTTTGTTCCTCCCACTCCCAGACGTTGGTTCCACCATCTTTGTTCCTCCCACTCCCAGACGTTGGTTCCACCATCTTTGTTCCTCCCACTCCCAGACGTTGATCCCACCATCTTTGTTCCTCCCACTCCCAGACGTTGGTTCCACCATCTTTGTTCCTCCCACTCCCAGACGTTGATCCCACCCATCTTTCTTCCTACTCCCACACGTTGGTTCCACCATCTTTGTTCCTCCCACTCCTAGATGTTGGTTCCACCATCTTTGCTCCCAGAAAGTTCTGCCGTCTTTGTTCCTCTTTCTCCCAAGAAACTATTGACCCATTTTTCTTCTTCTCACTCCTTCTCTATGTTCCAGCACTCCCTCAGATAAGGGTGGGGCTTTATACCTGGAACATATGTGACCATCTGCTGCTCTTAACTGCCAACTCCCTATAGGACCTCCACGTTGGTCCTGACTGTGGAGAAACTAGAGCCGTGGTCGGGAAGGTGACCACAGCAGGTCTCAAAGTACAGCCCGTGAACTGAGGCTCCGAGCAACTTGCCCTTCACCACTACCAAGGCCGGTTACTCCACTTCTGGTTGTTTCCATCTGGCTCCTTCGATCTCCTGATCGAGGGATGCCAGGAATAAGGGTGCCGGCAGGGGCATCCACTGTGAGAATTTCAGCAACCAGTCGAAATTTGCATAGTGCATAGCCTACTTTACTCTCTGTATGTTACTCCTGAGCTTCTCTACTTCATGTTGTCTCTCTCTTCATCAGATGCCTACCGTGGGACTTATTAACCGATCATGCCCCCCAACTGTGCCATTGCCCCCCAACTGTGCCATTGCCCCCCAACTGTGCCATTGCCCCCCA
>NW_017306573.1:837657-839833 GCF_000935625.1 Nanorana parkeri
CCTCCTGCCCCCCAACTGTGCCATTGCCCCCCAACTGTGCCATTGCCCCCCAACTGTGCCATTGCCCCCCAGTCCGGTAAAACCCTCATACGTTTCAACGTGATCATCTGACACTGGAACCACTACATTCCGATCGGCTCCTCGAGGGATCTAAACACATGAGGATTTTATTCCAATCCTTCTGTTTTTTTTACCCCGATGATAGGTCAGATGAGAAGATCTCACGGGCCTGAAACGTTTTGGATGCTTTCTATGGGGCAAGTTTTTGTTTCTGGCTTTGTCCCTCGATGCAGACGGAAAAAGAGGCCAACGCACGCTTGGAGCAAAAGTTCCCACGTCCGAGAAGACAATCAGATGAAACCTATTGGATAAAAGTGGATTTGTGGGTGGCCTACTCTATGCGCACGGCTTGCTAACTCCTTACTGAGCGTCCGCAATGCATGCTGGGACATGTGGTCCCCCGTCTCCTGGCTGTTGCGTCCCCCTGCTCTTATGTATATCAAAGCAATCAGTTGGAGTTGCTCACTGCCCCTCTGAGATTGCTGGGCCTTTGCCTTGGCATGGGTCACATGACTGCCCAGAAGATAAGCAAGCTCCACATCCCCACAGTTATAATAAAAAAAAAGTTCCTGTTTTCATCACTTCCATTACCTCTATCTCAGGGCAGGACGGATTGGGAAGGCTCCTCGGAGTCCGGGTGCACAGGTTCGCGTATGTTGGGCGAACAGAGCCACTTCCTGCTAGGGAAGGAGACTCAACCGAACTATTCTGGCCCTCCGTGCGCACCGTACCACTTCCCAGGTCTGCGCTCCACCGTGAGGCGCAGGAGCCGGAAGTCCCTGTCAGCGGGCCTCGTGAAACGCAAAACACGGAAGCGCGCTGGAACGCAAGCCCGGGCTTTTAAATAACCCGGAAGTACAAGGCGTCGTCTCTGAAGTGCCTTCTGAAGAGCTACAGGGAAGACCTGGCAAGGTCAGCACTCGGTTGCCTAGGTAATAGGGGGCAAAGGGCAGTTTAACCTGCTTTTCTGGTATCTTTGCTCAACTTTATAAACAGATGGGAGGTGAATTCCTTATCAGTCTCCGTATACACCTGACAGATGAAGGCCACATCGCCGACTTGAGCCGTCCGATGAACATGGATTCCCAGCGGCTTTATTGATGAATCTGCTTGTCAACCAAGTCGAAAGAGTCGGTGCCCCTCAACCGCCAGGGTTTCGTGAAGCATACTGGGTAAGGTGAAAGGTTCTCTTTATAGCATGGCGCAGTTGTTTCATCGAGGACCACTTCCTGTGGGGAGTTGGCCCACCAATGGCTGCACTTTGTGGAGGCGGAACTCTGGTGACATCACCAGAGCGCGGTGACATCACAATTCGAGAAGAATCTAGTTGTTAATACCTCTTTGTGTGGAAAATAACACTTTTTTTGTATTTCCGACACCGTATGAACGCTGCATAAGAATGCCCTACTTGCTCGAAACCCGCCTGGGAAAACATGGCCGCCCCCCCTATGTAGGTATGGAAGTGCGTCCTTTACATGGGGACAAGGTTTACAGTCCATTGGGATGAACTGATGAGCCAATCTGCATTCATCTGATCTGTTTCACAACTAAATATATCAAGTAGTTCCCCTTTAAGGGGGTTACTTAAAAGGGGAAGGCTGTTTTTTTTCTCATTAGTGGTATGGGCCGACCCCCCAAAACATTTGATTATTCCAGCAGGGGGAGCCCTTGGCTCCTTTTCACACGTTTACCCGGCTAATCTTAACTGCTTTGCTGAAAAAAAGTTGAAGCTCAGATTACACAAGCAGCTGAATGAATCAGATCCACCCCCAACCAGGCTCCATACCGTTTCAATTAGAGAGAGATGCTCTGAAAGGAAACTACTTTTGCTGTAGAAAACTCATAAGGCACTAGAACCGTGCCACAACTGCACCCATGGTATCTTAGGGCCCATTTAGATTTTTTTTGCAGTGCGTTATGTCACGCCTAACGTGCGTTGCGTTACGGTAGCTCAAAATGACTGGCTGCCAATGCACAAGAACGGCCTGAAATTGGACGGGTCACAACGTTTGTAACGCAATGTACTGCGGTATGGTGTGCATTGCCTTAGTGAATTGGGGTGCCATTCACAATTAATGAGGGGGGGGGGGGCTATTACTAAACCTCCCTTCTGAAA
>NW_017306573.1:839929-864381 GCF_000935625.1 Nanorana parkeri
CCCTACACAATTAATGGGGGGGGGGGGGGGCTATTACTAACCTTCACTTCTGAAAAATGCTACTCGCCTGGCTGCCATTGTGATGCCCTGGCTTCAATGTTATGTGGTCTACAGGGATAGTGAGTCCTGAGTTTTCTTTGACTCTCATATGTCACATGATCATTCCAAGCCCAGTATGGTGACTGGACACAGCCAAGCAGCCAGCATTCCCGGTGGGAGACCAGCCATGGCCGCTCCCATATTCCTCCTGTCACGGGCGTACTTTGGACTTTGTATAGCAGCTTGTGGCTGAGATGTTGATGCCGAGGAGGTGGGTGGCTCATGGGTGCGGAAACCTGTTCCTCTGCATTGCAGGAAGAGGTGCGGAGAAGAGAATCTGCTGATGCAAGTCCTGCGTGCCGCCTGGATCATTGTATGTTATTACAGGTCTAATATTCTTCCGGGATCTCAGATCAGACTAGAGATTGAGTCTGCGCACCCGATCGATCTGTATGCCCATAGACGGGGAGAGGTTTAGAGATCGGTTATGCGGGATCTCAGATTAGACTAGAGCCTGCACCCGATCGATCTGCATGCCCATAGACGGGGAGAGGTTTAGAGATCGGTTATGCGGGATCTCAGATTAGCCTAGAGCCTGCACCCGATCGCTCTGTATGCCCACAGACGGGGAGAGGTTTAGAGATCGGTTATGCGGGATCTCAGCTCAGACTAGAGAATAAGTCTGTGCACCCGATCGTTCTGTATACCCATAGACGGGGAGAGGTTTAGAGATCGGTTATGCGGGATCTCAGCTCAGACTAGAGAATAAGTCTGTGCACCCGATCGTTCTGTATACCCATAGACGGGGAGAGGTTTAGAGATCGGTTATGCAGGATCTCAGATCAGACTAGAGCCTGCACCCTAACTCTCTGTATGCCCATAGACGGGCAGAGGTTTAGAGATCGGTTATCCGGGATCTCAGATCAGACTAGAGAATAAGTCTGTGCACGCGATCGTTCTGTATACCCATAGACGGAGAGAGGTTTAGAGATCGGTTATCCGGGATCTCAGATCAGACTAGAGAATAAGTCTGTGCACGCGATCGTTCTGTATACCCATAGACGGAGAGAGGTTTAGAGATCTAATATTATTCCGGGATCTCCGATCAGATTATAGATTGTGTCTGTGCATACAATCGCTCTGTATACCCACAGACGGGCAGAGCTTTAAAGATCTGTTGTTATTCCGGGATCTCAGATCAGACTACAGCCTGCACACAGTTGCTCTGTTTACCCATAGACAGGCCGAGTTTCAGAGATCCGGTGTCCAGGAGCTCAGATCAGACTCGATGCCGTGTCTGTGCATACAATCGCTCTGTTTACCCATAGACGGGCAGAGGTTTAGAGATGTGTTATCATTCCGGGATCTCAGATCAGACTACAGCCTACACACAGTCGCTCTGTTTACCCATAGACGTGCAGAACTTTAAAGATCTGTCATTATTCCGGGATCTCAGATCTGACTAGAGATTGTGTCTGTGCATACAATCGCTCTGTTTACCAATAGACGGGCAGAGGTTTAGAGATCTGTTATCTGTGAGCTCAGATCAGACTAGATCCTGTGTCTGTGCATACAATCGCTCTGTTTACCCATAGACGGGCAGAGGTTTAGAGATTTGTATTAGGATCTGAGACCAAATCTGTGTATACAATCGCTCTGTTTACCCATAGACGGGCAGAGGTTTAGGGATTTTGTATTGTATCAGGAGCTGAGAGACTAGAAACTAAGGCCTGGTTCACACCGAGGCGGCATTGTGTATGCGTGTTTAGCATGCGGTTATTTGCACGTTTGGCACATTTTTTTTTTTTTTTTTTTTTTTTTTCAATCAAATATTTTTTTATTACAATTATGAAATTTAAGGTCGTGGAGCGTGCATCGAAAAACATCCCCTGTGAACAAAAAAAGTGAATCGTGGAATCACAACACAATCAAAAAAAAGTGCACGAGGGTGCCTTGGTCCACCTCTGATAAGGAAGGGCCAGGATTTCCTGACCCCCCCCCGCGGGGCGCAATGCTCCTGACAAGGGCAAGAACAACTTATGTCCACCTACCCGAAGGCCGGCGGACCCCTCTCCTCATGGACCTGCCAAAACAGGTCCACTGAATACCAGGTGTGGGCTCCCCCGAAGGGAGACCCCTGAGTGGGAGGAGGCAGGGAAGCACAAAGAGGCCACTGAACCTCCTTCCCCAACTTCAGGAATGGGCCCTGAAGTTACCCGCACCCTCTGTCATTCTGTGAAGTCAAAAAGTGCATAAAAATAGTGCGTAAATAAATAAGTGCCAGTGCACAAACCTAGCAGGCCGTCCAGGCCAAAGTATAAAAATTGCCCCGGACTAGCCAGAAGGCCTGCCCAAAAGGTGTGGTGCAGAAAATACCTAGTGCTGGTGAATCAAGTGCGGTCCCAAACCCAAGTGATTATCCGACACACCCTGAGACGCCACTCCCAGGCGGCACAGTACTGCGAGCTTCTGCGCTCCCCGAACCCTCCGACCAGACAAATGCAGCCCCATCCATACCAGAAGGCTTTAGCACTGGAATATTTCCTGCCTACAACTGGGGACAAGCCCGGCATAACCAGGCCAGACTCAACCCAGGAGGAAAGGAAACCCCTCCGTCACCCACCAATTACATCAAAGAATACGAAGCATCCATCTGTGCCGGGGATGGAGCCTTTCTTCTCTGAAAACTGATAAGAACAGATACTACACTTGATCTTAGCCAAAAAGCCGAGAAGCGTTTGTTTAGCCGCCAATAGTACGTGAATTGACAGGTGAGGTTGGTAGGTAGTGAGGAGTGGGGATTTAAGGTGCAGAAGGGCCAACCAAGGGTCCTTTGGTAATGTCATATAGAATAAATTTTGTAGTAAACGGAACACCTTTGTCCAAAATCTGGTGAGCAAGTCCACCACGTATGAAGGACATCCCCTACCAACGAACATCCTCGGAAAGAAGAGGATGAAGTTGAAGGTTATAGATGAGCCAGTCTTGAGGGAACTAAGTACCATCTAGTGAGAGATTTAAATGCAGTTTCTAAAGAGGTTATGTTCATCATATAGGATGCCATAGAAGTCCAAATTTGTTGCCAATCTTCTAACAATTTAGACGTCTTAAGGTTTCTCTCCCACATATAGCCACATAAGTATGTACTGTCGGGGAAGGGACCGAGTTCAAGCGGGAAACAACAATCGAAATTAGGGGAACGATGTGCTCAAACATGGTTAGATCCCGTAAGGGTGGAATGTAGGGGCCCAGTGTCTGAGTTGTAAATATCTATAATATTCAGAAGGCGGGAACTGCAATTTGTCTCTAAAATGGAACCATCTTGAAACAAATTATGTAGGAAATTTAGGTGTGAAGGCCGAGGGTGATTCAAGACCGGGGGTATAAGAGGTTGCCAATAATGGGGACTAATGGTAGATGAGGAGATGGTAATTTACTGTATTATCTGGTGTTATCCCATTATTTAACGGTGTTTGTCAGTAGGGGGCTCAATGCTGAGGGTCTGGGGAGGGCTGGTAACCATGGCAGCGCACGTAGAGAAATCGGGGGAACGGGTTATGTATTCTAGGTCCACCCAGAGTGGACTGTGTGGAGATTGAAAAAAAAAAAACATACTATAGAGCCTTGGTTCTCAACTGGTGGGTCACGACGCCATGTTCAGTGGGTCGCTGTGTGCCTTCCACTTTTCTAGGCGAGAGGCTCCTCAACCTCCCTATTGCAGCCCTGTCAGTTTTTGCACCAAACAGCCATTCAAAATATGCTGCCCGTGGCTGAGTGTCAGCTTGAGGTGGGACAGGCTGGGCTATGGCCGTGAGGGAGCTCCATCTTTATGTATAGCTCCCTCATGTGTCCTGTAGAGGTGCCTGGCCCGGAGTGATGTCCAATCTGGCTCCTGGCACCTCTACAGGACACGCAAAGGGAGCTGTACAGGCATTGCACATATGGATGGAGCTCTGTCACAGCACATCAGCTGGCACTGGAACCCAGGCTGAAGATCAACTCCAGTTCTCGTAAGGTATGGAGACTGGGTGGATCTTTTGAATGACACCCCAAACGCACCTCCCACCCACAGTTCGATCGCCCACACCGAAAACGCGTGGTACCGCAATGCTGTTCGTTCCATTGCAGTGCGACTTGGCTCGCGACTTAATGACCAAGGAAAAACGTGGGTCCTGAGGTTACACAGGTTGAGAACCACTGCTATAGAGGCTATTTGAGCCGCTTGGTGGTATTTGTAAATGTTGGAAACCCTAGACCCTCCTTGACGCTTATGTACGTACATAGTCATTCTAGAGATTCTTGGACGTTTTGACCCCCCAGACAAAGGACATAAAGCTGTTTTGAAAAGAGTTCAGTGCATAACGTGGGATGTTGGTTGGCAAGGTGCGAAAAAGGTAGCGTTTGGCAATTGTTACGCACGTGAAAACGTGCGGACATGAAGACACACATTTTGACTGGCAGCTGCACTGGTTACCCATAGACGGGCAGAGGTTCAGAGAACTGTTATCCGGCAGCAGAGATCAGACTAAAGCCCAAGTCTGTGCACACAACTACACTGGTTACCCATAGACAGCCAGAGGTTTAGGGATCTGTTATTATTCCAAGGACTCAGATCAGTCGGGAGTCTGAGCCCCTTATACACGATCACCCATAGATGGACAGAGTTGTAGAAATCTGTAATTATACCGGGAGCTCAGATCGGTTCAGAGTCTAAGGCTGGCCGTACACTCAGATGAAATTAGAGCAACGTATGGCCACCTTATGTTTGTGCAAAAGATCGTTCTGTTTATCCATGGATGGGCCTTGGTTCCGGAATCTGTGATTTATATTTGAAGCTCAGATCAGACCAGAGCCTAAGTCTGTGCACACGATCGCTCTGTTAACCTATCGACAGTTAGGGGTATAGAGATCTGTAATTATACCGGGGGCTCGGATCAGACTAGAGACTGAGTGCGTGCACACTGTTGCTCTGTATACCCATGGGTAGATGGGCAAGGTTATAGAGATATGTAATTATACCAGAAGCTGAGCTCAAACTATGGCCTAGGTCTGTGCACACAATCGCTTTGTTAACCTATAGATGGGCAGAGGAAGCTGACCTCAAACTAGAACAGCGGTTGTCGACATACAATGTAGAGCTGGAGAGCGTTCCATAGAATCGGCTGGAGAGCGTTCCATAGAATCGGCTGGAGGGCGTTCCATAGAATCGGCTGAAGGGCGTTCCATAGAATCGGCTGAAGGGCGTTCCATAGAATCGGCTGAAGGGCGTTCCATAGAATCGGCTGAAGGGCGTTCCATAGAATCGGCTGAAGGGCGTTCCATAGAATCGGCTGAAGGGCGTTCCATAGAATCGGCTGAAGGGCGTTCCATAGAATCGGCTGAAGGGCGTTCCATAGAATCGGCTGAAGGGCGTTCCATAGAATCGGCTGAAGGGCGTTCCATAGAATCGGCTGAAGGGCGTTCCATAGAATCGGCTGAAGGGCGTTCCATAGAATCGGCTGAAGGGCGTTCCATAGAATCGGCTGAAGGGCGTTCCATAGAATCGGCTGAAGGGCGTTCCATAGAATCGGCTGAAGGGCGTTCCATAGAATCGGCTGAAGGGCGTTCCATAGAATCGGCTGAAGGGCGTTCCATAGAATCGGCTGAAGGGCGTTCCATAGAATCGGCTGAAGGGCGTTCCATAGAATCGGCTGAAGGGCGTTCCATAGAATCGGCTGAAGGGCGTTCCATAGAATCGGCTGAAGGGCGTTCCATAGAATCGGCTGAAGGGCGTTCCATAGAATCGGCTGAAGGGCGTTCCATAGAATCGGCTGAAGGGCGTTCCATAGAATCGGCTGAAGGGCGTTCCATAGAATCGGCTGAAGGGCGTTCCATAGAATCGGCTGAAGGGCGTTCCATAGAATCGGCTGAAGGGCGTTCCATAGAATCGGCTGAAGGGCGTTCCATAGAATCGGCTGAAGGGCGTTCCATAGAATCGGCTGAAGGGCGTTCCATAGAATCGGCTGAAGGGCGTTCCATAGAATCGGCTGAAGGGCGTTCCATAGAATCGGCTGAAGGGCGTTCCATAGAATCGGCTGAAGGGCGTTCCATAGAATCGGCTGAAGGGCGTTCCATAGAATCGGCTGAAGGGCGTTCCATAGAATCGGCTGAAGGGCGTTCCATAGAATCGGCTGAAGGGCGTTCCATAGAATCGGCTGGAGACCGTTCCATAGAAGCGGCTGGAGACCGTTCCATAGAAGGGGCTGGAGACTGACGTACGAGATATTGCTGTTATTAAAAGCCCCTTTGACAGCTAAGTGCTCCCAATACTTACCCCTGGGAACTGAGGGCTACACGTCAACCTCCAAAATGCCGCATTTGACCCTCAGGCCGCATGTTGGCCACCAGAGGAATAAAGCCTGAGCCTTTGTTCATCTTTGTTCTGTTTACCCATAGACAGGCTTAGGTTTAGAGGTCTCACATTACACTGGGAGTTCAGATCAGACTAGAGCATGAGTTTCTCCTCGACTTCGCTCTGTTTACCCATACACAGGTAGAAGCTTCAAGATCTCTAATTGTGCTGAAAGTCACAGATGTGACTGGAGCCTGAGACTGTGCACACGTTCGCTCTGTTTATCCATAGATGGACAGATTCAGACATCTGTAATTGTGTTGGAAGTCACAGATCAGACTAGAGCCTGAGACTGTGTTTATCTATAGGCAAGCAGAGGTTCGGATATCTGTAATTGTACTGGAAGCTTCAGATCAGAGTACATGAGCAGTCTGTTCTCATCTTTGCTTATCCGGCCCTCGTACATGGTTATCCAGGTCAATGGTCGTCGGGTTAGATATATAACCTCTACACTATGGTGTGTTTCTGCTCATTGTTCTGCTCTTATCAGCTGGGCAGCTTCCAGTTGGAACCTTCAGGACAAGTCTGTAAGGTCAGACCGACCTACAGTAGCTTTCACCTCTCAGTTTAAAGGAGAAGTAACTTCCACTCAAGATGCCATCACTGGACTTCTCCAATCCTAAACAATCCTTCCCTATCCTAAACTGGGCCTCGCTTCCATTGAAAGTTGTATTTTACCAATATGTTAGAAATGTGTACCCCTGACCGCTATTCATTCCATGCAAATATTCAATTTCACCGTTCTTTGATTTTTGCCCGCAGGATGTTGCAGCAATGTAATACATAATCTGTTTCTTTACAAAAGCCATAACGCCGATCTGTTTTTCAAAAGCCGATAACACCCTGTGGATTCTTCAGAATGGAGGATGACAGACACCACAAGATTAGGAGGATACTGAACCTCACCCTGGAGTTTATCTGTCTGCTGACTGGAGAGGTGAGGAGGATTCTGGTAGTCACATGACATCACTCTTATCTCTGTTAATAAAACGCAGACCTGACCGCAGAGGTGAGGAGGATTCTGGGAGGTCACATGACATCACTCTTAATATAACACACAGTCACGTGACTGACAAGATATAGACCTCACCTTGGAGATCGTCTACCTACTGACCAGTTCACATGACATCACTTTGATCTTTATTGATAAAACACAGACCTGACCAGAGCGGTGAGGAGGATTCTGGGAGGTCACACGACATCACTCTTATATCTGTTAATAAAGTACAGAGAGGGAGGAGGAATTCTAAAATGTACATAGTGACCTAACTCTTATCTCATTCTGTTGGCTTCATGACTTGTATCAGCTCATACTTATTTCTCAATGTACAGGATTACACACTAGTGAGGAAGGCGTCTGGTACACATGGGAAGCCTAATCACTCCCAGAGGCTATCCAAAAGTCCCATCATGGAGCCTTCACCCCCCTCCCCAACACCCAAGCTAAGCAGTGATGAGAAGAGTTTACAACTGATCAAGAAAATAACTGAGCTGCTGACAGAAGAGGTGAGCATTGCTGGGAATTCTGGGACATGATCCAGCAACAGACAAGGGATGTGTCTGGATGGTGACTGTATCATTGTGTGTGTCAGGTTCCTATAAGGTGTCAGGATGTCACTGTCTATTTCTCCATGGAGGAGTGGGAGTATTTAGAAGGACACAAGGATGTCTACAAGGACGTCATGATGGAGAACCGGCCGCCCCTCACATCTCCGGGTAAGAGGAGACTTTAATTTCTTGAGTATTGAGGATCCACCTAGATACACACATCCTCTGATATAAAGACATAGAAACAATGTATTCAGTCAGTTTGTGTGTTTCCTACAGATGGATCCAGTTACAGAAACCCACCAGAGAGATCCCCTGGTCCTCTGTATTCCTGGGACTCCACACCGGAACATCAAGAGATCCCTCAGGCCCGTCCTCTGTATTCCCGGGATTCCACACCGGAACATCATGAGATCCCTCAAGTCCGTCCTCAGTATTCCAGGGTCTCCACAGAGGAACATCATGAGATCCCTCAGGCTCGTCCTTTGTATTCCCGGGATTCCACATTGGAACATCATGAGATCCCTCAAGACCGTCCTCAGTATTCCAGGGTCTCCACACAGGAACATCAGGAGATCCCTCAGGCCCATCCTTTGTATTCCCGGGATTCCACACAAGAACACCATGAGATCCCTCAGGCCCGTCCTCTGTATTCCCGGGACTCCACACAGGAACATCATGAGATCCCTCAGACCTGTCCTCTGTATTCCCGGGATTCCACACAGGAACATCAGGAGATCCCTCAGGCCCGTCCTCTGTATTCTCGGGATTCCACACAGAAACATCAGGAGATCCCTCAAGCCCGTCATCAGTATTCCAGGGTCTTCACGGAAGAACAGCACAAGACTTCTCAGAAAAAGGTGAATTGATCTGTTGCACTAATCCTCTTATGTTGTCAACTAAAGAGGCTTTTGTGTGATTTTATTTGAGCTTCTGTCACCATTGTTCTGCCCTCTACACTTTATTTTAGGTCATAAACCAAAAGACAGCTGCGAGTACACCAGAGATGACAAACTGTGCCAGTAGGGAGAAGAGTCCGGAGGTACCAGCTACAGAGGCTACTGGTGAGGACATATATCCGCTATGCCCTAAATACCTGTATAGTGCACTGTAGTAATATCTGAAGGAGATCACTTGTCTTTCAACAAGTAGATGTCTTTCCTTGACATCTGTATCCCTAGAGTAATTAACACCTCTTCCCTTGCTGGTTTGTAATTGGCTGTCTTAACAGATTTCTGCTGATATAAAGACATAGAATCAATGTATTCAGTCAGTGTGTGTCTTTCCTACAGATGGATCCAGTAACCGAGATACCCCAGAGAGATGTCCCCGTCCTCTGTATTCCCGGGATTCCACACAGGAACATCAGGAGATGCCTCAGACCCGTCCTCTGTATTCCCGGGATTCCACACAGGAACGTCAGGAGATCCCTCAGACCCGTCCTCTTTATTCCCGGGATTCCACACGGGAACTTCGTGAGATCCCTCAGGCCCATCCTCTGTATTCCTGGGATTCCACACAGGAACTTCGTGAGATCCCTCAGGCCCGTCCTCTGTATTCCCGGGATTCCACACAGGGACATCATGAGATCCCTCAGGCCCGTCCTCTGTATTTCTGGGATTCCACACAGGAACATCAGGAGATCCCTCAGACCCGTCCTCTGTATTCCCGGGATTCCACACAGGAACATCATGAGATCCCTCAGGCCCATCCTCTGTATTCCCGGGATTCCGCACAGGAACATCATGAGATCCCTCAGGCCCGTCCTCTGTATTCCCGGGATTCCACACAAGAACATCACTTCATCTCACAAAAAGAGGTAACTATCTGAAACTGTAATGCTGACGCAAGAATATGTTTGAAAGCTGTATATAAAGCCAAAACTTACTCAAATGAAAAGGCTTCTTTTTTTTCTTTTAAAGGGGTTAAGCCTTCTACGCTCTCTCTTTATTTCAGGTCCAAAAGCAGATGGACACAGCAGCTATAGGGAAGACGAAGGACAGTGATGATACAGAGAGGACCCGCAAGGCACTAGCTATGGATGCCCCAGGTGAGGTTATAAGTTATACTATAATAAAAACAACAAAAATATGAAATCTAACCGGGAATTCCTTAGTAATTGGAGTCTTCTTTCTATACTAATAATACCTTCATAGTCTAAAGCCTAGTGGATAGCTTAAAGAAAAAAAAAGAGAGCAACTCATTAAAGTTAAGGACTAAAAGTAAACAATACAAATCTATTTAGATAATAAAACTTTATTAATACGAATGTTGTCAATTATTTACAACACCGAACCTATACCCACTATAAGATGGACAGCTTAGTCCTGGCGAAGGCCGTAGACCGGTTGGGCGAATCCTGTAGACGTGGGTCCCCACGTGGTCCGACTCCCACATATTATACCGATGAAGGACAACATTCGGGTTGAAGTACAGAGGCTATTCCACTAAAATATAGAGACAACTTGATAACATGTGACTAAAGTGCTATTCACATGGAGCGATTAAAGAAATGCCCAATCCTATTGTGATTATGGATGTGCCGATACCGAGTATTTGGGCACGTACTCGCTCAGATGCTCCGATGCCTAGCTCGATACCTGAGCTTCTGGCATCAGGAAGCCGGGCAGTGAGTCATTACAAGCCTTGCTTCCTGATTGGCCGGGAAGCCGGCTCCATGCTTTCTCGTCACTTGGAGGGAGCATGGAGCCTACTTCCCGGCCAATCAGGAAGCCGGGCAGCATGTAATGACTCGCTGCCTAGCTTCCTGATTGGTAGGGAAGCTGGCCAATTAGGAAGCCAGGCAGCGAGTCATTACCTGCCCCCCGGCCTCCTGATTGGCCAGAATGCCGGCTTCATGCTCCCTCATCACCTGGTGACGAGGGAGTATGGAGCCAGCTTTCCGGCCAATCAGGAAGCCACGCAGCATGTAATGACTCACTGCCCAGCTTCCTGATGCCAGAAGCTGGCCATTACAGGTGCTGTGTCATTACAGGGGCCATGTAATGGCCCGCCCCCCGGCCTCCTGATTGGTCAGAAAGCTGGCTCCATACTATCTCGTCACCTGGTGACAAGGGAGCAAGGAGACTGCTTCCCTGCTAATGGGGAAGCTGGGTGGTGAGCCTTTACACACCGCCCAGCTTCCTAGCTAACCAGGATCCAATGCAAATGGGAACAACAGACATCAGCGCTGGAGTGAGACTTTGTAAGAGCTGGGAACTGTTTGTCTGCAAATGTCATTTGCTTATCTAAAATAAACATCAGGGGTCCGCAGTGAAGTAAGCCAGCTGTAAAATGCGGCCGTTTGATCGACCAGTTGAGACTATATAGGACGTCAGTGAAAACAAAGGACCCAGCTTGCTAAATTATTGGAATACCTATTTGGCTGACTTTTGAACTGTGAAACTTGCTTACAAATGAGCTTCATCCCGATCTAATGAACTGAGGGGGGATCAGCCTTTGTACTGGAGAGACTCATGCAGTAAATAGTCCTGCTTTACTGAACATTGTAGCTCTTTGTTCCTTTTGAGCAAGTAGCAACATTGAATCTATCATGGAGTTGCTGCTTTTAGAGTAGAGTCCTCTAAGGTTGAGATCTGTTTCAATGTGACTTATTGTCTGTTTACAGCCAAATAATTCTAAGGCTGCATTTAAAAGAGAACTATGGGCCAACCTTTTCAGGGTCCCAGGAGGACATATACTAATGTCCTCCTGTGACCCAAAACTCAGCATATAGTGAGCTATTGCCCACTATATGCTGAGAGCGCAGAGTCGCGGCCACAGCTGGGATGGATCCCGACAATATTGTCGAGATCCACCCCGCTGGCTGATTGACATCGGGCTCTTCTTCCCCCGTCCATTGCTAGGGGAAGGGGGAATTCCTGTGGGGAGCGGTGACTGAAAAGTCACCGCTCTCTGCAGGAAGAGGATCAGGAAGTCAGCGATCGGCGGTATGTGTTCACTGACTTCCTAATCAATAGAGCCGACATGAGACAGCTTCAGTGTTATGGGGATGAGTGTAAATCACTCACCCCATAATTCTTCTTCAAGTATGTGTGTGGGTTGTGTTGGACTGCGTGGTGGTGTGTCTGTGTTTATTGATATCGTTGTCAATCTTTTAATGGGTATAGGTGCGGTGTTGTAAATAATTGACAACATTCTTATCAATAAAGTTGTATTATGTAGATTGATTTTTGTATTGTATGTTTCTTAGTCCTTAATAAGTAGGGTTGCACCAATACTAGTATCAGTATCGGTACCGATAGCGAGTACTCGTACTCGCCCAAATGCTCCCATACTTACCCCCCGATACTGGAACATCCGGTCAGAGGGAGATTTCCTCTGACTGGCAGTGCCGCGAGGGAACATGGAGCCACCTTCCCGGCCAATCAGGGAGGTGGGTACTGACCCCCTCCCGGCTTCTTGTTTGCCCGGGAAGCCGGCTCCATGCTAACGGTAACGGAAGTACCATTATCAGTATTTGGTATCTGCGAGTATCGAAAGATAAATATATTCGATTACGTAGACTAACCTCTTGAACCCTCCAGTATGCATTCCCATTTGTATAAACCAGGGGTGCCCACCATTTTTTGTGATAAGACCTACTTTTCAAATGACGAGCTACAGGAGATCTATCAAAAAAAAAAAACCTCCCTCGCTCTCCCCTGGCTGTCTCTCCTCGCTCTCCCCCGGCTGTCTCTCCTCGCTCTCCCCCGGCTGTCTCTCCTCGCTCTCCCCATAATGGGCACCCCTGGTATAAACACACGACCAGAATCAGTGCTCAGCACTGTAATGTCCCATATTTCCCAGTATAGTCTCATTTTTGCTGTTTGAAAACTGTAAAAAACAAAACTATTGATTTTCATTATATAAACATGATTTTTATTGTTTAAAATAAATTGCAGAACAAAGCGCAAATTCCAGAGCTGAAGCACATCATGGCTCCATCACTTCCAACCGAACCGAAGCCAGCCCTGCAATGGACAACTCATCAAAAACGTGTGGGGATGATGCAATCCCTGGTCCTTTAAAAGACACAAATAATGTCTCCAATCCCAAAACAGGAAGTGAGAAAAAAAATAGGAACTCCAGTGATGTGTTTGGCCACAGCCCCGTCACTTCAAAGCAAACTGAACCTGACGCCATTACTTCGAACCTTACTGAAGAAACCACCATCGCTTCAAAGCAAATTGAAGCCAACTCCATCAATTCAAACCCAGCTGAAGCTGACTCATCTGTAAATAACCCACCAACTGTTTTCAGCGATTATGCGCTCCCTGCATCGGTGAAAATCAGGGACACCAACGCTGTGGTCTGTCAGACCGCCACCACTTCAAACCAAGCCGGTGCTGACTCTATGACTTTGCACCTTACTGAAGAGGCCACCGACTCTTCAAAGCAATTTGAAGCCAATGCCATCAATTCAAAGCCAACTGAAGCTGACTTAGCTGTAGATAACCCACCAAGAGCTTTCAGAGATGATACACTCCTTCCTCCATTACAGATCAGGAACACCAATGCTGTGGTCTGTCAGCCCGCCATCACTTCAAACCAAGCTGACTCAGCTGCAGATAACCCACCAAGAGCTTTTAGAGATGACACACTCCCTCCTCCGTTACAGATCAGGAACACCAATGCTGTGGTCTGTCAGACCGCCCTCACTTCAAACCAAGCTGAAGTGGACTCTATGACTTTGCACCTTACTGAAAAGGCCACTGTCTCTTCAAAGCAATTTGAAGCCAATGCCATCAATTCAAACCCAATTGAAGCTGACTCAGCTGTAGATAACCCACCAAGAGCTTCCAGAGATGATACACTTCCTCCTACGTTAAAAATGAGGAACACCAATGCTGGGGTCTGTCAGTCCGCCGTCACTTCTTCAAACCAAACTGAAGCTGACTCAGATGTGGTTATCCCAACGAAAGCTTGCAGAGATAATACTCTACTTCCTCCTCTACAGGACACAAACAACGTCTCCAATTCTGAAGCAACGAAAAAGAATACAATGAAAAACGTCGTAGCTGTAGTCGGCCACAACACCGTAACCTCAAATCAAACTGAAGCCAACTCTGCTGTGGATAACCCAATAACCTGTGGGGATGGCACTCTCCCTGCTCCTTTAAAGGACACAAATAACATCTCCCATTCCGAGAAAATGACAAATAAAAGAATTAGGATCTCCAAGTCTGTATTTGCTCATGGTGCTATTGCTTTAAACCAAACTGAAGCCAACTCTGCTGTGAATAACCCAACAACCTGTGGAGATGGCACTCTCCCTGCTCCTTTAAAGGACACAAATAACATCTCCCATTCCAAAAAAATGAAAGATAAAAGAATTAGGAGCTCCAAGTCTGTGTTTGCTCATGGTGCTATTGCTTTAAACCAAACTGAAGCAGACTCAGATGTGAATAACCCAACAAGAGCTTTCAGAGATGATACAGTCCCTTCTCATTTGAAGGACACAAATAACATCTTCAATTCAGAGAAAAAGCTACAGATTCCAAGGGACAATTCCACAGCTGTGGTTGATCATAGGGACACACAGGCAAACCAAACTGAATCTGACTCAGCTGTGGATAACCTAACAACAACAACCAGGGATTATACAAACAATGTCTCCAATTTTAAAGCAACAGAAAATGAAACTAGTAAGCACTCCAAGGCTGTGATTGGTCACGGCACCATACCTTCAACCCAACTCAAAGTCACCTCCGCTATAAATAACCCAACAGCATCCGGAACAGATGATCCAATCCCAGCTCCTTTAAAGGACACAAATAACATCTCCAATTCCGAAACAAGAGAAGAGAGAAAAAATCAGAACTCCCATTGTGTGGTTGGTCACAGTCCCATCAATACAAACCAAACCGAAGCTAACTCAGCTTTGCATAACCCCACTACAACTTGTCGAATTGATACACTCTCAGCTCCTTTAATGGACACAAATAACATCTCCAATTCCGAGGCAATGAAAAATGAAATATTTAGGAATTTCCAGTCTGTGGCTGGTCACAGCACCTTTGCTTTAAACCAAACTGAAGCCAACTCAGCTGTGGGTAACCCAGCAAGAGCTTTCAGGGGTGATACACTCCTTGGTCCTTTTAGGAAAACACATAACATCTTCAATTCATTGAAAACGCTTCGGATTACAATTACAAATTCCACAGCTTTGGTTGCCACAAAGGCAAACCAGACCGAAGCTGAATCGGCTGTGGATAACTCAGCACTCCCTGGTCCTTGGGACGGAAACAACATCTCCAATTTTGAAGCAATGAGAAATAAACAAATGAAGGGCTCAAAGGCTGTGGTTGGTCATGGCACCACAATTTCAACCAATATGAAAGTCATCTCGGCTTTAAATAACCCAACAGCAACCAGCAACGATGGTCCACCTCCTGCCCTTTTGAAGGACACAAGTAAAGTCTCCAATTGCGAAACAAGAGAAGTGAGAAAAATTCAAAACTCCAATGGTGTGGCTAGTCACAGCCCCATCGCTACAAATGAAACCGAAGCTAACTCTGCTTCGAATGACCCAGCAACAATTTGGAGGGATGATGTACTTCTTGCTCTTCTTAAGGACACAGTTAACGTCTCCAATGGCAAAACAACAAAAAGAATTAAAAACCCCGCTGTCGGTGGTCACAGTACCATATTGTCAAACCAAACTGAAAACCTTCAAACCTTGGCTTTAAATAACCCAACAAGAGCTTCCGAGACCAATGCATTCCCTGCTCTTTTAAAGGACACATATAACGTCTCTAGTTCTGAGGAAATGAAAAATAAAAGAATGATGAACTCCAAGCCTGTGGTGCACCACAGTGCCACCACTTCCAACCAAACTAAAGGTAACTCTGCTGTGGATAACCCAACAACGTGCAAGGAAGGTTCACATATTACATCTCTGAAGGACACACATAACGTCTCTCGTTCTGAGGAAATGAAAAATAAAAGAATAATGAACTCCAAGCCTGTGGTGCACCACAGTGCCACCACTTCCAACCAAGCTAAAGGTGGCTCTGCCGTGGATAACCCAACAACGTGCAAGGAAGATGCACATATTACATCTCTGAAGGACACACATAACGTCTCTCGTTCTGAGGAAATGAAAAATAAAAGAATAATGAACTCCAAGCCTGTGGTGCACCACAGTGCCACCACTTCCAACCAAACTAAAGGTAACTCTGCTGTGGATAACCCAACAACGTGCAAGGAAGGTTCACATATTGAACCTTTGAAGGACACAAATAACATCTCCAATTCTGAAGAAACAAGAAAAAATGAATTAAAGAACTCCAGGTCTGTGATTGTTTACAGCGCCATCCCTTCAAACCAAACAGAAGCTGATTTGGATAACTCGTCAGAAGCTTGCAGGGACAACACACTCCCTGCTTCTTTAAAGGACACCAATACCATCTCCAATGATGAAGAAACAAAGAAGAATAAGAACTCCAAGTCTGTCATTGTTTTCAGCGCCATCACTTCAAACCCGACTATAGTTGACTCTGCTTTGAATAAGCCAGCAGCAACCTGCATGGACAGTACACCTACACCTTCTCTAAATGACACAAATAATTTTTCCAACTCAGACATGACAGGAAAAAAAAATAGAAATTCAACATCTGTGGCTGGTCCCACAACTTCAATCCAAACCGAAGTGGACTCAATTGCGGTTAGACCAACAAGAGCTTGCAGGAACAACACACTCCCTGCTCTTTTGAAGGACCCAAACAATGTCCCCAATTACAAAGCAACCAAAAGGAGAAAAATTCAGACCTCCAGCGATGTGGTTGGTCACAGCCTCATCACTAGAAGCCAAGCTGGAGCTAAGTCAGCTTCGAATAAACCAACAACCAGTTGCAGAGATGGTTTACTCCTAGCTCTTTTAAAGAACACAGTTGACGCCTCCAAATCCAAAGGAACAAAACAAATTAAAAACTCCACAGCTGTCGCAGGTCACAGCGCTATGATGTCAAACCAAACCAAATCAGACTCGGCTTTAAATACTCCAACAACAGATAACGTCTCTAGTTTAGAGGCAACGAAAAATACAAAAACGAAGAACTCGTCTGTGGTTGGTGCCGGAACTTCAATCCAAACTGAAGTTGTGGATGACCCAACAGGAGCTTGCAGGGACACAACACTCTCTGCTTCTTCAAATGACCCAAATAATGTCCCCAATTACAAAGCAACAAGAAAGAGAACATTTCAGAAGTCCGCTGATGTGGTTGGCCACAGCTCCATCACCACAAACAGAACTAAAGCTGACTCTGCTTCAAATAACACAACAACTAGTTACATGGATGGTATACTCCTTGTTCCCTTAGAGGACACCATTAACACCTCCAATTCCGAAGCAGCAATAAAAGTAAAAAAATCCACAGCTGTCATTGGTTACAGCAAAATAATGTCAACACGAACCAGACCAGAGGTGGCTTTAAATAACCCAACAACAGGTAACGTCTCTAAGTTAGAGGCGATGAAAAATAAAAAAATGAACGTGTCTGTGGCTGCTCGCAGTGCCATCACTTCAGACCAAACCAAAGCTGACTGTGCTCTGGATAACCCAACAACTCGCACGGAAGATTCACGCATTGCCCTTTTAAAGGACACAAAACATATTTCCCATGATGAAGAAACAAAAAAGAATAAAATTAAGAACTCCAAGTCTGTGATTGTGTACAGCGCTATCACTTCAAACCCAACTGAAGCTGATTCTGTTTTGAATAAGCCAGCGACGACCAGCAGGGACAATACACTTCCTCCTTCTTCAAATGACAAAAATAATGTTCCCAACTCCGACATGAAAAAAGGTGAAAAAATGAAAAATTCCACATCTGCAGTTGGTTGTGCCGCCATGACTTCTAACCAAACCGAAGTTATTGACACAGTTGTGGATAACGCAACCGGAGCTTGCAGGGGCAGTACCCTCCCTGCTTCTTTAAAGGACACAAATAATGTTCCCGATTACAAAGCAACAAAAAAGAGAAAAACTAAGAACTCCAAGTCTGCTGTTGGTCACAGTGCCACCACCTCCAACCAAACCAAAGGTGGCTCTGCTGTGGGTAACCCGACAACTTGCAGGGAAGGTTTGCATTTTGCAGCTTTGAAGGACACAAATAGCATCAACAATGATGAAGAAACAAAAAAGAATAAGATAAAGAACTCCAGGTCCGTGCTTGTTTATAGCGCCATCACTTCAGACCAATCTGAAGTTGACTCTGCTTTGAATAAGCCAGCAGCAACCTGCGGGCACCATACACTTCCCCCGACTTTAAATGAAACAAGTAAAGTATCCAAAGCGGACAAGACAAAAGGGAAGAGAAATAGAAGTTCCACATCTGCGGTTGTTTGTGATACAGAATCTTCAATCCAAACTGAAGTCGACTCAGGTGTGGATAACCCAACAAGAGCTTGCAGGGACAATACACTGCCTTCTTCTTTGAAGGACCCAAATAACATCTCCAATTCCAAAGCACCAAAAGAGAGAACAACTAGGAACTCCAAGTCTACGGCTGTTCACAGTGTCAGCACCTCCAACCAAACCAAAGGTGGCTCTGCTGTGGATAACCCGACAACAACTCGCAGGAAAGATTCACATATTGGACCTTTGAAGGACACAAATAACATCTCTAATTCTGAACAAACGAAAATGAATCTGCGATCTGCGGTTGGTCATGGCGCCATGAGGTCAAACCAAACCGAAGCCAGCTTTGCTTTGAATAACCCAACAACAACCAATAGCCTTCCTCTTCCTTTAGAAGAAGCAAATAATGTTTCTAACCCCGATGCAACAAAAGGGGAAAACATTAAAAATTCCACAGCTGTGGTTGGTAACGGCTCCATAACGTCAATTGAAACTGAAGCTAACTCTACAATGGATAAGCCAGCAGGCGTTGGCAGTGGCAATGCACCCACTGCCCCTTCGAAAGTCACAAAAAATATTTCTAATAAGGAAGCAACAAAAAAGGAAAACGCTGGGGCAAATCAGGATTCTGTTACTTTACTCCCTGCTGAAGTTGGCTCATCTCTGGATAACCCATCAAGTGACTGCAAAACCGAGTCCCAAGCCATTCCTCTTGGCTCTTCCCTGGATAACTCCTTAAGAGACTGTAACGACGATGCCCCAGCCATTCCTGTGGGCTCTTCCCTGGATAACCCTTCAAGAGATTGCAACAACGAATCCCCAGCCATTCCTGTTGGCTCGTCCCTGGATAACCCATCAAGAGATTGCAATGATGATGGCTCAGCCATTCCTGCTGGTTCTTCCCTGGATAACCCCTCAGATTGCAATGATGATGGCTCAGCCATTCCTGCTGGCTCTTCCCTGGATAACCCCTCAAGAGATTGCAATGATGATGGCTCAGCCATTCCTGTTGGCTCTTCCCTGGATAACCCCTCAAAAGATTGCAACGATGATGGCTCAGCCATTCCTGTTGGCTCTTCCCTGGATAACCCATCAAGAGATAGCAACGATGATGCCCCAGATATAGATAATAATCTTTCCAAATCCAAGGCCCCAACAGTAAAGAAAAAGAAGAAAAGAGAAAAAACCCACAAATGTTCTGAGTGCGGGAAGCTGTTTTTATTCAATGCACACCTGGTGGTGCACTTTCGATCCCACTCAGGAGAGAGGCCGTTTCCTTGTCCCGAATGTGGCAAGGGCTTCGCCAGTAACACGCGGCTCTTGGCGCATCAAAAATTCCATACCAAGGAGAAGCCATATTCTTGCACCGAGTGCGAGAAAACCTTTTATAACAGCACTCATCTTCAGGTGCACCAAAAAGGCCACAGAAATGAACGACCTTTTTCATGCCCCGACTGCGGGAAGACATTTATCCACAAATCCAACTACCTCAAGCATCAAGAGATTCACATGGGCGTGAAGCCTTATTTGTGCTCTTACTGCGGGAAAAGTTTCAGGCAAAGCAGTCACCTGCGCTCTCACCAAAAACAGCACACGGGAGACCTGCGCTTTTCATGCACCAAGTGCCGTAAAAGGTTTCAGACCGAAGGCGCCTTGATGGCTCACTATAAAATCCACCGAATCACGCCGTTTTCTTGCACCGAATGTGGCAAGCATTTTATCAACAGCGTCAGCTTCGAGCGCCATCGGCGTCTCCACACGGGCCACAAACTGTTGTCTTGTTCCGAATGCGGAAGATGCTTTATAAATAAAACCCACCTTTCCATCCACCTGAGGATTCACTCGGGAGAAAAACCGTTCGCGTGCACCGGCTGCGAAAGGAAATTTAGCGACAAATCAGCGTGCAACAGGCACATTAAGACGCACTTGGCAACAACTCCAGTAGAACGACCAGCAGATGCTAATGGTTCCGACATAGTCAAAAAGCAATTTCCTTGCCCGGAGTGTAAAAAATGTTTCAAATCTGAGGCAAGGCTCACCGAGCACCAAAAAAGTCACCCAAAGGAGAATCCATTTTCATGCGGCGATTGTGACCAACGTTTTGCCAGCGAGGAACTGCTAGCAGCCCATCGGAAGTGTCACCTCAGTTTTCCATGTCCAAAGTGTGACATGATATTTAAAACACAACTGGAGCTTGAAACGCATCAGAAAAACCACCCAGAAAAGGAGTTTTTATGCAACGACTGCGATCTTCGTTTTGCCAGCGAGACGCTCCTAGCTAAGCATCAAAAAAAGCACCTCGGCAATAAGCTGTTTTCGTGTACGAAGTGCAAGAAAGGCTTCAGAACGCAAACGGAGCTGGACGCGCACGAGATAAATCACCCTGAACCGGATCAGAAAGGTCACCCTGCCGAAAAAAGACGTTCCTCCTCCGACAAGGGTTTCGAATCGCAACAAGAGCTCGAAGCGCTTCAGCAAACCCACTATAAGAAACCATTTCCATGCGGCACATGTGGTCGTCGTTTCACTAAGCGGTCGCACCTAGCGGCACATCAGAAGCAGCACCTCGGTGAAAAACGGTTTCCTTGTTTGATATGCAAAAAGGGCTTCAAAACCCAGCTGGAGCTCAAAGCGCATCAGAAGAATCACCCCGACGAGAAGCCGTTTTTATGCGGCGACTGCGGACGGCGGTTTGCTAGCGAGGCGCTCTTGGCTGCACATCGGGAGCGGCACGTCAGCAAAAAGCGTTATAAGTGTTTGGATTGCGGGCACGGGTTTAACGAGAAGTCGAATTACGAGAAGCACTGTCGAATCCACACGGGGGAGAGGCCCTATTCCTGCTCCGACTGCGGCAAGACCTTTTCCGTGAAATCAAATATGATCCGGCACCGTAAAATTCACACCGGGGAGCGCCCGTATAACTGCCTGGAGTGCGGCAAGAGCTTCCGCGTCAAGTCTTACTTCATCATCCACCAAAAGATACACACAGGTGTACGAGAATATTCTTGTTCTCAGTGCCCAAAAACTTTCCGGGATAAGTCCAACTATCAGAGACACAAGAAGAGCCACGTGGTGGGGAAGCAGTTCCCTTGCACCGAGTGTGGAAGGATATTTAGAAGTCCCACCCAGCTGACGATACACGCGAGGACCCATTCGCGGCAAAAATTTGAGTGTGCCTATTGTGGGAAGAATTTTAAAAACAACTGGTGTTTAAATAAGCATACAAAAACTCACACCAGAAAGAGATAACCCCAAGGCCGGGTCTTGTATCCAAAAGAGAAAAGGTGGCAGTGGTGCTCATATCCAGCCGGCACAGACTTTCCTATACCCAGTTGTGGAATCAAAACCTTCACAGAGGGTTAAAAAAAATTGCCCCATGCCAACTGATCGGTATAATTCGTCCAGCATATCCAGAGTCTGCCTTAGTGCCTTCCATACGTGCCTATAAAGGCCCCGGTAGGTCATTCCAAGGGACACCTATGGCGGGCAACTTCATGTAGCATCCAGTCTACAAGGCAGCTGAGGATTTTTAGGAGGACATAATTAGCTGACCACAGAAAATGTTTCCAATTGTAGGAACTTGGCTATGCAGCATGGGATTTAATGTCTGACCTTCATACGAGTGGTCCACAACTTCTCCACCGGTTCATTACAGTAGGGCTGCAACAACTAATCGACATAATCGATTATAATCGATTATTGAAAAAGTTGTCAACTTTTTCAATAATCGATTAATCGGCTTCCGATCAGTTGGCCCTGTTCACGGCTCCACACACGCTGCGCACCGCACCTCCTCCCCAACTCACGCTCACCGCTGCCAGACCTGCCCTCATCCACGTTCTACACGCCACACCTTCTTCCCACCTCACACTCACCGCCCGCCCACATCCACAATCGGCACAGGGACGCGGGGAGATGTAGTAAGGAGGAGCAGGTGTGGGGGGATGACAGCCGCCGATAGACAGGCCCGATCTCAGAAGCAAGTTGCTTGAAGACTGCTCAGGTAAGCCTGCACTTTCCCACACATGGTGCTCTATAATGTATTGCTGGGATTGGTATTCCTCTATAGCTGATGGTACATTGTGCTGTATATTATACATAGGAATGCAAAACCCAGCAATACATGATACACTGTATGTATCATGTATTGCTGGGATTTGTTGTACTCCTCTATAGTTGGTGATATTCTGCACAGCGCCATGCAGAATTCCACCAGCTATAGAGGAGTACAACAAATCCCAGCAATAATACATTATACAGTGGTGCAATGCCGAATACCACCAGCTATAGAGGACTACAAAACCCAGCAACAGTACAATATACAGCGCAATGCAGAATACTGCCAGCTATAATGTACTATTGCTGAGATTTGTTGTGCTCCTCTATAGCTGGTGATATTCTGCATTGCGCTGTATATTGTACTATTGCTGGGATTTGTAGTCCTCTATAGCCGGTGCCATTCTGCATTGATTGCTGCATAATTTTACTTTCCATTTCACTATATTGCACACCACACTTTTCACTTTTTTACCTTCACTGCTCCAAGCTTGCTCCTGTGATGGACTACAATCTCAATACAAACTAGTAGTCCCATCACTGGAGCCATTTTTTTACATTTATTTTATTGTTTATCCGATTAATCGAACTTAATAATCGGCTAACTAATCGATTTTGAAAATAATCGTTAGCTGCAGCTCTACATTACAGTGGTATCATTGGCTCTACTCTGAAGACCACAATCCCAGAGAATAAGACCAGCACTTTTCGACACTCGTACCCTTCATTTTACACCCGAAAACTTGTGACCCTACATGAGGATCGCTTAGGTCAAATGGTTAAACCCCAATGTGTAGAACTCTTAGAGATCTTTTTACAAGCTCTTTGAGATCCAATACGTGTTGCCTTGGTAGAGATCAAGAAAGCATGAGGTTCAAGCCTCTCTTTGGTCATCTAAATATCTGCAGCAAGGCCTTGGCACAAAGCAAAGTCTTCAAAGAGTTGGCTGTATACCAGGAGACGGACGCCAATAGGAGCCGAGCTTTGAACATTGATATAAGTATGTGGGCTGGTACAAAAAGAGGACAGCCTTTTTCTACTTGATCAAACCCAGTCCAAGACTATGAAGCGTCCTCAATACTCTGATCCCCGATTGCCCGCCTTTTATGCTTCATGGGTTTTCTGATTGGCCGACACAAACAACCCTCCTGCTTGACCTGAACCGCTTTGGTGCTCACTGCTGTAGGACACTGTCCATAAATTACAGAGTTTATTTTTCACTTGAAGTTTTTTTAATTATCTTTTATATAGAAGATGTATTGATTCCTATAACTAAAAGTCTTAAAACCTGAGGCCTACCAAATCCTACTTGGCTTGTACAGCCCGAAGCGCCTCGTGATAGATCGACTTCATCATCCTTTTCTGGAATTACTGGGCAGGAAGACAGCTGTGTGTCGAAAAAGGGTCTTCCCCCTCAGGGTCGTACTCTAGATACCTTCAGTGGCAATACGCCCCCAAGGGGCCCATTCGGAGTGGGGGGGGGGGTTCTTGCACCACATGCATTGAAGGGTACCGGAGAGTGTTTCACCCATTTGGGAATGTTTGAAAGAACATTTTTTTTAATTTTACTATGGACTTTTTTACTCGTCTACACTGGATACTGTAAATATTACAGAGCAAAATTATTTTTCCAAAATTTTTAATGCTACAAAAGATTACAATTCTCAACGGTAGACTTGGGTATTTTTGAAATGATGTTATCTATTTACTGTGGAGGTCATCAACGACCTAATGAGTATCTTCTGAGCTGGCGTTGGTTCTTGAGTTGGTATATTTGGGACGAGAGGGCTCAACAAAAGACTCGACATTGTCACCCCCTTAATTTTTAATGGTTTCCATCAAAACTTCTCCAGGCCTACAGGAACAGGATGGATGGTCAAGTTGACTCAAAAAGTTTTAGGCCTGAGCTGGTAAATCCCCAATGGTGATCAGCATGGTGGGAGGTCACCCTTTCATATGTTGTCAAACCAGCTCACTGGCCAACATACTTTTTGTTCACGGGGCGCCTGTAGAAGTGGGGGGGGGGGGGGGGGGGAAATTTTTTTTTTTGGGGTT
>NW_017306573.1:864698-865182 GCF_000935625.1 Nanorana parkeri
TTTGTTTCACGGTGCGCCTTAAAAATGGGGGGGGGGGGGTGAGGGATAATTTCTTTTTTTGGAGTTTTAATGCATTATATACCAAAGTCCTCATCATATTTACACCCAAAATCTTGTCTTTTATACAATTTTTTTTTTAGTTTATAGAATATATGGGGCTGTACCCCTTTCATGTCTTTAATCCAAAATGGTAACAGGATGTATAGAATACTTACTTTACATAGTTACATAGTATTTCTGGTTGAAAAAAAGACACAGGTCTATCAAGTTCAACCTTTGTGTGTGTGTGTGTGTGAGAGCTGCAGCGGGTTACAAAATATGAAATGACTCGCATGACTTACCTGTTAAGACAAAAAAAATCTCAGAGCATAAGCTACAGCAAAATGTTTACCGCTGAATGAACTGCATTGTGTGTAACGTCTTCTGTGTTATCCGGAACACTGCGGGGTCCGTTCAGAACCAATTCACAGAGCCATTCGGCCCG
>NW_017306573.1:865192-866912 GCF_000935625.1 Nanorana parkeri
TATATATTTTATGTTCTTAGATTTCCTTTTCAGGTCAAATGTAGGTAAAGCAATGCTGCAATACGGCCACTAGAGGGAGCTGAGGAGCATAAGAAATAAATCCTTTTTTTTCTCATGCTCAATCTAGTGGTCAAAAAGTAGCGTTTATATTACATACATTCGACCTGAAAAGAAAATATATTAAAAGTCAATTTCCACCTTTTGCAGAGGCATTAAAACAAAGAAAACATGCCAGCAATGTACACCGAGGTAACATGAAGCAGGCATATGCAATTGCTGTATACGGGCATAGAAACTTTACTTTTGTTTTGTCCTCTCCATCTCCTCATGGCGCCTTTTGAAATGGAGACAGTCTGTGTAAATTTAAAACTCTCTCTGTGCTCTGCAGTCTGTATAAATGAACTCTCTGTGCTCTGCAAGCAGTCTGGAAATGAACACTCCCTCTCTGCAAGCAATCTGTGTAAATAACACTCTCTCTCTCTACAAGCAGTGTGTAGAAATGAACACTCTCTCTCTCTCTCTGCAAGCAGTCTGGGGAAATGAACACTCTTTCTCTCTCTCTCTGCAAGCAGTCTGTGGAAATGAACACTCTCTCTCTCTCTACAAGCAGTCTGTGTAAATTAACGTTCTCAATAACACTCTCTCTGCAAGCAGTCTGTGTAAATAACACTCTCTCTGCAAGCAGTCTGTGTAAATAACACTCTCTCTGCAAGCAGTCTGTGTAAATAACACTCTCTCTGCAAGCAGTCTGTGTAAATAACACTCTCTCTGCAAGCAGTCTGTGGAAATGAACACTCTTTCTCTCTCTCTGCAAGCAGTCTGGAAATGAACACTCTCTCTCTCTACAAGCAGTCTGTGTAAATTAACGTTCTCTCTGCAAGCAGTCTGTGTAAATAACACTCTCTCTCTCTGCAAGCATCTGTGTAAATAACACTCTCTCTGCAAGCAGTCTGTGTAAATAACACTCTCTCTGCAAGCAGTCTGTGTAAATAACACTCTCTCTGCAAGCAGTCTGTGTAAATAACACTCTCTGCAAACAGTCTGTGTAAATAACACTCTGCAAGCAGTCTGGGGAAATTAACGTTCTCTCTCTGCAAGCAGTCTGTGTAAATAACACTCTCTGCAAGCAGTCTGTGTGAATTAACATTCTTTCTCTGCAAGCAGTCTGTGTAAATAACTCTCTCTGCAAGCAGTCTGTGTAAATAACTCTCTGCACGCAGTCAGTGTAAATAACACTCCGTCTGCTCTGCAGTCTGTGTAAATTATCTGCTCTGCAAGCAGTCTGTGTAAATAACACTCTCTCTCTCTCTGCAAGCAGTCTGTGTAAATAACACTCCCTGTCTGCTCTGCAGTCTGTGTAAATTAATTATCTGCTCTGCAAGCAGTCTGTGTAAATAACACTCTCTCTCTCTGCAAGCAGTCAGTGTAAATAACACTCCCTCTCTGCAAGCAGTCTGTGTAAATAACACTCCCTCTCTGCAAGCAGTCTGTGTAAATAACACTCTCTCTGCAAGCAGTCTGTGGAAATAACACTCTGCAAGCAGTCTGTGTAAATAACACTCTCTCTGCAAGCAGTCAGTGGAAATAACACTCTCTGCAAGCAGTCTGTGTAAATAACACTCTCTCTGCAAGCAGTCAGTGGAAATAACACTCTCTGCAAGCAGTCTGTGTAAATAACACTCTCTCTGCAAGCAGTCTGTGTAAATAACACTCTCTGCAA
>NW_017306573.1:867557-913064 GCF_000935625.1 Nanorana parkeri
CACGTATGGTAAAACACCCTCTCTGCAAGCAGTCTGTGTAAATAACACTCTCTCTGCAAGCAGTCTGTGTAAATAACACTCTCTGCAAGCAGTCTGTGGAAATTAACGTTCTCTCTCTGCAAGCAGTCTGTGTAAATAACTCTCTGCAAGCAGTCTGTGTAAATAACTCTCTCTCTGCAAGCAGTCAGTGTAAATAACACTCCCTGTCTGCTCTGCAGTCTGTGTAAATTAATTATCTGCTCTGCAAGCAGTCTGTAAATAACACTCTCTCTGCAAGCAGTCAGTGTAAATAACACTCCCTCTCTGCAAGCAGTCAGTGTAAATAACACTCTCTCTCTCTGCAAGCAGTCAGTGTAAATAACACTCCCTCTCTGCAAGCAGTCTGTGTAAATTAACACTCTCTCTCTGCAAGCAGTCTGTGTAAATTAACACTCTCTCTCTGCAGTCTGTGTGAATTAACACTCTCTCTCTGCAAGCAGTCTGTGGAAATTAACACTCTTTCTGAGCTCTCTCTCCCCCATTCATTAGCATTGATGGTGGCAACCCCCTCCCTGGACTGTGTATTGTGACCTGGAAAGGCAGAGCTGGTGTGCTGTGATCTTGTTACAATGACCCACAGGGAGGGGGGGGGGGAGTGTCAGACTGGGTTTCCTGTGGATAACATTTTCAATTTGTAGGACTCGGGCCTACTAAAAAAAGTCTAAAAAAAAAATGAAAGGCTGCCATGAGAGTCATGAAAATGCGCACACATATACGTCATCACCGCACCTCTACATGACCTCAATCAACGCCGATCACTTACAAAGGTGGAAATGGACTTTATCAACGTTTGTTTTTGCGTTTTTTTGCAAAAAACTTTTGCAGCGTTGGCTACACGCGGTTGCATATGATGATGATGGGTTTAATTAAAAAAATTAAATAAACAAAGTTGTTTTTTTTTATTAGTCCCTTTTGTGTATTTACATAACTATGTCTCAGGACTTTAAAGAGAACCTGTCACCAGGATATCCATTACAACTCTCCAGCTTTACATGCAGTGGTATGCAATCTACTCTTTGCCTGTAGGATTCAGGTTTTCATGTTATCAATCCCCCAGGAGACCCCTATCCACCCTCCCCTGTGTATTTGATTCAGAGACCCGCTTCCCAAGATCTTAGTCATATCCCAACTACCAGAGTGCATGCAGATGCCGATTACTGGTCTGTAAGCGCTCACAGACCAGCCATTCATAGTGTGGCGCACGGACAGTGGATTTATATCCTTGGTAGCCAATAAGAATTAAATTGATTTGAATACCCGGGAAATAAGAACGCTGGACCCCGAGCATTGTTTTATTGCTTTTATTCCATTTTGATTGCTTCTATTTGAATAGGAAACATCATCCTGCTTGGCACAAAGGAGAGTCCAATGAAGAACCTTGCTGTGCAGAGTGTCCCCCAGGGAGGCATAGTACCCACCCCCACCCCAATACCTAATTATGCTTAAGGGGAACCCTTCACTATAAATGCCACCAGCAAAGGTAGATCACATCCCATTATAGCCATGCAATGTCCCTTCTTCATCTAGGAGGTCTACACACTGAAATGTATCCTTTCCCTTATCTAGAGGTCCACACGTCTCTTCTTCATCTAGAGGTCTACACACGGAACTTTATTTAGAGGACCACACGTTGAACTTTACCCCTTCTTCATCTAGAGGTCCACACGCTGAACTTTAGCCATTCTTCATCTAGAGGTCCACACGCTGAACTTTAGCCCTTCTTCATCTAGGAGGTCTACACGCTGAACATTATCCATTCTTCATCTATGAGGTCCACACGCTGAACTTTGCCCCTTCATCTATGAGGTCCATACACTGAACTTTATCTCTTCATCTAGAGGTCCACACACTGAACTTTATCTCTTCATCTAGAGGTCTACGCACTGAACTTTATCCCTTTTTCATCTTGAGGACCACACGCTGAACTTTAGCCCTTCTTCATCTAGGAGGTCTACACGCTGAACATTATCCATTCTTCATCTAGAGGTCCACACACTGAACTTTATCTCTTCATCTAGAGGTCTACACACTGAACTGTATCCCTTCTTCATCTTGAGGACCACACGCTGAACTTTAGCCCTTTTTCATCTAGGAGGTCCACGCGCTGAACTTTAGCCCTTCTTCATCTAGGTGGTCCATGCACTGAACTTTAGCCCTTCTTCATCTATAAGATTAGCAGGCTTTGTTTAGATGCTCTTCTGCTTCTGTTTCGCAGATATTTGGATGACCCGGTGGGAGGGGGTTTCCTAACATCTCATGCTCTGTCTCAGTGTTGTAATGGCTTGGGTAGAACATTGTAACTCCACTCAAAAACCCCTAACAGGTCATGTTTTCAGGAATCCTGCTCAAGTGATAGAACCTAGCAGACACCAGGTCATAGTTGTTGATACTTGAGGAATGGAGTTTAGGAATACAGGTATGGCAACTGGACCTCAATGATCAGCAACAGTTGGCGCCGCTGGATGAGTCCACCACTGGATCCGATTACACAGTTTGCAGTAGTGGTCTCCCCAGTGCACAAACAGACCTTTGCGTCACAGGCAGGCCTAATGGGACAATGTGGGTTGAGGGGTGAAGCAGACCTTCTGTACCAAGAAGGGCACTAGATGGGGCATATTTACATGGAATTTGGTGTTCTCTCCTACTGTTCTCCTAAAGTCCATTCCATCCAAAACTGACTGGTCGGGTTTAATTAGATGGTAGCGAGTTTGAGGGCCGTTGAGATGGGATTGTCTGCTCACTATGGCTAATAAGAGGGGGTCTTGCACTCCTAACTGGTTAATAGAAAAGCATCAAAATGAAAGACACTGCATGGGGATGGTGGGGTTCGGAGGGAGTATTTCATCACTACTGTTCCTAAGGGACGTAAACTGGTGTTTCCATCAGCCAACATCAGTACGCAGTGGACTGGACTGTACACAAGGCTTGACTTTCATTAAGCCTCCTCCACACATGGTAGAAGTGGTCATCTTCTTGGTCAACTCAAGAGTCTCAACCTTTGTTAAGACTCAAAGAATCAAAACGGGGTCTTTCCTCAAAGTGGCCTTGCCAACATCGGGCAAGATTTCCTCTCCTACAGAAGCTTTTCACTGTAACATGATGGTATTCCCGTGACTCTTCGCATGTCTGTGAAAGTCTGACTTATTCCTATAACTCCTCCCACACACGGGGCAGGAAAATGGAGTCTCCCTGGTGTGAACCCTCTCATGCCGGATGAGGGCCGAATTGCAGACGAAGCCTTTGCCGCAGATGGGGCAGGAATACGGCTTCTCTTCCATGTGATACTTCTGGTGTATCCGTAGCTCCGAGGAGCTGACGAAAGACTTCTCACACAATGAGCATGAGTAAGGCTTCTCTCCAGAGTGGATGCGCTCATGGACCACGAGGTGCGACCGCACGACAAAGGTTTTCGCGCAGATCTGGCAGGAGAAGGGCCTTTCCCCGGTGTGAGTCCTTTTGTGAACGGCGAGAATAGAGCTGCGGGAAAAACACTTGCCGCAGACGGGGCAGGTGAACACCTTGCCTTTCCCGTGGCTCCTTTTGTGTTTCTCAAAAGACATCCCGTATTTGAAGCACTTGCCACACTCTGAACAAGAGTATTCTGCCTCCTTGTTGTGGGCTCTCTCGTGCCGGCTGAGGTAAGAACTGTTGTTGAAGGTTTTCCCACACACCGAGCAAGAATATGGCTTCTGGCCCGTGTGAATCCTCCGGTGGATGATGAGGTTGGAGCTGCTGATGAAGCTTTTCCCGCATTCTTCACAGGCGTAAGGTCTTTCCCCGGTGTGGCTACGGAGGTGGGTCACGAGGTTGGACTTGGAGGAGAAACACTTCCCGCAGTCAGAGCACTGGAAGGGCTTCTCTCCCGTGTGGACTCGATGATGGGCCAGAAGTTCTACTTTGTAGCGAAAAGACTTCCCGCACAAAGAACAGATGACTCCGTTTCCTTTGCTTTGAAGGCTTTGGTCACAATCCCCGAAGTCTTTGGTGTCGGGAGACGTGCACTGCGTATCTTCTACAATAAACGTGGTGACTGTGAAATCTTCTTCATCTCCTGAAAGGGGTTCTTCCTTTATGTGATGGGTCAGATTAGATATCTCTGACCCTCCTTCCAGTAAGAGGGGTTCTTCCTTAATCTCAGCAGATTGTGGTTGATGTATTTGTGTGGAGGCATCATGGTTGAGGAGATGTTCTCCAGCTGAGAGGGGATCTTTCTTAACCTGATCAGAAGGACATTGTGTATGATGTGGGGCTGTGGAAGTGCTAGGATGTGGGGGACATTCTCCTTGTTCCAATGAGAGGTATTCATCCTTCATAGGAGTTGGTACAGGCTCCCTATGACTGGACTGAGAAGAAGAACCAAAGCGTGGCAGATGTTCTTCACTTGACACACGTTGCTCTTCTATACCAGTAGATGTAATCATAGCACAATCTCCGGAATTAGAAATGTCGGGGCGTGGCCGATGTTTTTCACACGCCTCAGGTTTCTGTTCAAGATAATGAGATGTAGGTTTGGCTTTGTCATCTTCAGTCGGACCTGTTGACATAAAATGGTTCTAGTTAGAATTTCTCGTCCAACTTTACCAGAAACATTACACGTCCCATCAGTCTCCGGTTCTTTCATAAACATCACATGTACATGTAACATATATGTGGTGGCTTCAACATCCATTACACCTTGACCAAATCAATCTTACCCAGTGGTGCGATGGTCTGGTGGTCTTCCATCGTGACGTCCTTGTAAAGATCCTTCTGTCCTTCTAGATACTCCCACTCCTCCATGGAGAGATAGACAGAGACATCATGACACCTTATAGGAACCTGACACACACAATGATACAGTCACCATCCAGACACATCCCTTGTCTGTCCCTGGATCATGTCCCAGAATTCACGGCACCGCTCACCTCTCCTGTCAGCAGCTCGATGATCTTCTGGGTGACTTCTAAGATCTGTTTGACATTGTTCCTCTGAGGGGTCAGGGTGGGTGGTGGAGGCTTCACAATGGGACTTCTGCTCGGGCTTTCGGAGACCCAGGGACAGTTGTTTGATGTCACATGATTGTCTGATTTCTTCAAGGGTCCATAATCCTATTGAATGAAACACAAATATGTTACCAAAACATGGCTACCTGCCCCATACAACCTCTCACCACCCTGGTCAGATGGGAGTGATGTCATGTGACCTCCCAGAATCCACCTCACCTCTCCGGTCAGGTCTGAGTTTTATTAATAGAGGATAAGAGTGATGTCATGTGACCTCCCGGAATCCACCTCACCTCTCCGGTCAGGTCTGTGTTTTATTAATAGAGATCAGAGTGATGTCATGTGACCTCCCAGAATCCTCCTCACCTCTCCGGTCAGCAGATAAAGGATCTCCAGGGTGAGCTTTGTTAATGTCTCTTTAATCTCTTCTCGGCCTTTGTACATCTTCTGGTTCTGGTCTCCTAGATACGTCTGACCAACAAGGGGCTGCACGGAAGATCACTTGAATCCCCACCTGAGCAACAAGACCGATTCCATTGTTAAACCTACTGCTGTCTTGAGACTGCTGTTGGGTGCCGCCATCTTAGATGTGATGTCAGCAGCCCCGGAGCTGTCATTCAATTAGTATGCTATACCAGAGGTGGGCAACCTCAGCATTCCCATTGTGACAATACTGCAAATCCCATCATGCCTCAACCCCTGACTGTCATGCCTGTGGTTGCCAGTCTTCAAATGCCTCATGGGGCCTGTAGTTCCACAGCAGCTTTAGTTATGGGGTTGCCTACCTCTGATGTATAGTATTCGTTTCCAATATATCAAATATATCTTATCCTGGTGTGTGGTTTGAAGGTTCTCCCTTGGGAAGCCGCACGCTCCTCACGCTGATTGGTCTGGGCGGAGCTCCGTTCACGTCCCGGAATGACCATATATGGAAACACCAGAGCCCACCGGGTTTTCTATCATCTTCATAGAACGCTGTGTTGCTTAGCAACGCGGCAGCCATTTTGATGTAGTCAAACCTACATTCCAATCAAATCCATCATTAGTGATCTTTCTTTACTGGCATCTCATTGGCTCCTGACGAAATTTGCATGCTCGAATGATATTCTGATCATGTGGTGTCGGGAGTGAGATCTCCATTTCACAAATGGTCATTTTTAGACCTTGGTCTGGTCTTCCCAAAGATTGCTGAAATAGAAGGAAATCGGTCCGATGTGGGAACGTTCTGCCATTCGCACTGCGTCAGGCAATCATTTCGGCTATGTGACTGAAGAGAGCGCACACGTCAGATGGTCGATATATATATTTGACCAACGTTGACCATATTTTTCTTACCCAACCCAGTACGGCAAACTGGAAATATTGAGAGTAATACAACAGGGGAGGGGTGCGGGTGACACAGGTCACACAATTTCCACATATTATGGTGTCCCCAATAAATGAAATGAGACGTCTGGCCAGGATACCGAGCCATCCTCAAAATGGATGTGGATGATGGGCGGAGCTGGGAACTCAGGGGCAAAGGTGGGGTATGCTAAGAGGAAAGGGAATCTCTTAACATGTCAATTCAGGATTTGAGTAGCGGAGGATGTAGGAAAGGTCACACGCTCCACTGCGACCAGAGATCCCAGTTATCTCCACAGCTTGAAGAGAAAAATGCCCACAGGGAAGGTGTCATTGGAAAGTATTCAAGAGAACCTGTCACAAGCGTCATCAAGTTGACCTGGGCTTGCAGTACAACGCTGCATAGAACAACGTTGACATTACTACCTGAGTAGCATTGGACTATCGGGTAGGTTACAAGATCTGTTTGGAGAGATCACATGGGGGTTTACTGGCCGCGCAGTAGTCCTACATGGACCTTTATAGGGGTCCTAGTAGAATCTTGCATAGATGATGAAGGATAAGAGTGCCTATCCTCTAGCTTGTGTCCAGGATAAGATTTATTAAGTGTAAAAGTCAATAAAATTGGCCAAGGCATCTGAACCATAGGCTGGAAATACGTTAGACCCAAACCCAAAGTCCTTGCTGTTCACATGGATCTACCTTTCTTCAGCACTGATGAAGGAGGACCTTTGAAACCCTCAAAATGCATTGGATTGACTTATTCTGGACACAAAACAGTGTATTGGCGCTCTCATCAGTCATTGTCTTATCTCCAATCTCTGTGACATTATGGACCACCCACCACCGTCGAGAATGAAGAAGGACCCTTGACCCGTCACAAGACCGTGTTGAAGACACCTACATTTTAGGTGACATTTAGGTGGTGGGAAGGAAGGACTAGGGGGTTATTAAATATAGAACTGGGCAATAACCTTAGAACCCTCCAACCCTTTCTTACATCCAGGTGGACTGGTCCTTTGACGTTCTGGCCTATACACCTGTCAGTGACTGGGTAGACTTCTGGTTCATATCACCACCACAAATACAAATGTTGCACAGTAACCCAGAAGAGGAAGACCAGAGAAAGGCATGGCAGTACATAGACAGAGGTGAGATACACAAGAACAACATTGTGTATGCAGCCAGTTCATTCCAAGTCCGTTCTTCCTTCAGTGAGTATCAGCAACAAAAGCAGGATGATAGTGTAGTGGTGTCATATATGCTGTCTATGGTGGTCTTATATATGCTGTCTATGGTGGTGGTTTCATATATGCTGTCTATGGTGGTCTTATATATGCTGTCTATGGTGGTGGTTTCATATATGCTGTCTATGGTGGTGGTGGTCTCATATATGCTGTCTATGGTGGCAGTGGTCTCATATATGCTGTCTATGGTGGTGGTGGTGTCATATATGCTGTCTATGGTGGTGTCATATATGCTGTCTATGGTGGTGTCATATATGCTGTCTATGGTGGTTGTGGCGGCCTCATATATGCTGACTATGGTGGTCTTATATATGCTGTCTATGGTGGTGGCGGTGTCATATATGCTGTCTATGGTGGTGGTGGCCTCATATATGCTGTCTATGGTGGCCTCATATATGCTGTCTATGGTGGTCTCATATATGCTGTCTATGGTGGTGGCAGTGTCATATATGCTGTCTATGGTGTAGAGCTGCAGCTAACGATTATTTTCAAAATCGATTAGTTAGCCGATTATTAAGTTCGATTAATCGGTTAATCGGATAAAAAATACATGTTTAAAAAATGGCTCCAGTGATGGGACTACTAGTTTGTATTGAGATTTAGTCCATCACAGGAGCAAGCTTGGAGCGGTGGAAGTTAAAAAAAAATGTGTGGCGTGCAATATAGTGAAATGAAAAGTGTAAAATTATACAGCAATGAATGCAGAATGGCACCGGCTATAGAGGACTACAAAACCCAGCAATAGTACATTATACAGCACAATGCAGAATACCGCCAGCTATAATGTACTATTGCTGGGTTTTGTAGTCCTCTATAGCTGTTGGTATTCTGCATTGCGCTCTATAATGTACTATTGCTGAGTGTTGTATTCCTCTATAGCTGGTGGTATTCTGCATTGCGCTGTATAATGTACTATTGCTGGGATTTGTTGTACTCCTCTATAGCTGGTGGTATTCTGCATTGCGCTGTATAATGTACTATTGCTGGGTTTTGTAGACCTCTATACAGCGCAATGCAGACTACCACCAGCTTTATAGGAATACAACAAATCCCAGCAATACATTATACATACAAATGTATTTCTGGGATTTGTATTCCTCTATAGCTGATGGTATATTGCTCTGTATAATATACAGTACAGCAGAATGTACCATCAGCTATAGAGGAATACTAATCCCACTATCCCAGCAATACATTATAGAGAACCATGTGGGGGGAAAGTGCAGGCTTACCTGAGCAGTCTTCCAGCAACTTGTTTCTGAGATCGGGCCTGTCTATCGGCGGCTGTCATCCCCCCACACCTGCTCCTCCTTACTTTTTCTCCCCGCGTCCCTGTGACGATCGTGGATGTGGGCGGGCGGTGAGTGCGAGGAGGTGCGGCATGTGGATGCGGCCGGGCGGGCCGACAGGGCCAACAAATCGGAAGCCGATTAATCGATGATTGAATAAATTGACAACTTTTCCAATAATCGATTATAATCGATTATGTCGATTAGTTGTTGCAGCCCTACTATGGTGGCCTCATATATGCTGCCTATGGTGGTGGCAGTGTCATATATGCTGTCTATGGTGGCCTCATATATGCTGTTTATGGTGGCCTCATATATGCTGTCTATGGTGGCCTCATATATGCTGTCTATGGTGATGATGGTCTCATATATGCTGTCTATGGTTGTCTCATATATGTTGTCTATGGTGGTGGGTGGAGCTCCTCTCCCTTCCTCCGTACAGCTCCATCAGTGGTTTCAAAACAGAGACAGAGTGTCTGAAAGCGTTGCTCTTTCTTTTCAGATAACCCATAGTGCTCTGGGAATCCTTTAGCATGGGTTCACCATGAATAAATATTTATTGTACAACAAAGACCATAAATATAATGTTATGTAAAAAAGACTTCACTCTGACCTTACCATTCTGTGTGCTTGTCCCAGGTGAGCGATTTAGCATTCTTTGATGCCTGGCACACAGCCAACCAACTAAGACCTTCAGAAGGAGGTCAGCAATGGAAGCTTCCATAGAAAAGCCTTTAAAGTGCTGGTGCTGACAGGCTCAATCACATGTTCACTTCATATTTTTCTTGGGAACTTCAGTGGACAGGTGGCTACACCAAAATTCCTGGTTCCACTTGAAGGCTGCAGATGCTACAAGGCCATGGCATCAAACTCCCCCCGTAATGCAGACAACCCATTGGGGAATCTCACATTGATATCTTCATTCTGTATCTAAAGATGGGGGGTGTAACCAAAACAATGTCTACAGGAACGTTCCACCATAGGGGTCTCGAAAACATGAAAGGTGGTGGTTCAACCCAGGCCTCATTATGGTTTTCCTACTGGTAACTCCCGACCAGGTTGAAAATGAATTGACTGCCACTATAAAATGTATGAGAGATGTAATTGGCTATGGAAGCCTTGGCAAGCTAAGACTTCATAACCCACTTCCAGCTCCCGGTATTGTCTATGGACTCATACATCATGTCCTTTGCTTGTCTGGTGCTTGAGAAGGTCCTCCTTCCTGGTAAAGCATTTGCCACATGCAGAGCACATGAACGGCCGCTCACCGGTGTGAACATGCCGATGCCTGGCCAGATTGGAGGTGGACTTAAACCTCCTTCCGCACTCCATACATGAATGCGGCTTCTCTTCCCGGTGTATTTTCTGGTGCTTCCCGAGCCCCGAGGAGCTAGAGAACTGTTTGCCACAGGCCGGGCAACGATATGGCTTCACTCCCGTGTGAATCCTTTGGTGTATGGCCAGGTGGGAGCTGGACACAAAACGTTTATCACACTCTTGACAAGAGAAGGGCTTGTCCCCCGTGTGACTCCTCCGATGGCGTGCCAGATTGGAGCCCCTGGAGAAAGTCAGGCCGCAGTCGCTGCAACAAAAAGGCTTCTCTCCCGTGTGGGTGCGACGATGGCTCAGTAAGTCGGAGGTGCTCCTGAAACATTTGCCGCACTCGGGGCAAGAAAAGGGTTTCTCTCCGGTGTGGACCCTCTCGTGGGTCAGAAGAGCCGAGTTCGTCGGAAAATATTTGCCGCATTCAAAACACGAGTAGGGCTTCCGCATGGTGTGGACTTTCTGGTGTACGTGAAGTTTGGTCTCGCACCAGAAACTCTTGCCGCATTCAGAACAAATAACAGGGTTTTCTTTGGCCTGATGGTCCTGCTTGTTGTCTTGGTACTGAAGTTGTTCTGTGGTCGCATTAAATTGAGGGTCTACAATGTTGTCCTCTTCAGTTGAGAAGGGTTCCTCCTTAACCAGGGTGAGTGTCAACTCTTTTTGATATGTCAATGGGGAGGTGTCATAGCATAGTCCATGCGAGTGTACATCCTCTTCACTACACGTAGATGAGTTCTTCATATCACGAGTGAGCATGGAACGGTCAGGGTTGGGAAGATGTTCTCCAGCTGAAAGAGGCTCCTCTTTAACAAGTCTCATTGGGGATTGCGTATGACATATGGATGCGGAGATCTCAAAGCTGGAGACATGATCCAAACCTGTGAGAGGTTCCTCTTTAACATGACTAGATAAAGATGGTCTATGACATGTGGGAGTGGGGACGTCAGAGTCTGAGAGATGATCTTGAGGTGAGAAACATTCCCTCTTAATATGACCAGAGATATACAGCGCTGGAGTATCTTCTGTTGGTCCTGTTGGACATATTAAAAAGTCTATTAAATTCTTATCCCACTTTATCATAAATATTTGTGTTCATGAATTCTTACCCGGTGATGTGAGGGGCGGCTCATTCTCCATCACCACGTCCTTGTAGAGATCCCGGTGTCCTTCTAGATACTCCCACTCCTCCATGGAGAAATAGACAGAGACATCCTGACACCTTATAGGAACCTGACACACACAATGATACAGTCACCACCCAGACACACCCCTTGTCTGTTCCTGGATCATGTCCCAGAATTCCCGGCACCGCTCACCTCTCCTGTCAGCAGCTCGATGATCTTCTGGGTGACTTCTAGAACCTTCTTGTCCTTTTTCTTCTCAGATGTCAAGGAAACTGGAGGAGGATCAATGGGCTTCTTTATTGGTCCGTAATCCTAAATAACAAGGTAACAAAATATCACACATCATATTACTCTCCCAGAATCCTCCTCCCCTCTCAGGTCAGGTCAGTGTTTTATTAATAAAGAGTGATATCATGTGACCTGCCAGAATCCTCCTCACCTCTCCGGTCAGGTCTGTGTTTTATTAATAAAGAGTGATATCATGTGACCTGCCAGAATCCTCCTCACCTCTCCGGTCAGGTCTGTGTTTTATTAATAAAGAGTGATATCATGTGACCTCACAGAATCCTCCTCACCTCTCCGGTCAGGTCTGTGTTTTATTAATAAAGAGTGATATCATGTGACCTCTCAGAATCCTCCTCACCTCTCCGGTCAGGTCTGTTTTATTAATAAAGAGTGATGTCATGTGACCTCCCAGAATCCTCCTCACCTCCCTGGTCAGGTCTGTGTTTTATTAATAAAGAGTGATGTCATGTGACCCTCCCAGAATCCTCCTCACCTCTCCGGTGAGAAGGTAGATGATCTGCAGGGTGAGGTTTAGTAACCTCTCGGCTATGGATCTCTTCTCCTCATCCATCTCAGCCATGGAAAGGCCTGAGGGTCTTGCTCAAGTGACTGGCGGAGCTCCTGTGTAGCGACAAACCCGTTACAAATAATAAGCTATACATATTTAAAGGACACGTAACAATGGATGCAGACAGGCAGCCCCTTGGTTGCTTGCAGAGAATAAAACCCTCACCCCCTTCTCCCATATCTAAAAACCCCATAACTTTTCATTCATACCCATCAAAACAACCCACCTGGAGCACTCACACTGCCACCATGACAGCCCTCTTCCCCTGAGTCACATGACTTCCACCCAGCTACAGATGAGCAGGCAGCCCCTCCGCCCTCTGCGGATATCTGCCAGCCCCGCTTTCAGCAGCTGTCAGAGGGCTCACCATATAAGGTAAGCGTGACGTCACCACTCCAGAGCGGCCCGCGGCGCCGCTGTCAACGGGATCACCATATAAGGAAAGCGTGACGTCAACACACTGGAGCGCGGGACTTTCGCGACTACGTGCAGGCGGCGCCGCGGCGGCCATTTTGTCGTAGCCCTGAGAGCCAGCCTTGAGGTGATTATTGGTTGACAGAGGGGTTCAGTTCCAGAAGCCGCTTCTCAATGTCCTGTCTGCTCCCTGAGGTGGAAATTTACCGCCTTTGTGATGCTGAGTAGATTCACCAGAAAGAGGTAATAAGGTGAAGGAGCCATTGTGATTATTTTTTCATCATTTATTGCTATCATTATATTATTATTAACTTGGAGTAGGACCAGGACCAGGCAATGCTTCTGACTCAAGGGCTGACTGGCAACTTTTAGCCCAGGGGGCAATGTGCAGCATTGCAGAATGGCATTGGCTATGGAGAACTACAATTCCAAGCAATACATATTACAACAATGCAGAATACCCATCAGCTATAGCGGACTATAAATCCCAGCAATAATGACTACCAACAGCTATAGAGAACTACAATTACCAGCAATACCATTATACAGCAATGCAGAACAGCATCAGCTATAGAGGACTACAAATCCCAGCAATAGTACATTATAGCTGGTGGTATTCTGCATTGCGCTATATAATGTATTGCTGGGATTTGTAGTCCTCTATACAGCACAATGCAGAATACCACCAGCCATAGAGGAATACAACAAATCCCAGCAATACATTATACATATACTGTATAATGTATTGCTGGGATTTGTAGTCCTCTGTAGCTGATGGTATAATATACAGCACAATGTACCATCAGCTATAGAGGGGGAGTGCAGGCTTACCTGAGCAGTCTTCCAGCAACTTGCTTCTGAGATCGGGCCTGTCTGTCGGCGGCTGTCATCCCCTCACATCTGCTCCTCCTAACTTCTTCTTCTCCCCGCGTCCCTGTGCCGATCGTGGATGTGGGTGGTGCGAGTGCGGCGCGGGCAGGCGGGTGGGTCTGGCAGCAGCAAGCGTGAGGCGGGAAGGAGGTCCAGCGTGTGGAGCGTGGATGGGGGCGGGTCTGGCAGTGGCAAGCATGAGGCGGGGGGGAGGTGCGGCGTGTGGAGCATGGATGTGGGCAGGTCTGGCAGTGGCAAGCGTGAGGCGGGGAGGGGGGGGGGCCGTGAACAGGGCCACCGAATCGAAAGCTGATTAATCGATGATTAAAAATGTTGACAACTTTTTCAATCATCGATTATAATCGACTTAGTCGATTAGTTGTTGCAGCCCTACATTCATCCCCGATTTCTGGGGACTGTTCCCGGATTGAGGAGACCGTCCCCTGACAAATTATGTCTCTCGGAACATAAAATAAACCAATTATTATTTTTTTAATACTCACCTGATCCCTGGATCCACCGACAAGCGCAGCCTCCCGTCTCCCATGCTGTTAGATACGAGAAGATACGCTATTAGCGTAGCGAGGAAGCCGGCTGGGCATTTTGCATCGCTCCCGCTACGCTAATAGCGTATCTTCTCAGAAGCTGCACACTGCGCGCCGGGTTTAAGTAACCAGCACACGCTGTATGCAGCTTCTAACAGCGTGGGAGACGGGAGGCCGCACTTTTGGTGGATGCAGGGATCAGGTGAATATAAAAAAATTAAAAAAAGGTTTATTTTATGTTCCGGGGGATAAAATGTCCCCGGATTTTCTTTTAAAAATTGTACCACCTTACCTTGGCCTGGTGGTCAGTGGGGGTCTCCATGGACCCTGGTTGTGGGGGGGTCTGTTGTGGCCGCAGCTGCAGTGGCTCCCTCCGCTGCCTCTCCCACAGGCCGTTTGTGATGGCATCGGAGAGGCCCGGGGGGCAATTGCCACGCTGCCCCCCGGCCCAGTCCGCCCCTGTTCTGACTGGTCAGATTCTCCTCAGTCCGTGGATGGTATTCTGACACTACCAGACAAGAGGCACCCCGCAAACTACCAAACTATGCCCCCTGGCATGAATCTAGGGGGATTTATGTTCACTTCCTGTCATGTACACACAACAGGAAGTGAGAGAAAATCTCTACTAAGTGAGGGGAGATTCCTTTTAGACAGTTTCCTCCAGAACCGGTGTCCCCATTGGAAGATTTTCCTCAGATTCCTGCTCCGGTGACAACTTTAAGTGCACATAAACCCTAACAATAAACTAATTTATTCCCTTTGAGAAATGTAGAAGGGACGCTAAAATGCAGCAGGAGGCAGAAAAAGAACGCAGGGTTTGTACAACGCTACGGCGTACGTCTTGCCTATAAGAGTCTGAGCTGCACCTCCTCTGCCTGCTTGCAGCGCAGCCCCCCCCACCTACGGACGGACTGGGTATGGCAATGCACTGTGGGAGTTGTAGTCTCAGCCTGTCGGAATGGACGAGGGTTGAAGACACAAGGACTACATTTCCCATAATGCACTGCTCCTACGCCTTTTAAAGGGGCAGCGCTAGGCTGAGCGGGTGACCCATGAAGAGGAGTTAGGGGTTGATGTGTAAATCTGATGGGGCATTGGTGAATTGGTGGCTAATTTGTATTCTGCTCTTCCTTTTCTAGATCCAGACGCGATCGAAGACGCGGCGACTGACAGGTAATTGCCGCTTTGACTCCATTTTGTGCAGCTGCAGAGGAATGCATAGGTGACACGCTAAGAGGCACGTGGTGGCGTCTACAAATAACGGCGTTATAAATAAAATATAACCTAGGAGCCGGTCAGTCCACCGTAGAAACAAACGTGGGTTTTTAAAGGGACATACCACCTCAAAGTGACCATTTAGTTTCAGTTGGTGCCCCACAATGAGGTTTCCCCGCCACATGCTCTGACTCTGTTCTGATCCGACTCCCTTATAATGGGCACAGCAAGCAGCAGAGATCCCACCAGTCGAGTCCTCCACATCTATCTGGCCACCATTCCGCATCTTCCTCATATAATCATTAATTCATCATGACGTTGCACCTTGGGATGTTCCTCTTTTGCATTGTGGGTATCGGCAATTGTAGGGGTTGGCCACAGCCGGCTGAGCCCGGCCTTTTAAGAAGGGCAAAGCAGTTGCATTATGCGACCTGGCCACCATTGAATTCGACTTAGGAGTGGTTGGCCCTCTGCATCTCACTCATCTAATTGTTCATTCGTCATGATGTGGCACGTCCTCTATTGTGGCCACTCCTCCATTGCATTTTGGGTATCGGTGTTTGTAGGGGTTGCTCATGGCCAGCTGAGCCAGGCCTTGCCTCTTAAAGGGGCAACGGTGGGCTATGCAGTTGCAGTGTGCTATCTGGCCACCATTGAATTCCCATGTAGGCGTTGTTGGCCCTCTGCATCTCCCTCATCTAATTGTTCATTCGTCCTGAAGTGGCACGTCCTCTATTGTGGCCACTCCTCCATTGCATTTTGGGTATCGGTGTTTGTAGGGGTTGCTCATGGCCAGCTGAGCCTGGCCTTGCCTCTTAAAGGGGCAACTAAGCAGTTGCAGTGTGCTATCTGGGCGCCATTGAATTTGATTTAGCTTCAGCATTGTGGGCTCTCCGAGTCATCATCATATAATGATACATTCCTCATGGCGTGGCATGTCATGATGTTCCATTCCATTGCATCATGGGCATTGGTCATAGGGGTTGACCATGGTCATGGCCACCTGCTGGGAATGCACTCCCATTGCCCTCCTTCTCCTTTAGTCATGCCCTTCTCCTCCTGCATACATGCCCATATCTGCTTATATGGCATGGGAAATGTAGTCCCAGCACTGTCGCTGGGACTACAGAGAACATGAAGATTGATAGAAGACTGCTTCTCCTACTGACCCATTCAATGCCCAGCACAGTGGCCTTGGAAAGTCACGTAGCTTTATATTGCTCTCTGTTACTTGCCTAAAATACTTCCTCAGCTCCAGGCAGCTTCTCCAGTGATGAGGCAGACAGCTTCTCCAGTGATGAGGCAGACAGCTTCTGTAGTGCAGCTTAGATGCGGATCTCCTTATATAGACGAATGGTCACTTTTCTTCTACAAGAGTTGAGGGACACAGGCGCAGAAAACTGTAACATGAGCAAACTTGAGCTTGTTCTTAACTGTGTAGGTTCATCCCAATGTTTCCGTCTTGTCACCGCCGTGTCTGTGTTTCCAGCAGATGTAATATCCGGAGAATGCCGCTCCAGTATTACTCCGCTGCCGGATGGTGGGAATAAAGGTTTGAGGATTGCTGTCCTCAGCTTGGCGAACTTTCCGCACCGAAAGGTCCAATCATGACCTGTACTCCGGAGAACATTGACAAGGCCTCAACTGCGTGTCAAGAGGAAGAGGAATGGCTCCCACAGTGTGACATTTCCCCACCAGCAGACCACATACAATGCATATCGTTTCCAGCCAAGGAGAAGGAAGAACAGCTCACAAGCTCTGATGTTCTCATAACCCCGTGTGCTACGCAGTCTACTTCTACCCATGTGAAGGAGGAGCCTTTCTCGGATCCAGAAGATCACTCACACTTGGACATTTCCACACCTCGTGCACATTGTATTTTGGTACATATTAAAGAGGAACTCCTCCATGCTGAAGAACATCTCTCCAGCACCTCCACACATCACTCACAGTCAATATCTACTGACTTTAAAGAAGAATCTCTCCCAGTTGGAGAACATCTGCCCCAACTTGACATTTCCACAGTGGCACCTCATACACAATCTCCATCTACTCATATTAAGGAGGAACTCCTCCCTGCTGAAGAACATCTCTCCACACCCACACTTAACACACAGTCAACATCTACTGACTTTAAAGAAGAATCTCTCACAGCTGGAGAACATCTGCCCCAACCTAATAGTTCCAAACCGGCACATCATACACAATCTACATTTGCTCATATTAAAGACAAACTCCTCCCTCCTGAACAACATCTCTCCAGCACCTCCACACATCACACACAGTCAACATCTACTGGTGTTATAGAGGAATCCCTCACAGCTGGAGAACATCTGCCCCAACCTAATAGTTCCAAACCGGCTCATCATACACAATCTCCATCTCCTCCTATTAAGGAGGAACTCCTCTCAGCTGAACATCAACCCCCACAAACTAACCACTCCACGACCTCAGATGAGGTCCAACCAGCATCTTTCAAATGTGAAGGAAACATCTCATACTCTAAGCTCTCCACCCCATCAGGTCCTATACAATATACAACCGTGTGTGTCAAGGAGGAAGCCTTTTCTTCTGATGAAGTACATCTCCCTTCTGACACCTCTGGCCTCCAACGCTCTTCACATTCTAGTCCTGTTATGGAAGAACCACTCTCCAGAGAGGTAGGTGAGGAAGATGGTCCTCAACCTGAAGGCGTTACCTCGTACATATCCGGGACTGGGGATTATGATGCCCAACCACCCAAAGACAAGGTCTTCTTCTGTTACGAGTGCGACAGTTGCTTCAACTCCAAGTCTGAACTGGTTAGACACCAGCGTGGCCACACTGGACAGAAGCCTTATTCCTGTCCCGATTGTGGGAAAGGGTTCACAACAAGCTCCTACCTCACGAAACATCGTCGCATTCACTCAGGTGACAAGCCGTTCACTTGCTCTGAGTGCGGAAAGTCTTTTACCCATAAAGCGGATCTGGTGATCCACGCTCGCACCCACACTGGGGAAAAGCCCTTTTCATGTTCGGAGTGCAGCAAAAGTTTTATCAGCCAGTCGTATCTGATAAAGCACCAGAGGAGCCACACAGGAGACAAGCAGTACTCCTGTTCGGAGTGCGGAAAGTCCTTTGGTACCAACACCTACCTCGTCATCCACCAGCGAATTCACACAGGGGAGAAACCATTTTCTTGCCCCGAATGTGGAAAATGCTTCATCAGTGATTCCTACCTCAGCCGGCACATGAGAGTCCACACGGGAGAGAAGCCATTTTCCTGTGCCCAGTGTGGCAAGCGCTTTGCCAGCAACTCCCAGCTGTGCAACCACCGCAAGAGCCACTCCGGGGAACGGCCGTACTTCTGCTTCGAGTGTGGCAAAGGGTTTACTTGGCGAGCCAAACTCGTTCGACATCAAAGGATTCATGCCGTGGGAGGAAATGCCGTTGGCGAGCCAGAGACAGGGAACGTTTCTGGGGAAGAGCATGGCAAGCTGGCAGGCTGAGACTTGTTTGCCAAAGTGCATTAAGAAAGAACTAGTCTTGTCGAGACTAGCAGCCAATTAGCTTCTCCGTTTCATTCTTCCCAGGGCAGAAAGGATGGGGGATTCCCATTTGTTCCTAGTAACTCCCAGTTCTGTAACCATCACAAAGCAGTAGCAGTAGCCTAAAATATCGTTGGCGAGCCAAACAAGGTTATGCATGGAAGAATCGAGAACCGGGGAGAAAACTCAGTTGGAATTAGGGAGCATTTGGGGGGGGGGAGGGGGGTTCATTTCATATAGAACCGAACAAGCTGGAGAGCAATAAAGTGTATCTATAGCTGAGACCTTTTTCGGATTCCTTAGGGAACGTGTCAAGTTTTCATTGCTGTGCTCCTGCTTGGGAGATTTACCTTTCTATTTGTCCCGATGACCATTGTCACCAAGGGAAAGTGATAGGAAATCCAACATTTTATCACTTTCACCCTCACAGGAGGGGGGGGGGGGATCTTCTAAAGGGACACCTAGTTTCTGTGACCACTGCCTAGGAGCCTCGTAATTGGGAAGGGTGAACTACTATATGTGTGACACGATGGCTTCTTGTGGTACGATAGTATTAAAGTGTAGAACTGTGGAAAGTAGATGAGGATGTTTCCCAGTGGAGTGATGGAGGATCCCTCAGCAGTGTATCGGGAGGGCCTGTGGGTGAGAAGCACTTGAAATGGAGTCATTTCTTTATTGGTGGCTAGTGAACATAAAGCCAACACGTTCCTGAGGTTTAAAGCCCTGAACCAAACTAATCCAAGGTCTGTTCTATAAGGCCATTTCCATCAGCCTTTGTAACATGCATAAGACACCACGGCCCTAATGATTAGGTTGCTTTATGTTTCTAATAGGGGACTTCCCTTTTTTTTGGAGAGATTTCATCTTCCTTGCCAATGTGTGTGTGGGATCGGAGGTAAAGGAAGTTCTGCCTAAAAAAAACAGACATTCTAACCCTTCCTTACTCTACCCAAAGCCTAAATAAAAAAGTTCTGATTTAGATCTACTTTAATCTTTGTTCATCCGTCTTCAAAGGAAGCACAGTTACACTCAGCTTATCCTATTAGGTCTCCCAGTGCACCATGGGAGAGACAAAAGAGCATTTTCATTTTAACCTGTATTAGTTGCCTTAAGGTCGTAGAGAGCATTGCAATATCTTCTATGCTCAATGTGAAAACGTTGCTTCTTTACCTATGGAAAGCTTAGATATGTCTTCTCCCACACGGCTCATTCATGATTACTCAGCATCAAAGGTATCTCACATCTTGGGGTGGCATAATGAACAAGTTCAAACACTTTCTGGTATTAGTAGCTTGCCCCTCCGGCTTCCAGCGTGTTTCCATTGGCCCAAAATAGAATAACAATAGTAGGATATAGGGGACAGTAGGCTGGTGCTCAGAACTACCAGGAAGTGTTGCGACCTGCTACTGATAGAACCATTGGATTCGAGGCACTCCAGGTGTCAAGGAAGACGTGAAAAAGGAGTGTGTAAGCTTCCAGCGGTTCCTGCAGTGTGTTTCTGGACTCTGTTCAATATCATTTGGGCACTTTCAGGTTTAATTTGAGAAAATTCACCGTCCACCTGAGCAACATCCCTTCTAAGATCTCCACATCCATACATTATACCCAGCCTCCATCTACTCACAGTCAGAGGAAGCTTCTCTCGGCTGAAGAACATCTCCACATCCATACATGATGTCCAGCCTACATCTATTTATTTGCAGAGTAAGCCTCTCTCAGTTGAAGAACATCTCTACATCCGTATGCCATGCCCAACCTCCATCTACTCATATTCAGAGCAAGCCTCTCTTAGCTGAAGAACATCTCCACATCCATACATCATACCCAACCTCCATCAACTCATATTCAGAACAAGCCTTTCTCAGCTGAAGAACATCTCCACATCCATATATCATACACAGCCTACATCTACTCACATTCAGAACAAGCCTCTCTTGTCTGAAGAACATCTACACATCCATACATCATACCCAAACTCCATCTATTTATTTTAAGAACAAGCTTCTCTCAGCTGAAGAACATCTCCATATCCATACATCATACCCAACCTCCATCTACTCATATTCAAAACAAGCCTCACTCAGCTGCGAACATCTCTACATCCATACATCATACCCAGCCTCCATCTACTCATATTCAGAGCAAGCCTCTCTCAGCTGAAGACCATCTCCACATCCATACACCATACCCAGCCTCCATCTACTCATATTCAGAACAAGCCTCTCTCAGCCGAAGAACACGTCTACATCCATACATCATACCCAACCTCTGTCTACTATATTCAGAGCAAGCCTTTCAGCTGAACAACATCTCTATATCCATACCTTATACCCAGCTTCCATTTACTCACATTCAGAACAAGCCTCTCTCAGGTGAAGAACATCTCCACATCCATACATCATACCCAACCTCCGTCTACTCATATTCAGAGCAAGCCTTTCTCAGTTGAAGAACCCCTCTACATCCATACATCATAACCAGCCTCCATCTACTCATATTCAGAACAAGGCTCTCCTTTGTGAAGAACATCTTCACATCCATACATCATACCCAGCCTCCATCATTCAGAATGAGATTCTCCCAACTGAAGAACTTCTCCTCAACCCTGACATCTTATTTTGTACCCAGTAATGTGCTTCTCTATACAATGCAGGCAGATCATGGTTGGTGGGAGGAGCCGGCAGGGTGCTATACATAGCTTTCTGAAAACATCTCAGCACCCTGACTGAGTACTCCCCTCAAGAGCCCTCAGCACTGATGCAAGCATGGCGCTGGCTCTTGGAAGGAGTTATGCAAATATCAAAATGCTTTGATGGGTGAATGTCAGTATGGATGATTGGGAGTTCCTCAGCAGGCTATATTTGAAGACTTCCCTGGGTAATGTCCATGTGTGATGCTGAGCTTCTGTGCTTAAAATAACTGAAATTCAATGAATTGAAGGGACAGGCCTGGGTCAGTCAGACTGGAGAGGGAAGATGATGCTTTATACTGTAATACATTTGGTGGTTTTGTGATGTGGTTGTTGGTATCATTGAAGTAAAGCGCCCATGACCTCAAAAATACATTTCTGCGTCTATTTTTGGGACATGCAGGTGGTGGGCTGGTAAAGGTACAGTATTTGTGTGAGAGGCACACATTAGTCCCGCTTTGTGTTCCTCACTCCCTCTCCCTACTGTAAGCCTACACCAGATAGTTGGGTCTGGTAAATGGCAATGGAGTATTAACATTGTGTATTTATATGACGTAGGGGGCCATAGTCTACCTCTGACTATCAGACCAAAATTCATCTTCAGCAATTGAGTGTCAGCTCATCAATGCAAGTTACATCAATACCCAGTGGAGAACCAACCATATGGTTGCTATGGGGCCCAGTAGTGCGAGGGGGGCCTATTAGGTAGGCTGTTTAAGCAAAGTCTGCTGTCTAGAAGTCAGTAGGATTCTTCCTAGTCACATGAACATTTTGCAATGGAGATCCATGAGCTATAGTTACGCCGTCTGGTCTTTATCAGTCTCTGCATCTTTCTCTTCATCTTCATATCTCTCTTTATCTCTCCATTCCACCTTGGCTGGTCTAGAATGGAGAAGCTCTAAGCACTAAGCTTCTAGCTTGCCACCTGTTGCAAATCCAGTTACATTAATGACCAGTGGACGACCCGGGTCTTAGGGGCTTATTTATAAAGGTTGTGTAAATTCAGGCACATTCGCTGGTAGTGTGTCATTGGAGGGTTAATCCTCTACAACTCCGAAAACTAGACGAACTCGAAAAAAACATATATGCGATGCCTGTTGCGAACACTAGATGGCACTGGTTCCATTCTGGTGATCGCCAGCAGTAGAAGAGCTCATCCTGCGGTGAAACGCAGAACAAGACTGCTGGAACAGAGAGCCAGGAAGAATTTAGTTCCTAAACATCAACTTCCAGTTCAATCACATGTAGCTGGGAGGAGAAGAGAGCTCTTCCTGCAGATGGAACTTCTATAGGCCAGGTATTATTTGACTATATATATATATATATATATATATATATACTATATTTCCTTTACATATAGGCTTAGCCAAATTTGCTGCTGATCCCTTGGTACATGATCATCGCACACAATGCTTCTCGGCAGGCTGCAGATCATCTTATATCAGCGATGACTTAAATTAAGTCTTCATAGGAAGTGCACTCTCCTGGTGTATCGCCAATCACATTCAGACTTTCAAGGCAGGTTTGAATCCTATTGGCTACTGAGAGAACCGTCTTAGATCTCGACTTCTTTTTAACATCGGTGTGGGAACGCTTCAGGAGGTTTGCTAATCTGTCCAGGATCTACGAGAAACTGTCCAGGATCTAAGAAGAACTAGAATATGACTTTCAGGAGGATGATTTGTGAAGAAGTTCCATTCTACTCTCCTTCCATGTGGTGTTCACAGAGGCTTCAAGATCCAGATGAATCTACAGCTCAGGTCCTTTGAGAAGAACCCAAGGATGTCCAAGACTCAACTGAGGAGAGCGCTGTGAGAACTTCCAACAAACCTTGATGTTCTCCAACTTTGTGTCCCCCTAGGGGTGAACTTCATTGAGTAACAGGAGGAGTTTGGTCCTATGCGGATGGGGTTTGTGAGTTCTGTGTTGAGTTTCAGTAACTTGGGAGCATGGTCTCTGTTCCACTAGAATCTCATCTGGGAATGATTGTCAGATTTGGACTTTGGTTCCCCCAACAGCCCAATTTAAAAAAAAAAAATGAAGAAGTCTATTTTATAAAACTTATAAAGGAGATAATGTGAAAGGTTTTGGGGTCCTCACTAAAGGATATCAATACATATGTATTGATGTATAAAATATTTGGACATATATTTAAGTTATTATTTGATCATTTTTTTCCCAAAAAGTGGGTTTCTGGCCTTTCTCATGACGTTATCCTTTTTTTTGGTTCTAGATGGAGCTGTGAAGCATCCTTTGCTATAGAGGAGAAAATCCTATTAGTATATGTTTCTAACTCCATGACCATGGGTTATGACACAAATAACATCACTGAAAGAATAATAAAACTAACTCTGAAAATTCTTCATCTGCTGTTTGAAGAGGTGAGGAGGATTCTGGGAGGTCACATGACATCACTCTTATCTCTGTTAATAAAACACAGACCTGACAGGTGAGGAGGATTCTGGGAGGTCACATGACATCACGCTTATCTCTGTTAATAAAACACACACCTGACCGGAGAGGTGAGGAGGATTCTGGGAGGTCACCTGACATCAATCTTATCTCTTAATAAAACACAGACCTGACAGGAGAGGTGCGGAGGATTCTGGGAGGTCACATGACATCCCTCCTATCTTTTAATAAAACACAGACCTGACCGGAGAGGTGAGGAGGACTCTGGGAGGTCACATGACATAGTTTTTATCTCTATTATTAAAATACAGACCGGAGAGGTGAGGAGGATTCTGGGAGGGTCACATTACATGACTCTTTATTAAAACTAAACCCTGACTGAAGACACAAGGGGATCAGGCAGAGTCATATTGAGATGTATCTCTCAATTTCTAGGATTATATCATTATGAAGGAGTCTGGTGATCAATTAACAGTCAGCAGTCATTCACGTGGATACAGCAAAATCCAAAGGCCCAACATGAAGACTCCATCTCACTTCATTACACCTGAGAAAAAGAACTACAGGAAGGTTCTAAAAGCCACCAATACGATCACTGAGCTGCTGACAGGAGAGGTGAGCGGTGCCGGGAATTCTGGGACATGATCCAGTAACAGACAAGGGGTGTGTCTGAATGGTGACTGTATCATTGTGTGTGTCAGGTTCCTATAAGGTCTCAGGACGTCACTGTCTATCTCTCCATGGAGGAGTGGGAGTATTTAGATAGACACAAGCAACGCTATCGCTGTCTAATGACCGAGAATCAGCAACCAGGTAAGGATGCTTTTAAAACATTAAATTAAAAACAGCCCCTGCCCCCATGAGGTATTGTGGTTTCCCCACACAGTCATCGACTGTTCTCACTTCATCCCGGACAAGCCCCCAAGTCCCCAGCGTACCACACAAAGACCTGGGTAGGCAATGTCTTAGCTTAGTGATGCTAAGTCAGTGACAATAGTCATTTTTTATTATTCTAATATTTTAGTGGCTGGCTGTCACGATATGGGATCAGGCTCAGAGTCCAGTAGCTGAAACAGCAGGCAAATCCGTGGTATAACAGGTCGAGTTCGGTAGTAGTATAGGAGGAGGCAGAAGCATAGTCAGCGAACAAACCGAGGTCAGTAGCCAAAGGTATCAGGTATGAAGCAGAAGACGATGAGAGTAGTCGGTGAATCAGCAGCCAAAGTTCGGTACACGGGTAGCAGTATGAGCAGATTGTAGCACAGAGGGAGCAGGAAGCAAGATATTGGCAGGAGCACAATAATCTGGCAAACAGGAACTACAGAGGCATGGCTTAAATAGGAAGTTCAAGGGAGGAGCGAGGAGTTCAGCAGAAACTAGGTTTAACTGAGGGTTACACAGGAGATCAGGCAAGAAGCTATCCAGGGTTCTAAGGTGGCTCGGCAGGTACAACCACTGCCAGCTACAGCAGAGGCCCTGGGTTCAGATCCGGTTCCTGACACTGGCGTTCTCCCCCAAAAAAAGGTCAAGCTAATAGTTGTTTTCAAATATTAGTGACTTAATCCATCCAAAGTGATATAGAATTTTTGGTAAATGCTAGGCCATCAACCACTGACTTCTTACATCTACTAGGGAGAAGTCGTTTTCTAAGCTCAGCCTCAGTGGGAAGTGAGGGGTTGCTCTTCTGTTGAAGATTTCTTTATAGACAAAAGAAATCTAACGTTTTGACATGTAGCAAGCTGAAATTAAAAAACTTTCCGTAAATGTATTTCTTATCCAGATCCTAGAAGTACAGCCAGCACATGCCAATCTCCAATGTCATCACAATATGGTATGGATGAAGATTACGATATTGTTATAACAGCTACAAACCACTCCGTAGCTGGTGACCAAATGCCGTACTTTGCCAAAATGTCAACTCTGTTTGAAGGAGAACGTTTGCCACACCATGAAAAGCACACAACCAAAAAGTCTATGCATGGCATGTCTAAACATATTAAGAACACTGCCTTGTGCAAGGGAAAAACAAATTCCTCCCTTGGGGACCACACATATGCCCTTCCTTATACAAAGGCACCAGCACTATTGTATGATCAGGGTTATTTGCCCGACCTTCAGTTGGACGGTTCCTCAGGTGGTACACCGTGTTCAGCAGTTGATAACAAGGAAGAAACTCTCTTGCCTAAAGAAGAACACCTTTCACATTCTGATATTTCCTCCTACGTAGACCCTAAGGAATATATAACAGTTTGCATTAAGGACGATCCCTACATATGCAAAGAAGAAAAAGATCTTCCACACGCTGGCTCTTCCACATCTGAAGAGCGTTTCCAGGACTTATCTACTGTTATCAAAGAGGAAACCATTCTATATGAAGAGTTTCCCCCTTACTCAACCACATACACATCTTCAGCACCTGTACAATTCAACCCTGTCCACATTAAGAAAGAACCCATGTCTGCTGACGAAGAGGTCCCTGCCGAAATTGAACTTTACGTAGATGGGACACACTGCCCGTCGGACCGCTTGAAGAAACCTAGCCAGTTGAAACAGGTTCCTTCGGAAAAGCTACCATACTCGTGTAATGAATGCGGGAAGCGTTTTATAACGAATTCTGGTCTCGGTAGCCACAAGAAAATTCACGAGAAAAGCAAACTGTACACTTGCCACGACTGTGGCAACAGTTTCCTCAGGCGGATTGACCTTGTGATGCATCGGAAGATTCACACCGAGGAGAAAATGTACTCTTGCGGCGAATGTGGGAGACATTTCAGCAAAGCAACGAACCTCTCCAATCACCAAAGAATCCACGCGACCAAGAATCCCTTCTCTTGTGCTAAATGTGGCAAGCGGTTTGTCAGCAACTCCAACCTTCGCAGGCATGAGAAGAAGCATGATAATGACGTGGAAACCACAGCGTTTGCTAGTTCGGAGTGTGGCAAAGGGTTCACCAATGAACATGAACAGAACCCTGCCAATGACGAGCCATATCCGTGCACGGAATGTGGAAGGTGCTTCATCAAGAGAATCAATCTGGTGAAGCACCAGCGACTTCACACCAGGAAGAATCTCCACTATTGCCAAGAATGTGGCAAGTATTTCATGAGCAGGGCTTATCTTTTAAGACACATGGAGGGCCACAGCAAAAAGAGGAGGCCCTTTTCCTGCTCACTGTGTGGCAAGTTCTTCCTCAATAAATTAGACTTGGCCATCCACCAGCGGATTCACAAAGGCGAGAAACCGAGCTTGGCCTCGGAATGGCGCACAAGCTTCATCCGTAAATTAGGCTTCGTGATTCAGGAGCGCAGCAATGTGGGCGAGAAGCCATATTTGTGTTCGGAGTGCGGGGAGAAATTCGAGAAGAAGCTGCAGCTGCTACGGCACCAAAAGATGCACAACGAGATGAAACCTGGGGGGATGGCTCGTGGAACTGAACCTAACGACGCAAAAGATGTTGACAAAAAATGTAATGTTTTGAATATTGGGAAAGGATAGAAACTCTTGAAAGGTCAGTCTGCCCAAAAGAGATATTTAGGTTATAGTTGGAACCTGGTGGGCATTCCGACAGTGGTATCCCCCTGCTGTTGTTGCCAACTCTATTTGGTGGACTGGTCCTTTGGAGATGCTTGAAATGGTACCTAGACCTATATAGGAGATCTTAAATCCTTCCACTGTTACCAAAATGTCATTGAAGGCAACTGCTTCTACACTTGGGGTGGTCACGCACTTGGTTTGGCCCAATTAAAGGGATTCTTAAGTTGGAAGCTGCGGGTCTAAATGAAAGACCATGGCTGCTTATAAGTCATCTTGACAGTGGTATCTCCCTGCCATTATTCCCAACTTTATTTGGTGGACTGACCCTGTGGAGTTGTAGCTTTAAATGGTCACTACACCTATATAAGAGATCCCAAATCATTCCACCGTTACCAAAATGTCATTGATGGCAACTGCTTCTTCACTTGGGGGGCATGCACTTGGTTTGGCCCAATTAAAGGGATTCTTAAGTTGGAAGCTGCTGGTCTGACTGAAAGACCATGGCTGCTTATATGTCATCCCGACAGTGGGATCTCACTGCCATTATTCCCAACTTTATTCGGTGAACTGACCCTGTGGAGTTGTAGCTTTAAATGGTCACTAGACCTATATAGGAGATCCCAAATCATTCCACCATTACCAAAATGTAATTGATGGCAACTGGTTCTTCATTTTAGAGTCCCTTTAACCACTTGGAAGGCACGCACTTTGGCTTGGCCCAATTAGTTTCTCAAGTTGAAACCTGTTGGGCTGACTGAACCTCCATGACTGCTTGTATGTCATTCCGACAGTGGGACCTCCCTGCCATTATTCCCAACTCTATGTGGTGGACTGACCTTTAGAGATGTTTTTTTGCATGGTACCTAGACCTATACAAGAGATTTGAAATAATTACACTGTTACCAAATTGTCATTGATGGTAACTGGTTCTTCAAGTTTGAAGGCCCTTTAACCACTTGGGGGCCACGCACTTTGACTCTGCCCAGTTAGAGAATTTCTTAAGTTGACTCCAGGTTTTTTTAGTTCATTTTCAAGATTTCCGCTGTAAGACTTGGCAATTGCTTTTATAACTGCCCTCTCTACAACAGCCAATCATCAAAGAGAAAGTCACCCATATCGTAAAGGCCAGGTGTCAAGGTACGACTTAGACCTCTTTCATTAAGAGCTGCGTAGCTATAGGTGAATAGAAAGCTCCAGTTGGGTGACACTGCTCTTCCTGTGTGATGATAGTTCTCACGATCATAGTTCTTTTTTCTTTTGTTTGTACATTTAAAGGATGACCGCACCTTAAAAAGGAAAAGTTTAATTTTTGGGTCGAGCGCTAGTAAAGTCTATGGGTTATAATTTAAAAAAAAAATCACAGGCGCACCTCCCTGTGCATTCTGTGCGAATGGAGTCAAACACAAACATAATCTTCATTACTGTCTATATTTGTGATTTGATTATTCTCTTTTTTACATTATGTATTTTGAAAATGTATAAATAAAGTTAAAGAAAAAAAACAAGCGTTATCAGTATATTTTCTTTCCAGGTCTAATGTCACATCAGGAAAATACCACATGATGGCCACTAGATGGAGCCGAAGAGGATAATAAATAAGCATATATGTCCTATGCTCCTCGGCTCCATCTAGTGGCCATCATGTGGTATTTTCCTGATGTTACATTAACCCTGAAGAGAAAATAAACGAATAATGTTAATTTTTTGCCTCCATTTGCACAGAAGGAAAGTATGCGGAGTGGGAGGAGCCACCAAAGCTCCAAGAACGGACTGATGGAAGGTAGACAATTTCGTAAACAGTCAGATTTATGTTTACATCTTGAGCAGGGACTACTTTTATTTAAGCTGCTCAAGTGTCTATAAAAAAGAAGATGTATTGTATTTCTGGATGTTTATATTTTTATTTTATTGTATACAACTTTAAGGGTGGCCACGGGACAAAATGCTCCTATGGATTTGCTGTCATTCACCAGCTTTGTATATAAAGATAATAAAAACAATCCATGCCTTAAAATGGATGTAAACCCCCAACAATCGGCTTCTCTTATTTGCTCCCTACTGCTCTGTGAAATATCTAATTGGAAGCATTTATCACACACAAAAGAAAAAGGAAAATACTAATTGTTCAAGTTAGAAATTCAGAGCTGTCCTGTGCACACTTCCTGTGTTTTCTCAAAGAGTCCTCCTAGTTTTCATCATGGGCTACAGAACAAATTACTATGAGATAAGGCAAGTGGGAGGGATTCATTAGTTTAACAATAGACAACTGGGCAGGGTTGACACCATTCTATCTAAGTCCAAAAAAGGGAATGTCTTGTTAGTCCACAAGAGGGAATAAGCAGCCGAGTCCAACTCTGGTACAACAACAGGTATTTTTCTGTATTTGCAGGATAGTTGCAGGCATGTGTCTCTTTAATGGGCATGTCCTCCTGCCTGACGAATGGAATTTTAGGATGCATAGCAGTGAAATGTTAATACAGTGGTACTTCGGTTCACGAACGCTTCTGTTCGCGAACAATTCGGTTCGTGAACAGGACGTGCGGCAAAATTTTGCGAACTCCGCCTCGGGTGACAAACACAACCGCAGCCATCTTCTCTGCTCTGACACATGGGCTTGGCTTCCTCTAGTCGAGATTGCGGTCTGATCACGGTTTGATTCGGTTCGCGACCAGAATTGTGGAATGAATTAAGTTCCTGAACCGAGGTACCACTGTATGTGGTATTTATTTGTTTCCATTATGCCTATACAGACCCTTTGAGAATACCTGGCGTCCCTTTGGGACTTGCATTGAGCTCATTCCATTGGCATCCTGTCTACACTGGCCTACCAAGATATGACGCTCCAAATGTCTACAGTTGCCACGGGTCTAAAAACCTAACTCTGGATATCTCTTATCACTTATTTAAGGCGGAATTAAGCAACACAGGTAATGTCTATTCATGGAGATTCATTGTTCTTTCAGCCACAGTGTGATGTCCAGCTTCTGCCATGTAGCCAGGTACAGTCTAAATCAGCCTTTCTCAACCAGGGTTCCATGGAACCCTATGGTACCTTCAGAGGTTGCAAGGGCTTCCTTGAGCAATAGGCAAGTTCTACATCTCAGATAAGTTACCAATGAGACCAATAACCTTTCCCATGGTACTTTTAGAGATTGCAAGGGCTTCCTTGAGCAATAGGCAAGTTCTTCATCCAAGATAAGTTACCAGTGAGGCCAATGACCTTTCCCATGGTACCTTATGGTGCTTTCAGAGATTGCAAGGGCTTCCTTGAGCAATAGGCAGGTTCTACATCTCAGATACGTTACCAATGAACTTTCCAGCTATCTGTAAGAGGTGGTATTCTCACTTCCCACCATGGTAAGAGGCATTCTTCCCACTGTCCACAGTGTAATGGGGACCTTCACCACTGGCCACCAATCTAAGGGGACCATTCTCTACGGACCAGCAATTATATTACATATTAATTATATGTAATGTCTCGAGCATTACATATAATTAATATAATATGTGGCCCGTTAGTGACATCAGAGGCCACATTGGAGCTCCCCTATGGCTAATAAGTTGAAAATCACTGGTCTAAACTCTGTTAGATCTTACAAGGGGTTATTGACCTTCTTTCATGAAAATGTTCAGGCTTAGTGATTGACTGCTCAGGTCTGGGCACTGCATCCTGGAAAGAAGGTCACATACTCCTCCATGCCCAGAAGCTATGAGTATTTCTGAGGGCTCTGAGTGGCAGGAGAACACGCCAAAGCTGAGTATCAGTGGGTTATAGTTTTGATGGAATGGGGAAGTCTTGGAACCTCTGTCAGGTTTTAATTGCTTGTCCACGTCTCCATTTGGAAGATTTCTGATCACTTCCTGTCTAGTGGTAACGCCGATCAGAGGAAGGGGAGTAAGGTAGCTGCTAGAGACTAAAGTGCAGCCGATGAGAGAGGTGTAAAAGAACATAGTGTGGACACTGGGCGCTGAGATGTGGAGAGTGTGTAACAAGGAGAACACTGGTGAGTAACGGGGGCACGGGCCCCAATGAAAGGATGTCTCTGTTGGGCCCATAAACATGGCTGAGTAGATACTGTGTGATGGGGACCTGTAGCCTCACATGGCAGCTGAATTCTCCAGTAAAAACAGGAAGTTGCATATTTCCTTTTACTAATATAAAGGAATAGATAGGAGGGATAGGTCACCCATCAAAGCCATCTGTAAGGGAGTCCATTGCCTTTTGAGCCCCTGAAGGCAGCTGTCGGCAACAGCCTGGCTGGTTAACAGCGGCAGTGGGGGGGCATCTGGTTCTATTGTACGGCTATGATGCCGCAAACTCCACCTGATACCAGCAGATGTATTAGATACAACAAGGATACTGGGGATACCATATTTCATGGTTTACAAACATGGTGTCTAACTGGTTTCCATAAGTTCACCTCCACACAGCTTAAAAGATGCGTTAGAGGCCACTAACCATGCTTGAGCTAAAAAGCTGCTTTCCTCTTAGGCGTGGGACCTTCATTTTTTGAGACTACAAATTACTTCTGTGCGTGTCACAGGCCCGCCTACCTATCTGAACCAGCTCCTGCTGTGGTTAGAGGGTCACAGTCCAGTGAATCTCTGGACAGGATGGTCCTGGTCTCTACCTTCTCTCTCGTGTAGTCACTCCCCCGGTGTCAGACATTGTGTAAGGGATGAGGGAAGTCTAACATGAAGAAGGTTTACAGATAATAACACATAACACAATTTACAAATAATTTTTTTACTGAACATAAAATAAATACAGGCTGAATTCATCCAGATTTGTCCGTTGTCTCACACGATATCATACATGGCTTCATCTATGTCAACATGAAGGCTTTTTTATAAATTAGCCACATTTAGGACAACTCGAGTTTGGAGCTGCTTGACCTTCTATCTGTGTACCGTCTGGTGCCTCTGAGCGTCTTGTTTCCGTAGGAAGCTCTTCCCGCATTCGGAGCAGGAAAAAGGTTTGAGACCTTGGTGAATGCGCTGGTGGCTGACCATGTCCGAGTTGCAGCCAAAGCTCCGGCCGCAGTCCGGGCAAAAAAATGGCTTCTCTCCCGTGTGGATGCGCATGTGGCGGTTGAGGTGTGACTTCTTCGTGAAGCGTTTACCGCACAGGGCGCAGGGGTGGGGTCTGGCTCCTGTGTGGGTGAACTCGTGTTTTACCATGTCCGACCGGCACGCAAAGCACTTGCCGCAGATGGAGCATGGGAACGGTTTATCCCCCGTGTGACCTCTTATGTGCCTCTGTAGGTAAGCGTTTTGGGCAAAGCGCTTACCGCATTCGCTGCAGGCATAAGGCTTCTCGCCCGAGTGCATCATCTGATGGGTGACGAGTTTCGACTTGGAGCAGAAACCTTTTAGGCACACCGAACAGCAATAGGGTTTCTTACCCAAGTGTGAGCGAAGGTGGGCCTCGACCCTTGCCTTATCTGTGAAGGACTTCCCACACTCTGGGCAAAATAACGAGCGGTCAGAAAAGTCTGGGTCACTTAGAAAAGTCCTCTTGCTTCCAGCGGGCAAAAAGTTTACTGGGATGAGGCTTAGTTCCCCATCGCACTCGGGTGCCGAGCTGTCTGTGCAGAGTCCGTCTTCGTACAAGATTGGCACCTCCTCTGCCAGGTCCTTTGTAGGATGTGTAGAGATGTCAGATTGTTGGAGACGTTGTTGGCGCGAGAGAAAATCATCATTAATACGGACTGGAATATACTGTATGGTACTGGAAGTCAAATAGAGGTTGGAGTATTTGAAATGTTCCTCCTCACTTGAGGGGGGGCCCTTCTTAGCATGAGAAAATGTACAATGACCTTGAGATATGGAAGTGGAAGAATGTGGAGGTCGTTCTTCATCGCTAGACATGGAGTCCTCCTCAATAATAATCGTTGTAGAATCCATTTCATGAGGTAGATGTTCCTCAGCTGAGATTGGTCCCTCCTTAATATGAATAGTTGTAGGTTCTGTATGATGTTTGGGTGTGGATATCTCAGAGCTGAGGAGATCTTCGTCTGACAGGGATCCTTTCTTAACATGAATAGTTCTAGGCTGTCTGTGATGAGTGGTTCGGGAGACCATAGGGTTGGGTACATACTCTTTATCTGGTAGGGTTTCTTCCTTAATATGAATAGTTGTAGGTTGTGTATTAGATTGTCTTTGATGAGTGGGTGGGGAGATATTAGAGTTGATAAGTTCTTCATCTGACAGGGTTTCTTCCTTAATATAAATAGTTATAGGTTTTGTATGCTGTATAGGTTTGAAGATCTTAGGGTTGAGATGATGTTCTTCATCTGACAGGGATCCTTTGTTACCACGAATAGTTCTATGTTGTCTACGATGAGTAGTTGGAGAGATCTTAGGGTTGGGTAGATGCTCTTCATCTGGCAAGGTTTCTTCCTTAATATGAATAGTTGTAGGTTGTGTATGATGTACAGGTTTGAAGCTCTTAGGGTTGAGAAGATGTTCTTCTCCTGATAGTGGTTCTTTGTTAACATGAATAGTTCTACATTGTCTGTGATGAGTGGTTCGGGGGATCTTAGGGTTGGGTAGATGATCTTTATCAGACAGGGTTTCCTCCTTAATATGAATAGCTGCAGGTTGTGTATGATGTATAGGTTTGACGATCTCAGGGTTGAGAAGATGCTCATCATCTGACAGGGATCCCTTGTTAACATGAATAGTTCTAGGTTGTCTACAATTAGTGGGTGGGGAGGTCTTAGGGTTGGGTAGATGTTCTTTATCTGAAAGGGTTTCTTCCTTAATATAAATAGTTGCAGGTTGTGTATGATGTATAGGTTTGACGATCTTAGGGTTGAGGAGATGTTCTTCATCTGACAGGGATCCTTTGACAACATGAGTACTTTGAGATTGTCTATGATGAGTGGGTGAGGAGATCTTAGGGTTGGGTAGATGATCTTTATCAGACAGGGTTTCCTCCTTAATATGAATAGCTGCAGGTGGTGTATGATGTATAGGTTTGAGGAGATGTTCTTCATCTGACAGGGATGCCTTGTTATCATGACTACTTTGAGATTGTCTATGATGAGTGGGTGAGGAGATCTTACAGTTGAGGAGATGTTCCTCATCTGACAGGGGTCTTTCTTTAATATGAATAATTGCAGGTTGTGTATGTTGAGTAGGTGGGGAGACATTAGACTCGGGGAGCCAATCTTTGACTGAAACGTGTCCTTTAATATGAATAGTTGTTGGTTGAGTGGCTGCTGAGATCTTAGACTGGCCAAGGTGTTCTTCAGCCAAAAGAAGCTCTTCCTTCACATGAGAAGGTGGAATTTGTCGGTGGCATTTGGTGGTGGAGATTTCAGGACTTGGGGAATGTTCCTCAGCTGAGAAAATGTCCTCCTTAATGCAAGCAGACCGAGACTGTGGGAGATTTCCACATGGTGATTGGCTGAAATGTGGACCTTTGTCACTATCATTAATCGCAGGCCGTGGATTTGAAGAACTTGCAGAGTTTTCGACCAAGAACGAAGCTGGAGAAAAAAAAAGAAAAACACACAACAGAATTTAAGAGCCTAAAAGGACTAGTCTATTGGCCGCTCATTAAAGGTCTCTTGTTTTCCTCGACATTACAAAGTGTTTCACCCCAGAGGTAGGCAAATCCCGACCGCAATAAAGACTAGAGCTTCGAAAACCACACACAAAGTGCGATTTGTTCCCCAGACCTCTAAAGCAGGGGTAGCTAAACTCCGGCCCTCCAGCTGTGGTGCAACCACAAATCCCATGATGCATCTCTCTCCGGGAGTCACGTCTGTGGCTGTGAGAATCTTGCAATGCCTCGTGGGATTTGTAGTTCCACCACAGCTGGAGGGCCGGAGTTTGGCTACCCCTGCTCTAAAGCATCATTCCAATGTTGTGTAAGTTCACCGGCATTGAAAAAGCAGGACCACAATATCATTTTATTTCTACGACGGTTTATCACTCTTGGCTTCTTCATCAAAGTAGACACCACCTTCAGTAACCAAGTTGACTGTAGGCAAGCCCCTCCCACTACAATTTTTACTTTGTGTCATACAAGTATACATATCTCTTTCTCTGTGGAACTACACAGCTGTCTTTAATGAACCAGTTCCAAGAATATAATTAATTTATGCCCCCGCCCCTGAGGAACCAAAACTATTTTTTAAGGTTCCACTTTACTGTATCAAATATGCAGAAAGTATATTTTAAAGTGGTTATAGTGTAACTCACCCGGTGATGTGAGGGGCGGCTCATTCTCCATCACGACGTCCTTGTAGAGATCCCGGTGTCCTTCTAGATACTCCCACTCCTCCATGGAGAAATAGACAGAGATATCCTGACACCTTATAGGAACCTGACACACACAATGATACAGTCACCATCCAGACACATCCCTTGTCTGTTCCTGGATCATGTCCCAGAATTCCCGGCACCGCTCACCTCTCCTGCTAGCAGCTCAATGATCTTCTGGATGACTTCCAGGATCTTCTGCCCATCATTCCTTTCTAGTGTCAGGGAGGGAGTTTGAGACTTCATGGGAAGGCTCTGGTTCTTGTCTCCCCCTCTCCAGTCAGGTCTCTGTTTTGTGAATAGAGATAACAGTGATGTCATGTGACCCTCCTAGAATCCTCCTCACCTCTCCAGTCAGGTCTGTGTTTTGTGAATAGAGATAACAGTGATGTCATGTGACCTCCCAGGATCCTCCTCACCTCTCCGGTCAGGTCATGTGACCTCCCATAGGTGTGTTCAAGGATCACCAGCAGATATTTAAGTATTAATAGAGATGCCATGTGACCCTCCTAGAATCCTCCTCACCTCTCCAGTCAGGTCTGTGTTTTGTGAATAGAGATAACAGTGATGTCATGTGACCTCCCAGGATCCTCCTCACCTCTCCGGTCAGGTCTGTGTCTTATTAATAGAGATAAGAGTGATGTCATGTGACCTCCCAGAATCCTCCTCACCTCTCCGTTCAGGTCGGTGTTTTATGAATAGAGATAGGAGTGATATCATGTGACTCCCAGAATCCTCCTCACCTCTCCGGTCACCAGGTAGATGATCTCCAGGGTCAGGTTTAGAGATAAGAGTGATGTCATGTGACCCTCCTAGAATCCTCCTCACCTCTCCTGTCAGGTCTGTGTTTTATTAATAGAGATGAGTGATGTCATGTGACCTCCCAGAACCCTCCTCTCCGGTCAGGTATGTGTCTTATTAATAGAGATAGGAGTGATGTCATGTGACCTCCCAGAATCCTCCTCACCTCTCCGGTCAGGTATGTGTCTTATTAATAGAGATAGGAGTGATGTCATGTGACCTCTCAGAATCCTCCTCACCTCTCCGGTCAGCAGGTAGATGATCTCCAGGGTGAGGTTTAATATCTTCTCAGTCATGTGACGTCGGCTCTCTTCACACCTCGGAGTAGCAGGTACAACATTCTGGGCCATGTCCTCGCTTTGGCAATTTTCATTGTTACGCAGAGTCACAGCTACGGTGGAAACAGATGAGTAGGACAAGAACGTGACAACTCCATCAAGTACTTTGCTTAAATAACTGATAGCAGAATAAACTTTTGGTGATTCGCCTCCTCTCTCCCAACCTTGCCCAACCTGAGGTGACATTCCGTGCAGCTGCTATATAGAAATATGGCCTCCCTGGTATCCCCTTGGATGTGAACCAAGCTCTGGGCTCCAGTACAGTAAGAGCTTCAAGTGCTTTGCCCTACCCTGGGTCAACACCGATGGAGAAGGTAAGAGGAGGAACTCCAGGAACATGTGAGGTAGGTACCCTCCCCCTCCAAAGACATAAAACTAACAGGTCTACACAAGGGTGAGGTGGGTCTGTCTTATTACTTACACTGTGTCAGTGAAGAGCGGTCTTGAGTGCTCTGCGAATACAGCTCTTCGGTTTGGACCCCTCGATGCACCGTAGATGGGCGACCTTCTGTTTGCGTGGCCACGTCCGTCTTAGTCAAAGCTGGAGTCGTCCTGGCTCTGGTCAAGCCAGGCTTCGGTGGCTTGTCCGCGTTCCGCCGGCAGGCTATACGAGTCTTTCTAGTGGTCCTCAGACGGCAGGCCTCCCGGATCAGCTTGGAACCCGCTGGGAAGATGGTGGGCATGGCATTTGCTTTGAGCACCCTGGCACCACCCGAGAGCCTGTAACTGTCTTTGGTAAAGTGTGCTGAGCATATCCAGTAATCACCGTCATTCCTCGTCTCCAAGATTCTTCCGATGAAGGCGTCTATGTCCTTAAATCTGTGCCCCGTGCGCTCCAGCCAGCTTCTTATACGCCGCGCAGTACTGGGGAAGGGGTGGAGGGTAATGTCCGGGTGCCGCCGTCTTCCCAACTTCCAGTACGGACAGGACTGGATGATACAAGTCGGCATCCTGGTGACCTGTGTTGTGAAAACAAAAAGAATCATACACTGCAAAAATGGCTGCCGGAGTCCACCACCACCACCTTTCCCAGTCCACTGTATGAAGAGATGCTACACCCGAGATCCATCCATTAGTGCTATATGAAGCCCCAAAGGGGCCCGGCCTGCCTTGTCCTTTAATGGCAACCCTCTGTCCAGCAGCCATTAAAATGCCCTCCCTTTTCATAGACTAGTGTTCCATACAAGATCCCATACAGTTGCAAGGTTTTGCAGCCAAGCAGGTGTTCAAGCTCTGGTCAAGAATGGAAGATGCGTCTCCTTTCACACAATCCGTGACCCACTGAGCTCAAGCTGCCTGTCCACCCACTGGGCATGCGGGACAGACAAAGGGTAAAGGCGGAAGAGTAAGGTGCCGACCACTTTGACGTTTTAAAAAGAGAGTCCAGGGACACAATGGAACATCCCTTTAAATTAATTTTAATGTAATGTGTCTATAGGCAGGAGCCATTGGCTTGCTGGAGGGGAGGAGCCAGGCAGCAATATGGCAGAGGGCACAACCTGCACTATGTTTAAGAAAATGCAAAATCACAGGCATGCCATCATTGATTCTCCTGAATTACCCGTCTATACCCGCAGCAGAGCCTCCCCTCCTGCTCCCTCCAGCATCTGCCTGAACTGGAAGCACATCCCTTTAAGAAAAAGACTACTTCCTGCCACTGCGTTCCAGCTGTGCGTTCCAGCAGCGCTTCCGGGTGGCGGACGCGCTCTCCTAGAGCCTTGCTATAGTTTTCCCACCGCTGTCAATGGCACGACCATATATGGGTCGAGAGGTGGGCGTGTACAGCAGAGCCTCGCTGTGGGCTACGAACGCTAGAGCGCCATAGGGAAGAGAGCGGCGGCCATTTTCTTGTGGCCTGACAGAGAAAACCCAAGCTTTTTGGTGTTTGATTTTTCCAAAATGAATTAAAACCTTACTGTAGTGTTTCAGGTTTCATCACATTTTGTATATCGTGCGGTGTAATATCATTTTATTATAATGTACATGTTTGAAGTGTTTACACTGGCCTTATTAGACACTATCAACTGATATTGGAGTGGATTACATTGAAAAAAAAAACACCTAGAAACACTATGAAAAAGCCTGCTAAACCTGTTTGTGCAGGGTTATAAAAGCTCGGCTTCAGTAGCTGTTCACCCAGAGTTCTTCCATTACTCTTCTCAAAAGGGTGCCTCTGCACATATAATGGTCAGGGCATCAGAGAAGGAATGGACCTGTTGGTGATCCTGGAACACACCTGCCATAAATGGCCACTTTCATAGATAAAACAAGGAAAAGCAGCGTGAAGGTCTTGTTCCGGAGATGATGAATTTGTATTACACGTAGTTCTTTCAGCATTAGTATCACCATAAGGTTTGTTTTGGGATCACTAGTAGGTCTGTTCCAGCATCAGCAGGTGTGGTCCATGATTAAACCAGGTGTTTCAGGATCACCGGTAGGTGTGTTCAAGGATCACCAGCAGATGTTTCAGTATTATGAACAGGTACGGTTCAGGATCACCGGTAGGTGGGTTCAAGGATCACCAGCATATGTTTCAGCATTATGAACAGGTATGGTTCAGGATCACCAGTAGGTGTGTTCAAGGATCACCAGCAGATATTTAAGTATTATGAACAGGTATGGTTCAGGATCACCAATGGGTGTGGTCAAGGATCACCAGCAGATGTTTCAGTATTATGAACAGGTATGGTTCAGGATCACCAGTAGGTGTGTTCAAGGATCACCAGCAGATGTTTCAGCATTATGAACAGGTATGGTTCAGGATCACCAGTAGGTGTGGTCAAGGATCACCAGCAGATGTTTCAGTATTATGAACAGGTATGGTTCAGGATCACCAATGGGTGTGTTCAAGGATCACCAGCATATGTTTCAGTATTATGCACAGGTATGGTTCAGGATCACCGTTAGGAGTGTTCAAGGATCACGAGCGGATGTTTCAGGGTTACCAGTAGCTGTGGTCCTCAAGCTTCACATGCAACCAAATGTGGAGACTCTTTGCGTTTATTTGGCTGACTATGGTCCTGAAAGTCCCCAAACACAGATTGGGAAAATTCTGTGATGTTTCAATGTGCAGACCACGCAAGATCTGATACCCCAATGTTTGGATGATGTTGAACTTGACCAGTTCTTATGTCCAGCGGTCCTGTGATTTGTCCCAGGTCTGCACCCATTCTGTGATCATTATCATTGTACTTCCCTTTGTTCTGCATCCTTTTTATTGATAACGGCTTGTCCTCTGCTATCTCCGGTATGACCTTAGCTAGTTCCTGATCACGGCTTGTCTCTACTGTCTCCAATATGACCTTAGCTAGTTCCTGATCACGGCTTGTCTCTGCTATCTCCGGTATGACCTCAGCCAGTTCCTGACCACAGCTTGTCTCTGCTATCTCGGTATGACCTTAGCTAGTTCCTGACCGCGGCTTGTCTCTGCTATCTCCGGTATGACCTCAGCCAGTTCCTGACCACAGCTTGTCTCTGCTATCTCGGTATGACCTTAGCTAGTTCCTGACCACGGCTTGTCTCTACTATCTCCGGTATGACCTCAGCTAGTTCCTGACCACGGCTTGTCTCTACTATCTCCGGTATGACCTCAGCTAGTTCCTGACCACGGCTTGTCTCCGCTATGACCTCAGTTAGTTCCTGATCACGGCTTGTCTCTGATATGTCCGGTATGACCTCAGCCAGTTCCTGACCACGGCTTGTCTCTGCTATCACCGGTATGACCTCAGCTAGTTCCTGACCACGGCTTGTCTCTGCTATCTTTGGGTTAACCTCAGCTAGTTCCTGACCACGGCTTGTCTCTGCTATCTTTGGGTTAACCTCAGCTAGTTCCTGACCACGGCTTGTCTCTGCTATCTTCGGTTTGACCAAAGCTAGTCCCTGACCACGGCTTGTCTGTGTTATCTCAGTTATGACCTCAGCTAGTTCCTGATCACAGCTTGTCTCTGCTATATCTGGTTTGACCTCAGCTAGTTCCTGACACCAGCTTGTCTCTGCTATCTCCAGTATGACCTCAGCTAGTTCCTGACACCGGCTTGTCTCTGCTATCTCCAATATGACCTTCAGCTAGTTCCTGACACCGGCTTGTCTCTGCTATCTCCGGTATGACCTCAGCTAGTTCCTGATCACAGCTTGTCTCCGCTATGACCTCAGCTAGTTCCTGATCACGGCTTGTCTCTGCTACTTCTGGTTTCACCTCAGCTAAGTTCCTGATCACGGCTTTTCTCTGATGACCTTCCGCTGTGATCTTGGCCTGCTATATCTCTTCTTGGCCCCTGACCACTGCTTGTCCTGCCCACACTTCCATTCTGCTGTGTTCCAGTGTCCTCCAGCCAACTTGTTTCTTTGAGTATCTGTATCACCCATGCTATTCTCATTCCCTGTGTGTTCTGCTCCAGGAGTGTCTAGACCAGAGGCGTAAGGTAAGCTCTTTTGTCATCTCGGCTTCCACCAGCTACGTGATACTGCATCTCCAGCACAATTTTTTTGGTTTTGAATTGAGTGGAGAAGGCTAGAGAACCTCCGTTTTTAACGCTCTCTCTGGTCCCCTTCTTTACGGTCATGTTGACAACATTGTCACCAATAGGGAAACAGACAACAATAAAAATACATTCTCTTATTTGATTAGTGGAAGGCCAAAAGTCCCATCAGCTTTTTATTGCAGGTTTTTCCTCACCTCCTGTCCTGATACAATGTTATTATCAGGACAGGAAGGCTGGTAAGCTCCTTAAACAGATCTCGAATGGCAAGAAAGGCTTGACAAAGGCCCCAATCCTTTTCTAATCAGTCCAAAGCTAAAAAAAAAAACAAATCGCACTTTAATTTTTTTTACATTTTATTTTTAATATCACAAAAATGTCTGCAGGTGAGAGCGAGCATTATCAATGCTCATGCTTGGAGCTTACTACATTGGTGAGTTAAGGACAACCAAGAAATGCCCATTTTTCCCACCGTTTGTTTGGTCTCCGGAAACAGTGAACATGCACAGTTGGCAAAAAACTTCCAAGCTGGATCATGGATCTTACGGGTTCCCGATAGTTGTATTCATGTCTTGGTACAAAGGCCGCATTCTGTCACTGTAAATAGGTTGCGTATTGAAGAAAAGTCACTTGAGGCCCAATTTTCTGACCTTTGAACCAATATCAACTCCGACATGTGTCCAGTGTCATGAGGTGGAATGGCAAATACATGTGTGGGACACTCACTGATTTGTATTGCAAGAACAGGATGACCAGTAGGCCATAACTGCCATCTCCTGTGGTGATCATATGACCTTAGTTTTTCCCCCAACATGGTCCAGAAGCTTGTCAGATATGCCCAAGGACTAGATCATTCAGATTTGGCTTACAGATTAAAATGGGGAAATCTAAGATTATGTATTGGTTCAGGCAGCATGGTTTCTTCTCTTCCTCCCTCCAATGATGGTTAATAATGCGGATATGAATGACGGGCCACATAAGCACTCTTGGCTAAGGGCTAGTTAGTCCTCCTTGAGAATTTTATGGAGTTTGGCGAGATTTGAATTTTTTATACAACATGACAAGCAAACAGCTTCTTCGACATGCGGGCTCACCAGGTTTGACCTTGTTATAAAATGCCAATCACATATACAACACAAACATGGCTGTGCGGTGGCCCTGTATGAACCTATAGATGGCCATCAAGGTTCCGTTGCTTGTCAAAATGTTTAGACGTACGAGGCTTTGTTCATATGTGTTATCTCACTTGTACTTGACCTATGTGGGTCCCATGACCTCAATATTGGGCAAGCCCAGTTTCCCACCGAGACTGTCTCTACCTATTAAAATGGACGTCTTCTAAACCACCCACTCTAGGCCACGTCCTTGATGATAATGGCCTCAAACTATTTAATTCTCTGACTGTGCAATTGGGCCATTCCTTAGTGAACTGGTTAAGCTTCAAGATCTTTATGTTGACCTGGAATGTCAAGGCAACCTTCACAGAGAACATTCTTCTTTTGACTATCTATGCTTACAGCCCTCAGGCCCAACAAACTCGGTTTCCAACCTCTAAAAACAGCTATTCTTCCATGTTTCTCCTACAGTCCCGTCTTATGGAATGGGAACGTGAATTTGACTATATCTTTACGAACGAGGACAGGACCAAATCTTATATCTTACCACATAAAGTTAAAGCTAGTGTAGCTCAGGAGTAGACCTTCTTGATACTCACTGGAAGGTTCCACTGTCCTCATCTTTCCTAGTGTCCCTGACACTAGGAAAGATGAGGACAGTGGTACCTTCCACCTTTGTTGGTGGTGTCACGCCCACATTAGCACACCTTTGTTGGTACCTAGTACCTTTGTTGGTGGTGTCACGCCCACACTAGCACAATGACACACATTTGGCAGGATTGCCTGCGGTTAGCACCATTTTTGGGAAAAGGCCATTGACACATATAGCCAAGTGACTACATCTAATGCTCCCCGCACCCTACAGGTGGCCTCACATTTTATGCTCCCCGGCTCTCTGTCAACTATAAAAAAAGGTCCTTCTTGCTTCCTAATAGCGATAAGGGCCATCAGTCCCGGATACTGGGAAACCATGACCACACCAACTATGCAAGAATGGATAATAATGAACTTACTAACGAAGTAACAACACAACTATATGATAGAAACTTCCAATTTACTTCCATATTGGCTCCCTCCTTGACTCTCACTCCCAAACCATGCTCACACAGTGAGCTTTACCCCTCTATACTGAGCCTCAGACTGTTACCACGGGTAGGAATACCGTCTGTGTTACGCAGTAATCCTCCCTCCTTCTCTTATTTACTCAAGTGACCGATTTCTTTTTCCTCTACTTCTATACCGGAATCTTGAAGGGACTCTTCTCCCCTAGGTACTGCAGTCCCGCACAGAGGGAAGATTACCTGGTTGTCCAATACCCTGACCCCGTGACTCAAAATTGATACAGTGACCAATCAAATGGTTCAGTGATATCAATGTGATACAGGATATCTAATCGCTGCTTTTGTTAAATCAATTAGAGCGGCTGGTGGGACATGTCTGGTAGACGTTCTGCTTCTGTTTACTACCATCTTCTACTCTATACTGTATCTTGTATTTTATTGTCCATATTGTAAAATACAATAAAGTTTATATAAAAAAAACAAAAAAAAATTACAGGGGTTCTCATCCTTCTCGACTCTAGATACACGTCAGTCAATGTGATGGTATAGCTGGGGCATGAGTATGGCTAGAGTGGTGCAGGGGTGTACCTTTGATACCCATGCTTCTAAGTCACGGAACTCTGCACCTTATGGTGCCCAATGTCCAGCTCCGGTCTTAGCTTAGTACAATCTTGCAGACCACATTTCTACCTTAAGGCTGACCTCACAATTTCCTGTTCTCCAAACTGTGCATGTCATCTGCTTTCAGAGGTCTCCATGCTTTCATCTTCTATAATCCTCCATGTTTTCATCTGCTGCCTTGCTGTCTACTTACCTGAGGGGTGATCAACCTCACAACGCAACAGCCGGTGCCGATCAGCACTTTCTTTATATCTAAAGCATTTGCCGCAGCGAGAACACAGAAAAGGCTTCTCCCCCGTGTGAACCCTCTGATGGGTGAGGAGAACCGACTTCGCCGTAAAACCTTTCCCGCACTCTGAGCAGGTGTAGGGGTAGGCACCCGTGTGAGTGGCCTGATGGCGGACCAGTCCTGACTTCTGCGCAAACGTTTTCCCGCACTCGGAGCAGGAGTACGGATGGAAACCCGTGTGCGTTCTTTTGTGCCTCACAAGGGTTGACTTTTGCGCAAAGCTTTTTCCGCATTGGGAACACGGAAACGGTTTCTCCCCCGAATGAGTTCTTTGATGGGCGTCAAGGTTTGACTTTTTCAGAAAGCGTCTCCCGCACGCGGAGCATGAGTAAGGCTTGTCTCCCGTGTGGATCGACTGATGGCTGACTAGGTTGTGCTTGTAGGAAAACGTTTTCCCACACTGAGAACAGGAATACAGCTTCCACCTCCCGAAAGCTTTTTGGTGGCCAATCAGACCTGATTTAGACTCAAAGCGTTCCCAACAAGCGCGAGTTGCCTGGTGGCAAAGAAGATCATCGTGCACAGAGAAGTACTGACCGCACTCCGAACACTGGGGATCTCTATCTGCTGCAGGGGGAGGGCAAGGGGTGATGGTCTTGGAGTGATCAGGAATACACTGGCCATTACTAGAGGGATCATATGGTGGATTGGTGCTCTGAAGGACCGGATGGTCATCTGGAGTATTGGAACATTCCTGCAAACAGTCAGAGGTGTTGTCCTCATTATCTTCGGTTTCACCTCCCGGAGAGACAGCTGGATGCTTCTCTGCATTGTTCCAGTTTTGTTGTCCATCTGGTGGAAAAAGAAATGGAGGGGAACAAGTACTGGTTATGTGTTCTTCAAAGCCAACAATCGTCCTTTCCCCAACCCAACCAAAGGCAACAATCATCCTTTCCACAACCCAACCAAAGGCAACAATCGTCCTTTCCACAACCCAACCAAAGGCAACAATCGTCCTTTCCACAACCCAACCAAAGGCAACAATCGTCCTTTCCACAACCCAACCAAAGGCAACAATCGTCCTTTCCACAACCCAACCAAAGGCAACAATCGTCCTTTCCACAACCCAACCAAAGGCAACAATCGTCCTTTCCACAACCCAACCAGAGGCAACAATCGT
>NW_017306573.1:913473-933713 GCF_000935625.1 Nanorana parkeri
AGGCAACAATCGTCCTTTCCACAACCCAACCAAAGGCAACAATCGTCCTTTCCACAACCCAACCAAAGGCAACAATCGTCCTTTCCACAACCCAACCAAAGGCAACAATCGTCCTTTCCACAACCCAACCAAAGGCAACAATCGTCCTTTCCACAACCCAACCAAAGGCAACAATCCTCCTTTCCACAACCCAACCAAAGGCAACAATCATCCTTTCCACAACCCAACCAAAGGCAACAATCGTCCTTTCCACAACCCAACCAGAGGCAACAATCGTCCTTTCCACAACCCAACCAGAGGCAACAATTGTCCTTTCCACAACCCAACCAAAGGCAACAATCGTCCTTTCCACAACCCAATCAGGGCAACAATTGTCCTTTCCCGAACAAGGTGTTTTATGTGATCTACCTTTTCATCCTATGCACCATTAAAGCAAATGTCTGAGCAGGCAAGTTGTTGGTCCACCACACGGCTGGACTACCAGCTCGTGATACTAAATACAAGGCCCAGCACGTAACTGGGTATGACTCTGCAGAGCCTATACAGGTTTTTGGTCAATAGGACCTCTGTTGGGTCCTTACTGAGGGGGTTTTGTAGGACTGTATATAACATCTAAGATGTATTGGGCCACCAGTTACTCACTACTGGACATGTCCACCAGATGTAATGGAAGGTACCAGTCTTGTTTTATCCCCTAAAGCATTGTGGTGATGAATTTGGCCTTACATGATGGGACCAGGTGCCTTCTAAAGATCAGTATGTAGTTTGTCTTAAGACTGTACCTATTAAGGGGGTTACATTTCTTTGAATGTTAGATTTGAGTCCAGTCTTCCACTTCCAGGGGTACGTCTAGCTCTTCCTCCCATTTGGAGGTATATGTAGGTTGTATGGTGGATCTCGGGTTTAAGGAGGAGGAGTACAAGAGGGACACCATTCCTTTTGAGTGCGGATCATTCAGACAATTGGACTCAAACGCCATGAGTGAGGGATTAAAGGCAGAGGTAAAGCTGATTGTGTGCATGATATAATGTTTCACTTGAAAGAGTTTGGAATGGGACAGTATTACTTCCTCCTGGAAGGCAGTAAAGCTTTTAATACCAGACACCTTATACAGTTTATGTAATTGAATTATACCCAGGGTAAACAAAGCTCTAAAGCTTGGAGGATGTTCTGCATCTAGACTACTCTTATTAAAGTTGGAGCTCTGAGAGTACACGACTACCCAGAGGAACACAGAAGAGTTGAAGAGGAGAGCCAGAGTCTAATAGAGGCTGATGGCTCCTGACTCCCCCCACTAGACACATTCCGTCCCCCCATTACTGTCTACTGACAGAGGAGGGGAGAGAAGAAGAGATTGTTGTAGTGACTGAACAAGGAGAATCTGGGACTCTCTTCTGGATTTAGTGTTTATTTCTCACCTGTGCTGATCTCTGGATGGATTTCCTCTTCCTTACCCGGCTCATCATCCCTCACATGCGAATCTTCTTCTTCAGGTTCTACTTTAACAACAATCAGGTCTTCACCCTAAATAAGATAAAGACTATCAGTACCATCTGTAAGCCAGCCAAAGACTGATATTTAGCTTGTGTTTAGTAACGCCCTAAATTCCATCTACCTGATAACCATGATGTTCCTGTGTGGAATCCCGGGAATACAGAGGACGTGCCTGAGGGATCTCATGGTGTTCCTGTGTGGAGTCCCGGGAATACAGAGGACGGGGACATCTCTCTGGTGGGTTCCTCTTACTGGAGCCATCTGTAGGAAACACACACACACTGACTGAATACATTGTTTCTATGTGTGTATCAGATGATGGGGGATCTAGGTGGACCCTCCGTACTGCTCTCTCCTCTTCCCCGGTGATGTGAGGGTCGGCTGATCCTCCATCATGACGTCCTTGTAGAGATCCCGGTGTCCTTCTAGATACTCCCACTCCTCCATGGAGAAATAGACAGAGACATCCTGACACCTTATAGGAACCTGACACACACAATGATAGTCACCATCCAGACACATCCCTCGTCTGTTCCTGAGTCATGTCCCAGAATTCCCGGCACCGCTCACCTCTCCTGTCAGCAGCTCGATGATCTTCTGGGTGACTTCTAGAATCTTCTTTTCAGCTATCAGGGAGGGAGGTGGAGTCACCAAGATGGGACTTTGGCTCCTGCTCCATCCACCGGACACATTGGGGTGGTTATTAAGCACCGCACTGTCTTTGGTCTCTTTCCTCAAAGGTCCATAATCCTAAACAGAAACATCAACGCATGAAACCTTCCCATAGAGGTCTGCAGGATCCTTTCATGCATTCATGTCATGTGACCTCCCTGAATCCTCCTCACCTCTCCAGTCAGGTCTGTGTTTTATTACTAGAGATAAGAGTGATGTCATGTGACCTCCCAGAATCCTCCTCACCTCTCCGGTCAGGTCTGTGTTATATTAATAGAGATAAGAGTGACGTCATGTGACCTCCCAGAATCCTCCTCACCTCTCCAGTCAGGTCTGTGTGTTATTAATAGAGATAAGAGTGACGTCATGTGACCTCCCAGAATCCTCCTCACCTCTCCCATCAGGTCTGTGTTTTATTAATAGAGATAAGAGTGACGTCATGTGACCTCCCAGAATCCTCCTCACCTCTCCGGTCAGGTCTGTGTTTTATTAATAGAGATAAGAGTGACGTCATGTGACCTCCCAGAATCCTCCTCACCTCTCCGGTCAGGTCTGTGTTTTATGAATAGAGATAAGAGTGATGTCATGTGACCTCCCAGAATCCTCCTCACCTCTCCGGTCAGGTCTGTGTTTTATGAATAGAGATAAGAGTGATGTCATGTGACCTCCCAGAATCCTCCTCACCTCTCCGGTCAGCAGGTAGATGATCTCCAGCGTGAGTCGTAATATGCTCTCGGTCTTGCTCTTCACTTCACCTCCTCTCTGCAGATTTTTAGGTGAGGACGGCGACTCATCAGGAGAAGATTTTAGAATGACCATTTTTCCCGGCACAGGGTGACTTCAGCCTGAAAATAAAACCCAATAAATAAATGAGTAAAGAAATAAATAAAATAAATCAGTACATTGAACAACATTCTGATCGCATCTCGCAATATTAAATCGTATGCAGTGGATCCCCGCTTCCTCTTTTGAGATACAAGAGATGCAGGGTGCTGTTCTGAGGTAGGGTTTATCCTATCTTCTGCAGTCAGATCGAGGAACTCACCCTTAATGGGCTTATGGTATAGGAACAATATTTACGGTATTACCACATGATTTGTTTACCGTGCGTTCATAGATACTTTATTACACAAAACCGAATCTTCATCCAACAAGGTGCGATATGATGGCCAGTACGCAAGGGAGGAGGCCAAGAAGGGTCCGGAGCAACATGGCCAGGGACGACTTACATCTCCTTGGCCTTGGACAGGAAGAGTCCAAAGACGATGTTAAGAAAATGCTTGGGACAATATTACGGTTTCCAGTGGTCCCTGATTACCTCCATTTTGCGCCACCAAGCCAAAGGCAGCACCCAAGACGTAGGTGGAACACAAAGAGCGCCACCATTCAAAAAGTGTCCTGTTAATGTGCTGCCTGCAGACTTTGTCTAGGTGCGTCCATAGTCTACAGGCCTCAAGGTTCACGCGTTATGTGACTGACTGCAATTTGAGAACTCAGTCGCGAAATGTTGCTGGAAATTACCTTAAGAACCCTGCAAGCTAAGCAGAAAAGCATAAGCATATAATTAAAAAATTATCAAACTACAATACAATATAATATATCAAATATACATTACAGGTAGAGATTCTTGCAGGTGATTTTTTTTTGTCTCAGTTCAACAACAGAAGAACACATTATCCATAGCAGGAAACAGATTCTAGACAGGCAGCAGGGCAGCTTGGGAACTATAGTCATGGTGATGGTCCACAACAAAATGGCCGCCACGGCCACTGCTGCATGCTTACTCAGCAGCGGGACAAAAAACAATGTTTTTCTCTCACACCTGATAGTATTTCACTGTCATATCCAGGAAAAAGATGAAATTAATACAATAAAAATAAAAAAGAAACCTGAAAATCTAGCTCATTAGTCTACTACAAAATGGCCACCGATAAACTAAACCGGAAGTTAGGTCTTTGGAGATCTTTGAGGAGTTTGAGTTTTCGACAAAAAAAGCTTAATTTCTTTTAATAACATGGCATAACTATATAGTAACGGAGCCGGAGCCTGGATATCTGATATTGCTTAATATCAAAAAGAGAAAGTTATTTAAAAAAAGAAATTTGGATGAAAACAGATTGGTGTGTCCGCAGCGACGGGCTCTGACAAAATGGCCGCCGCGGCAGGAAGTGACAGTGAAGAGAAGGTGACCCCCGGAAGTGATTGTAGGTGGTGAGACTTGGAGGGGGAGAAAGGGCTGGTGGTGAGAAATTCACATTTATATCAGCACTTTTCATTTTATTTAACAATTATAATATATATTTGGATTCTTGGACTGCTGCCAGATATAAAATCACCCTGTAACCCAGTTCTGTGTTTATCATTATACATTTATCATGCATTTTAAATCAAATACAGCAAGTGTAAGCGCTTGACTCTGTCTTTGTATTCGCTTCCACTATTACTTCCCCAGCAGCACTCAGACCTGTGCTATAACCCATCCTGGCTCTACTGCTTTACTCAGTGATTCAGTCTAACACCGTACGTTTGATTACAGCTGTGGAGGAGTGAACAAAGTGCCTGCTGCTCCATCACTGTCCAATCACAGGTCAGGGGAGTTGGTGACCATGCCGTAATTCCTATCAGTTCTGAAGGATGGTGAGGTCACTGACCCGGCTCTGTTGTCTTGCAAGGGTGCAATGCCCGCGCTGGCAGTATTACTGATTTTCCTTCTCTTCCCCACTGTTCTGTACGGCATCTCAGAGATCAGGAAAAAGAAGGAAGCGTTGTACTAAAAATAGACCGGATTGTGGGTACTCGAAGCACTTTTCCTGTCAGTCCTGGAGCATTATAAATGGATAACCGATTAATCTGAAGATTCCTTTACAGATGACCTACCTGATGGAAAAGAATCAACTGACTGAGAGGATACTGAGCCTTACGCTAGAGATCATCTACCTGCTGACCGGAGAGGTGAGGAGGATTTAGGGAGGTCACATGACATCACTCTTATCTCTATTCATAATACACAGACCTGACCGGAGAGGTGAGGAGGATTCTGGGAGGTCACATGACATCACTCCTATCTCTATTCATAATACACAGACCTGACCGGAGAGGTGAGGAGGATTTAGGGAGGTCACATGACATCACTCTTATCTCTATTAATAAAATACAGACCTGACCGGAGAGCTGAGGAGGATTCTGGGAGGTCACATGACATCACTCTTATTTCTATAATTGTGTTGCTGAAAGAAATGATTAATATACGTTTTCCTGCTCAGGATTATGGACCGACGAAGAAGTCCAGCGATCACATGAAGCCCAGCAGCCGTCCCCGTGTCTCCAGAAAATGGAGCAGGAGCCAGATCAAGAAGCCACCACCTCCTTCCTCGACAGCTGATAGAAACCATGACAAGAAGATTCTAGAAGTCACCCAGAAGATGATTGAGCTGCTGACAGGAGAGGTGAGCGGTGCCGGGAATTCTGGGACATGATCCAGGACCAGACAAGGCATGTGTCTGGATGGTGACTGTATCATTGTGTGTGTCAGGTGCCTATAAGGTGTCAGGATGTCTCTGTCTATTTCTCCATGGAGGAGTGGGAGTATCTAGAAGGACACCGGGATCTCTACAAGGACGTCATGATGGAGAATGAGCCGCCCCTCACATCACCGGGTAAGAGGAGAGAGCAGTACGGAGGCTCCACCTAGATCCCCCATCATCTGATACACACATAGAAACAATGTATTCAGTCAGTGTGTGTGTTTCCTACAGATGGATCCAGTAAGAGGAACCCACCAGAGAGATGTCCCCGTCCTCTGTATTCCCGGGATTCCACACAGGAAGATCACGAGATCCCTCAGACCCGTCCTCTTTATTCCCGGGATTCCACACAGGAACATCAGGAGATCCCTCAGGCCCGTCCTCTGTATTCCCGGGATTCCACTCAGGAACATCGTGAGATCCCTCAGGCCCGTCCTCTGTATTCCCGGGATTCCACACAGGAACATCATGAGATCCCTCAGGATTATGAGGTAGGTGGATCTGGAGGTCTTATAAACCTTCCCTTCAAACTGACTTATCCTCCGTTTAGCATCCTTTAATACCTTTTACTCTGATACTATGTTCTTTTGTTTCACATCTAGGGTGAAGACCTCATTGTTATCAAAGTTGAGCCTGTAGATGATGAGGATATGTACACGAGGGGTGATGATCCGTGTAAGGACGAGGAACAATCTCCAGAGATCAGCACAGGTGAGTAATAAACACTAAATCCAGAAAAGAGTCCCAGATTCTCCTTGTTCAGTCACTACAACAATCTCTTCCTCTCCCCCCTCCTCTGTCAGTAGACAGTAATGGGGGGAGTTGCTGAAAGAAATGATTAATATACGTTTTCCTGCTCAGGATTATGGACCGACGAAGAAGTCCAGCGATCACATGAAGCCCAGCAGCCGTCCCCGTGTCTCCAGAAAATGGAGCAGGAGCCAGATCAAGAAGCCACCACCTCCTTCCTCGACAGCTGATAGAAACCATGACAAGAAGATTCTAGAAGTCACCCAGAAGATGATTGAGCTGCTGACAGGAGAGGTGAGCGGTGCCGGGAATTCTGGGACATGATCCAGGACCAGACAAGGCATGTGTCTGGATGGTGACTGTATCATTGTGTGTGTCAGGTGCCTATAAGGTGTCAGGATGTCTCTGTCTATTTCTCCATGGAGGAGTGGGAGTATCTAGAAGGACACCGGGATCTCTACAAGGACGTCATGATGGAGAATGAGCCGCCCCTCACATCACCGGGTAAGAGGAGAGAGCAGTACGGAGGCTCCACCTAGATCCCCCATCATCTGATACACACATAGAAACAATGTATTCAGTCAGTGTGTGTGTGTTTCCTACAGATGAATCCAGTAAGAGGAACCCACCAGAGAGATGTCCCCGTCCTCTGTATTCCCGGGATTCCACACAGAGACATCGTGAGATGCCTCAGGCCCGTCCTCTGTATTCCCGGGATTCCACTCAGGAACATCGTGAGATCCCTCAGGCCCGTCCTCTGTATTCCCGGGATTCCACACAGGAACATCATGAGATCCCTCAGGATTATGAGGTAGGTGGATCTGGAGGTCTTATAAACCTTCCCTTCAAACTGACTTATCCTCCGTTTAGCATCCTTTAATACCTTTTACTCTGATACTATGTTCTTTTGTTTCACATCTAGGGTGAAGACCTCATTGTTATCAAAGTTGAGCCTGTAGATGATGAGGATATGTACACGAGGGGTGATGATCCGTGTAAGGACGAGGAACAATCTCCAGAGATCAGCACAGGTGAGTAATAAACACTAAATCCAGAAAAGAGTCCCAGATTCTCCTTGTTCAGTCACTACAACAATCTCTTCCTCTCCCTCCTCTGTCAGTAGACAGTAATGTACCCAGTGGGGGAAAGTCAGGAGCCATCAACCTGGTTTTCGCCTTACATGATTTTCATGGTGGTGGCTTCTCTTTTTGCTGGGGTCTCTTATATGCTTCCCTAGAGAGCTGTGTATTCCGGACCATAATGACTAAGGGCAGGAGGTGTCAGAACCTGTGACCATACCTTGCAACAGGACTTACTCCATAGATGGCTGCAGGAATTCTTGCGGAGCACCTTAGATCCCCCAAAACTAAATGCCGTGGTGCCAGCCATTGCCCGCCCACTCTCGCTCCTCTGGGTTGGTTAATGACACCACTCATCATAGTCACGTATATTCATGGCTCAGTAAGCTCCAGGATTGACCATCTAGAGGTCCTTTCAGAAGATCCCGCCTTGGGCAGTGTAGCAAAACCTGAGCCCACAAAACATGAAGCTTATCTAAAATGTAGAAGAAAACATGCTAATAATGTGAACTTGGGAAGGTGGTCACCTCCAGTAGAGGTCTTCTGGTGATGAAGGCCATGATATATTTTGGAATCTCTATGTTCAAGGCCTACTCTAGCCCTGTGTGCCTCCACCCTAAATGTTCCCTCTGCTCTTAATCAGAAATTCCTCCTAATATCTCCTTCCCCAGCTGTCACCTCTATTAAAGTTATATGTAAGGCCTCTTGAGAATATTCACCCTCTCCTTGTCCTGGTGACCATTGTCATCAGTTCAGAAAGCAATGGGATATCCACAAAGTTTTGAAAGGGAGGTGATGGAAAATCTCCTAGTGGGGAAATTTGTTCCAGTGGCAATTATCTAAGATGCTTTGGCGGAGATTTCCCCCCACATCCTGTTGTGTCTCTATGACAGGAAGGGAAGGGAAATCTCCCCAATATTACCAGACAGGGCATTTAACCATTCTCCACTCTTTCCAAAACTAAAAAAAGTTTGGCTTTAGATAATCTTTAAGGATTTGGCTGATTTAAAGAAAGGTTTTTCAGTTCAATCAAGGTTAAGTATTCAGGATAAAGTTTGGTTATTAAAGAAGAGGCACAACGTAAGCATAGAACATAAGTTGAATCATTTGTTTGGAATCTGTCTCCCACGGCATTAACAGATTATTGCTTGACAGCTTTCAGATGGAATGTACCCTTAGATGGTCATGAAGAAAGACTCCATACTAGGCCGTGGAGGAAGTTCTGTTTTTGAAACTTGCTTTGAGGTTAATAAAGCTGTAGGCCATGTCAGTTGTTGGGTAGGACTTGGTTTGGCCATGTCACTTGTTGGGCAGGACTTGGTTTGGCCATGTCACTTGTTGGGCAGGACTTGGTTTGGCCATGTCAGTTGATGGGTAGGACTTGGTTTGGCCATGTCAGTTGATGGGTAGGACTTGGTTTGGCCATGTCAGTTGATGGATAGGACTTGGTTTGGCCATGTCAGTTGATGGGTAGGAGTTGTTTTGGCCCTTTCTTATTTATCTCTGCCTGGAGCTCACCAGGGACAGCACACAGCTTCCAAAGGAAAAGTTGGAGGACCTACTTGGCTTCCTTTCATCCTTGGTTCAGGCTTCCTGTTATGGTCTGCTTCCTTTTGAACTGTTTTGTGTTTTGAGTTGTAATGGCCTCCGAGGCTTAACCGACTTGTTATCTTCTACAGATGGCCAATACAGTGGTGGGAACATGGAGGAACATGTCATGGTCACACCGATGTGTAAAATAGAAGATGAGGATGTCAGCATAGGCTCAAATCTCCGTTCGGGAGTTCGTGGTGCTAGAGTGTCATCGACTCATTCTACCCATGGCGGGCGACCTCCCGATGACCCGCGTCCCTCTGAGTTGGGGGATGGCTTTTCCCAGCCTGAGGAACTTATTCCTGTAGAGATAACGGAGGATGGCACCAGGCTTTTCTCTTGCTCCGAATGCGGCAAGCGCTTTAAGCAGAAGGCGGATGTGGTCAAGCACCGGCGGATTCACACGGGCGAGCGTCCGTACCCATGCTCAGAGTGTGGCAAGTGCTTCATAGACGCCTCCCAGCTATCCAAGCACCGGAGGATTCATACAGGAGAGCGGCCTTACTCCTGCTCTGAGTGCGGCAAGTGCTTTTCCGAGAAGTCCAATGCCGTCAGGCACTGGCGGTCCCACACAGACGAGAAGCCCCACCCATGCCCGGAGTGCGGCAAGTGCTTCAAGAACAAGTCTCACCTGCTGACGCACTTGCGTTTCCACACAGACGAAAAACCCTATGCCTGCTCGCTGTGCGGAAGGAGTTTTAAGCAGAAGTCGGACGTTGTCAAGCACCAGAGGCTCCACTCGGGCGAGAGGCCGTACTCTTGTTCCGTGTGTGGGAAAAGCTTCTCTGGAAAGTCCAACCTTATCCGGCACGAGATCACCCACACAGGGCAGAAGCCATACTCTTGCTCTGACTGTGGGAGACAGTTTGCCCAGAAGTCCCATTTGGTCACCCACGAGAAGCTCCATGCGGGCTACAGGCCTTTCTCCTGCTCAACATGCGGGAAATGCTTTACCGATAAGGCTGTCCTAGTCCGCCATGAGAAGAGTCACTCTGAGGAGAAGCCCTATTCATGCTCGGAGTGTGGGAAGAGCTTCAAGCAGCGGTCGGACGTGGTGAAGCACGAGCGCATCCACTCTGGGGTGAAGCCGTATTCCTGTGCAGACTGTGGCAAAAGCTTCGTCCAGAAGGCCCACCTCCTCAGCCATCAAAAAGTCCACGTACGGGACAATGCGGAGTGACTCTCCGCCTTTACATGGCGGCATAGCGTAAGAAGACTAGGCAAGAGTTTTCAGAGCATCGTGCTCTCCAGATTCTATGCCACGGCCTTGCCTCCTGCCAAATGTTTGGACTGCAGCTCACCTTGAGCCCCTTCTAAGTACTTCTCCCCTCCCACAAATAATACAGAGCTCAACCTCCCAGTGCAGGACTGATTTCGACTTTCAGCTGCCAAGCTCTGATGTTTTCAGTTACTTAGTCTGGTTGAATTTTGCAATGATCTCATGAATTTTTACTAAACCAGAGCCATTGTTTTTTCACTTATTTCCTTTTTATTCCTGTAAAGTGAACCCTATTGGTTCAAAGGTAAAGATCCTGTCTACAGGCAGGCAATACAAGATGTCTGCCGTTAACCTTCTAAGCTAAAACGTTCTCCTCTGTGTGCCTCTTTGAAGCTAGTTTCACGTTGCTACAAGAGATCTGATTAGCTAAACCCTGAAAACTATCACTCTCATTGAATGAAGAAGGACATTGGCAACTGGTGGGTCTTGGTTCCTATGCCAGGCCCCCAACATCAAAGTGAAGCTAGTTTCAGAGAAGCACACAGTGTGGATTTCTGGCCAACAAAGGTAATATAGTCTTGGGGTGTCTCAGATACCTCTCACTAGGAAACTTGTTTAATCTGACATTAGTAGATGAAGGTAAGGCCAGGCACACCGCAACTTTGTCCAGGTTGCGCTTCAGGAGCCGTTGAATCTGAATCAATTCTCGACAGAGCTGTAAGCTGGAGCTCGGACATGCCCACTCTCAATCCCCGACTCTCAGTAGGTGGCTGAGGTGCCTAATTGCACCATGGGTTGTGTGGTGGGGGGGTCAGTGTGCCTATGTTCTAGTGGTGGTGGTTACTTGTTCCATGGCACACTTGTATCACGGCTTGGAACCCCAACCATTGCTGGCAACACCAATCCCCTACCCCTCCACTTCTACTTACACATGGAATTGAAAGCATTGACAAAGGCAGAAACCCCCTTTAAGCCCTCAAATGGCTAGAGGGGACATGGTATAGGCGCACAGAGGCATAACTAAACCATTAGGCCAGCAGCCTAACTCTGGCTAAATTCCTTCAATTTGGGATGTAGTAAGATAAGTCTTGAAGCGTTGTCAGGTTTGTATTGCTACCAATAAAAAATGAATCAGAAGCGCCAAACGTTGACCAACAAATGAAGGATAGTTGCGGGTGAGGATTACTAGGGGTGCTGCCCCACTTCAGCCTGGGAAGCTGCAATACTGTGGGAGAGAACAAAAGAGAAGGGCGCCCACCCTAGTGTAGATTCTTTTTAATATTGTATATTGAGGTAACAATAAAAACATACTCACAAAAGTGAATCAAGACAGAAGTGTATAAGGTAAGCCAGATTGACATCTGCAACAAGCTGCACAGAAGATTGTGTGACAGCACAGGACTCCTTGAATGACGCGTTTCCGGGGCCACGCCCCCAGATCTGACGAAGGGGGCGTGGCCCCGGAAACGCGTCATCGTAAGGAGTCCTCTGCTGTCACACAATCTTCTGTGCAGCTTGTTGCAGATGTCAATCTGGCTTACCTTATACACTTCTGTCTTGATTCACTTTTGTGAGTATGTTTTTATTGTTACCTCAATATACAATATTAAAAAGAATCTACACTAGGGTGGGCGCCCTTCTCTTTTGTTCTCTCCCACAGGTTTGTATTGCTGTCTACGTTGGAAAGGTTTGCACTTCCTATCCCAGAGTTGTACCCTATGTGTCAGGGTGTCTTTGGTTGTCACCAGGACAGGAAGTGAATGAAGGTATCTTCTTCAAACTTGTACCATGCGTAGACAACCAGCCTCCGTGCAGGGACCACCTCTCTGGTGAAGAGATATTGCCATCAAAAAGGCCAGTGGGATGAGGAGCTTAAAGGGTCAGTCCACTGAAAACTGATATTCCGTGCAACGGTAGTCTGTGGGCCTCAGAGTCGCTCACTTGTTTCCTAAATCAAATCCCCAACTTAAGAACTTGAGCGTTTACAAGTTACTTCTTCTGCATCTAGATATGAGTTCTGGGTGGAGTAGCCCATAAACCAGGTGGGGAGAAGTTCTCTCGGAGAAGCTTTCTTTATCATGTCAATAAAACATTTCAACCCCTCCGTGTCCAGTCGTCTTCTTCCCACTGTGTTGGCTCCATTTAAATCTTCAGCAGTTGTACGGTTGGACTGTGTGTGGAGTTTTCTTCTTGCACCCGGCACCCTTCCTACCCTGCTCTCTAGTTCATAGCTGTATTACCAGCCTTCCATGTTCCTGCTCCTGTATATCTGAGGCAGATGAAGCTTCCCTGCAGCACTGGGGCTAGCGCTGGTCCCCTATTAAAGCTGAAGGGTATAGTGCCCTCCCCCCGATCAATTAACATTTTTCAAGCAAATCATTTCATTTTCAAGAAATACGAACTTTGGGATCCAGGGACCTCATCATTGTGTCTGGCTGCTGGTCTTTGCTCTGTACCAAAATACAGTTTGGTAGGAGGCTCCTGTAAACATCACAGTACTCTGCCGGCAGGAGCATTATATGAAAGAACGCCTCCTCCAGGACTTCAGACCAGAAATGAAGGGAGGGCTATCTTCAGATGCCAGCTGCCCTTACCTATTCTCTCATTCCACTCGGTGCCCGCAGATGCTCTTCAACCACCAAACCTCAGACCACCAAGGACAGTTCCCAAGACACAACTTCCAATATTATTACGCAGGTCTGAGGTTTGTAAATTTAGGTTTTTAGATTAGTTGTTGGTGTTTCAGAAGCCGAGACAAATTAAAGAACAATGGGGCCCCTAGGCAATGTAGCAGCTTTGCCCCCCTCATCTCTTCCATTGACATTGATAAGGAAGGAGATGAAGAGGAAGTAATTTAGCCTAGAGTCATATTGCAATTCAAGAATATGAATCTGCACAGAAAATGCAACATACATCTGGCCAAGGCGGAGCCTGAAGAGCTTCCTGTGATGATGTGATTTAGGCTAGAGTCATATGGCAATTCAATTCACATATATCTGGCCAAGACTGAGCCCGAGGAGGAAGAGATGATGTGATTTAGACTAGAGTCATATGGCAATTCATTAATACAACTCTACACAGAAAATACAAGCTATATCTGGCCAAGGCGGAGCCTGAAGAGCTTCCTGTGATGATGTGATTGAGGCTAGAGTCATATGGCAATTCAATTCACATATATCTGGCCAAGGTGGAGCCTGAGGAGGAAGAGGTGAAGTCATTTAGGCTGGAGTCATATGGCAATTCATGAATACAACTCTACACAGAAAATGCAAAATATATCTGGCCAAGGCGGAGCCTGAAGAGCTTCCTGTGATGATGTGATTTAGGCTAGAGTCATATGGCAATTCAATTCAGATATATCTGGCCAAGGCGAAGCCTGAGGAGGAAGAGGTGAAGTCATATGGCAATTCATGAATACAACTCTACACAGAAAATGCAAAATATATCTGGCCAAGGCGGAGCCTGAAGAGCTTACGTGTGATGATGTGATTGAGGGTAGAGTCATATGGCAATTCAATTCACATATATCTGGCCAAGGCGGAGCCTGAGGAGGAAGAGGTGAAGTCATTTAGGTTGGAGTCATATGGCAATTCATGAATACAACTCTACACAGAAAATGCAAGATATATCTGGCCAAGGCGGAGCCTGAAGAGCTTACGTGTGATGATGTGATTGAGGGTAGAGTCATATGGCAATTCAATTCACATATATCTGGCCCAGGCGGAGCCTGAGGAGGAAGAGGTGAAGTCATTTAGGTTGGAGTCATATGGCAATTCATGAATACAACTCTACACAGAAAATACAAGCTATATCTGGCCAAGGCGGAGCCTGAGGAGGAAGAGGGGAAGTCATTTAGGTTGGAGTCATATGGCAATTCATGAATACAACTCTACACAGAAAATACAAGCTATATCTGGCCAAGGCGGAGCCTGAGGAGGAAGAGGGGAAGTCATTTAGGTTGGAGTCATATGGCAATTCAATTCACATATATCTGGCCAAGGCGGAGCCTGAAGAGGAAGAGGTGAAGTAATTTGGACTGGAGTCATATGGCAATTCATGAATACAACTCTACACAGAAAATGCAAGCTATATCTGGCCAAGGCGGAGCCTGAAGAGCTTCCTGTGATGATGTGATTGAGGCTAGTCATATGGCAATTCAATTCACATATATCTGGCCAAGGCGGAGCCTGAGGAGGAAGAGGTGAAGTCATTTAGGTTGGAGTCATATGGCAATTCATGAATACAACTCTACACAGAAAATGCAAGATATATCTGGCCAAGGCGGAGCCTGAAGAGCTTCCTGTGATGATGTGATTGAGGCTAGAGTGATATGGCAATTCAATTCACATATATCTGGCCAAAGCAGAGCCTGAAGAGGAAGAGGTGAAGTCATTTAGGCTGGAGTCGTATGGCAATTCATGAATACAACTCTTCACAGAAAATGCAAGCTATATCTGGCCAAGGCGGAGCCTGAAGAGCTTGCTGTGATGATGTGATTGAGGCTAGAGTCATATGGCAATTCACATATATCTGGTCAAGGCGGAGCCTGAGGAGGAACAGGTGAAGTCGTTTAGGCTGGAGTCATATGGCAATTCATGAATACAACTCTGCACAGGGATAGTGGAAGTCCCTCATAATGGGCACAACAGGTGTACAGACCAAGGAACTCAGCACAGAGATGGCATTAAGTAATGAACACCACACCACACTAATGCATTATATAAAACATTGTTTTATTGTTTATAGAAACACAGCTAATATTATTCCCAGCTGAGTCTTGTTTGATGCACCATGTTCACCTCTCGAAGTTCTCCATATTCTACAATTTTTCAACATGATTTTTGAAACTGTCCAACAACCGCTGGCTTAGGAACAACCTTGTTTCGTGAGAGTAAGACCCCCCTTCGCATCACTTAATTCTAACACCCCTCAGGTGTCCCCTGTACTTGGTTGTGTGACATCTCACAGTCAATAAATGTTAAATGTACAAAAAGCTGAACACAAAAACACTCAGAATTATACAACAGAGAGCCTGGAGGGCAATGTGTCCAGTTTTCTTCCATGGTATTCGATGGAAAAGGCATCTTGTAATCAATGACTCACTTCCAGAAATATTAGAATATTCAAAGTGATTGCACCAAAAATTCTATAGTGGCCATTAATATTGCGTTGGCTCTTCGAACCACCGTATGTCACTGATCGTTCTTTATCACCAGAACACACCATAGGAAAGCACCAAAAACCTATTTTATGGATTTAATGGGTTCAAAAACCAACCGATGTTTGCTTAGGATCTCCAGGACTTCATTGAGTACGATGTTGCCTTTCCCAAGATGGTAGGTCTACAGTAGTTTGGCTCATGTGACCCACCCCAGCTGAGTTAGAATAGGTGATAAAGATGTGTGAAGTATATTACGGGAGGAGAAGTCGAAATCAAGATTGGAGGGGCCAGTAGGATATCAGGATAAGTAATGGTGGATGTAGTGTTGTGTCTTCCTTTCTTCTATTGCTCCAAATCCCTGCAGAAGAGACATGTCCCTTGAGTAGCTTTCTAGTGTCCAATCAAAGACGTAGGCTGAGGCAGGCTTTCATTTCAGTCTTCTATAGGTTGTTGAAGGCATTATGAGGAGCCATACAGGGGTCATAGTAAGCCAAATAGGGTACAACTGTAATTGTTCAAATTCCTGCTACCCAAGCCAACCACTTCCCCGTTGTTTCTCCATCATTGATCTCTCAGGTATGGGCTGGTCCATGTAAAAAGAACTAACATAGATAAGGAACGTTATAGGGGCATGCAAGGGGCTGCCATTGCTGACTTCTAGGCCTCTCCTTCTTATCCTCTCACTACTTGCTATGCCCCCGGCCTGCAGTAAGTTTTTGAATATCAGGTGGCTTGATCTTGGTCAGTTAACATGCTTGTTGCTGGTCAATGAAGCAGTTGTTCAAAAATAGGGATGCCAGCATCCAGGAACTCATAGTTGAAAGGAAATATGATGGATGGTCCAAGGCTCATCCAGGAACAAAGCCCAAGAATCTTTGGCCAAAGACTATGATTTAGCCCAGTGACCAATAGAGATGGAGTAGAACGTTGCCTACAGGCAGAGACAAAAGCAATGCCGTCTAAAGCCGCTGTATCCCCCTCCCGTTTCTTTGTAAACCTAGTGGTTTGACGGGTCAAGGCCAGGCCCATACAGCTGACCGTCTGCTTTAGTCTGCTCTTCATGAGTGCTTTGGTGTTTCAGAAGGTTGGACTTGTTCTTGAAGCACTTGCCGCACTCAGAACACGAATAAGGTTTCTCCCCGGAGTGGGCTTTCAGGTGGGTCACCAAGATCCCTCTCTGGCGAAAACACTTGCCGCACTCTGGACAGGCATATGGCTTCTCCCCTGTGTGGATTCGCTGATGTTTTACCAGCTCCGTCTTGCGCGAGAAGGACCTCCCGCACTCTGTACACAAGTAGGGTCTGGCACCCGTGTGGACCTTCAAGTGCTCTTGGAGGATGGACTGGTGAGCAAAATATTTTCCGCACTCGTTGCATGGGAAAGGCCTTTCACCCGTGTGAGTCCTGCGGTGCTTAACCAGCTGGGAGTTGCGCGGGAAGCACTTGCCACAGTCTGGGCACAGAAACGGCTTATTGCCCGTGTGGACCTTCTGGTGCTCCAGGAGGAGGGAGTTATAAGCGAAGCTCTTCCCACAATCTGCACAGGAATACGGCTTCTCGCCGGAATGGATGCGGCGGTGTTTGACCAGGGAGGTCTTTAGCGGGAAGCTCTTGCCACAATCATCACAGGTAAAAGGCTTTTCGCCCGTGTGAACTCTCTGGTGGTTTTCCAGTTGCGCCTTGCGCTTGAATGCCTTGCCACACGCCAAGCAGGCGTGAGGCATCTTGCCGGCGTGTTTCCTGCGGTGCTTGACGAGAAAGGACTCCTGGGTGAAGCATTTGCCACATTCAGTGCAAGGAAACATGTTGTCGAACCCAGGAAGTGCAACAGGGTGGGGCAAGCTCCAGCTGTGCGTAGATTGACCAGCCAGTGGATCGATGCTGTGAAGTCCAGGATGGAGATATCTGTTAATAGGGTATGGATGGAGATGGGCGGTAAGAGGGTCTGGACAGAGATCGGGTTGAAGATGTGGGGTGATGGAGTCTGGACACATATCTCTCCTTGTGGGATCTGGACGGAGATTTAGGGTAAATGGATTTGAATGGGTATGGGGAGTAATAGGGTTGGGACATAAGTTTCTGGTAGTGAAATCTGGATGGAGATGTGGTGTAGTGGGGTATGGACAATGACTTCTGGTGATGGGGTCTGGATGGAGATGTCGTGCAGTAAGGTCTGAGCAAAGACTCCTGGCAATTGGATCTGGATGGAGCAGTGCTGTAGTTGGGTCTGAAGATAGACATCTGGTAGTGGGATCTGGATGGAGTTGTGGTGTAGAAGGATCTGAGAATAGACTTTTGATAGTAGGATCTGAGTGGAGATGTGGTTTAGTGGGGTCTGAGCATTGACTTGTGGCTGTGGGATCTGGATAGCGTTGTGGTGTAGTGGGGTCTGAGCATTGACTTGTGGCTGTGGGATCTGGATAGTGTTGTGGTGTAGTGGGGTCTGAGCATAGGTTTCCGGCAGTGGGATCTGGATGGAAATTTGAGGCAGCCATGTTTAAAACCGGGGAACATCCCATTAGATTATCTTCTGTTTTGTACTCCACCAGCAGAGGTCTGAACGAGGTGTTTCTGCAGCTCCGTCCATCTGTTAACGATCAAAGAAACAAAGACCGTCACTTTTTATTTCACCTCGTGACATTTACGTATTACTACCATTAAAAATATTGCATCCTTCGATCATTTTGTGCTTCGGTTGTCATCTCGTGTTCCAAAAGGGACAAGTCTAATCTAATCCAACTACGTACTCACCTGTACTGATCTCTGGAGGGATTTCCTCCTCCTTACATGGAAGATTGGCTCTTTTACAAGTGGTGTTCTCCAAATAGGCTCCATGAATGTTGATGAGGTCCTCGCCCTATATAAAATATGAAGCCAACTTTCATTAAATTGAGATACATTTGGTTTACAAATCTTAGCAATAGCCTCTACCTGATATCCTTGAGGGATCTCATGATGTTCCCGGGAATACAGAGGACGGGTCTGAGGGATCTCATGATGTTCCTGTGTGGAGTGCCGGGAATACAGAGGACGGGCCTGAGGGATCTCATGATGTTCCTGTGTGGAATACAGAAGAAGGGCCTGAGGGATCTTATGATGTACCTCCATGGAATACAGAGGACGGGGACATCTCTCTGGTGGGTTCCTCTTACTGGATCCATCTGTAGGAAACACACACACTGACTGAACACATTGTTTCTATGTGTGTATCAGATGATGGTGGATCTAGGTGGACCCTCCGTACTGCTCTCTCCTCTTACCCGGTGATGTGAGGGGCGGCTCATACTCCATCATGACGTCCTTGTAGAGATCCCGGTGTCCTTCTAGATACTCCCACTCCTCCATGGAGAAATAGACAGAGACATCCTGACACCTTATAGGAACCTGACACACACAATGATACAGTCACCATTCAGACACATCCCTTGTCTGTTCCTGGATCATGTCCCAGAATTCCCGGCACCGCTCACCTCTCCCGTCAGCAGCTCGATGATCTTGTTGATGACCTCCAGAATCTTCATGCTGTTGTTTCTCTCAGGTGTCAAGGAGGGAGGTGGAGGGTCAGGGATGGGGTTCTGGATCCAGCTATGAGTGCTGGTTGTCACATGATCACCGGACATCTTCAGAGGCCCATAATCCTAAAATTTGAATTTCAGTTTATAGCTTAATATCAACTAATAAGAGTGATGTCATGTGACCTCCCAGAATCCTCCTCACCTCTCCGGTCAGCAGGTAGATGATCTCCAAGGTGAACCGCAGTATCCGGTCAGTCATCTTCCTGCCGGTGTCCATTGCCTATTTAAAGGGAACCTTGCAGGGCTGAACACTGCCGAGGCCGAGCCGCCTTTTTGTAGACCATCTAATAGAAAAAAAAGTAATACATCTGAATGTTGCGCGGAGTGATTCAATGGCGATAAATTGCACGGTTTCCTTTTTTAAACCCTTCTGTGAGGAGATTTGTCGAGACGCTATGTCAGGTCGGCTGACTGCCCCCCTACTTGCAGGAAGGCCGACCGCCACCCTGTTACTTAACTAAAGGACTTTAATGCAATTCTAGTAATGTCCCTCACTTTTAAGAACTGCTCGGTTTAACAATCAGGCTCTCCCTATGGTCCACTGGTTATATTTCATCAGCAGAGATGCTGACTGCACTGTCTTTCCCTATGAACCCCCAAATAAAAGGTTTGGGGCCTGCATTAATGTGCTACATTCCACATAACCCTGAAATGTAACACCAGGCTTAGCAGAGAATTTGGAACATCTGGATATTTGGGGCTTGCAGTCAAATCTTTTCCATATGAATTGAGCTCAACCACAAGTATAATGGCGCCCCCTATGGCCCTACCTAGTACTTCTACCTCTAGTGTTCAGCGCTTGGCGCTCTCTGAGGCAGCTGTGAGATCCATTTGCCCCCGTTACACACTCAGCCAAAGCAGGAAATCAAAGCTGAGCAACGCACAGTTGAAATCTCGGCTACACCTCCAAGGTTTTCTACAAATCCCTTTGGGCTACAACAAAATGGCCGCCGCAGCTGCGACACCTTTGTTTACAAATGGCCGCATATGTTTTCTCTAGGTAGGTACGTGGGCAGCAGTCCCTAGCCACGTCACGACTCCCATATATGGTAATTTCATTCGCAAGTGCTTTTGGGAGCGCTAAGAGGTGGCGAAGGGGCGTGGCTGTACAACCTATAAGGTGTGTTCACCAGTGGAACGCACAATGCCCTTTGAAACGCACGAACCGAAAGCA
>NW_017306573.1:933796-943564 GCF_000935625.1 Nanorana parkeri
TTCTATCGAAGTAGAGCCTTCTCGGCCAAACCTCTTACCGTACTTCTAACTAAACCGGAAGTCAGGTCGTTTGAGATCTCGACGAGTTTGAACTTTCGATAGAACACCGTCCCTTCACTAGATCAGTCACAGTGGCAGAGATTAGAAGGCACTGCAAGTCCCAGCACTCCAACTCCCAGAATGCATCGTTCATGAACAAAAGGGTGTCCTAAGAATATAACATAGTCCTATAATAATGACCTCGCTTCTTTAAATAGCTCTGACATTGGGCAACTCTACTGTCACACAATAGGTAAATCACTTCAGGCTGGAAGTAAGGTAATCAGGCACGCACAGGAAGTTGTGCTGGGAAAGAACAGGAAGTAGGGGAGGAGCCATTGCTGCAACTGGCAGCCAGGTAATGACTTCTGGTACTTTATTGCTATAGAGGGTAATACCTGGACAGACAGGCGTGTGATGCACAATGTATATCATATATATATATATATTTTGTATGTACATGTGCTGTGAGTTTTTGGCATTGACTGTTGTCAGGCATTAGGATGCAATCTAAAGATCAGCAATAATAAAGGGGGGCGAATCACAGCACTGTGTAGCAAACCTGGCCAAGGGTTGTTGAGTGCCGCCATTCCGGGTTGCCTTCAGATGGATGACGCATGGACGGCACCAGCCCCATTTTTACCAATGCCCCCTTTCAATAATACACATGATCATGACGCCGTGTGGAAACCTAGAGGTATCGGGTCCACTGGGCGCGTTGTGGCCTTGGGTTGCTGGCATTCAGAATAGGTCGGGTTGTAGGCGTCATGGGTTGTGTCCAACATAAAAAAATGTAGGCACTGTCTGTCCGCCGTCTACTCACCGGACGTATTCTTTGTTCCAGGATCGGGCCGAGGCCACGGTGGCAAATACGGTGATGGCAGAGCAAGGCCCCGGCTGAGCACGTGAGCGCGTCCTTGAGGATGGACGAGGGCAGAAGCAAGAGGACGGAGAGGATACCACACCTCGCTCTGGACATTCTCTACCTATTGACTGGAGAGGTGAGGAGGATTCTGGGAGGTCACATGACATCACCCCTATCTCTATTCATAAAACACAGACCTGACCGGAGAGGTGAGGAGGATTCTGGGAGGTCACATGACATCACTCTTTATTAATAAAACACAGGCCTGACCAGACAGGTGAGGAGGATTCTGGGAGGTTACATGATATCTCTTTATTAATAAAACACAGACCTGACCGGAGAGGTGAGGAGGATTCTGGGAGGTCACATGATATCTCTTTATTAATAAAACACAGACCTGACCGGAGAGGTGAGGAGGATTCTGGAAATGTTTTCCTGTTAATGGATATAGGACTGCGCCTCTTATTCCGCAGGACTATGTGGTGGTAAAGAAGACCTTCATAGATGAATTGCGCAGTAACCAAAGCCCCAGCATGAACCCTCCTCCTCCCTTCCTGACACCAGAGAGAAACAACGACGAGAAGGTTCTAGACGTCACCCAGAAGATCATGGAGCTGCTGACAGGAGAGGTGAGCGGTGCCGGGAATTCTGGGACATGATCCAGGAACAGACAAGGGATGTGTCTGGGTGGTGACTGTATCATTGTGTGTGTCAGGTTCCTATAAGGTGTCGGGATGTCACTCGTTCTCTTGCAGGATCGGGGCTCTCTAGAAAGACCGAGGGATCTGAGGAGGGATGTCTCCATGAAGAGCCTTCATTCGATTACTCTTCTCGGTAAGATAAGTTTTTAGAGGTCTTCTTGGCCTTTCATGCCTCCATATACACCTTGTCTGTTTTCAGTGGGGACATTAGCCCTCCAATTAAAGTGTCCCTCTCATGGCCTCTTCTCCTCTGCTATGGTGACAAGTTATTAGGCCAGGCCAAGCGTTTCTTGGAATCATACTCCATCACTCAATCGTTTTCTTCCTCATGGATACATGGATACTTCCATCCCCTCAGTGCTGTCTGTCTTTCCCACAGATTTACTAACTGGTGGATACAATTCTGCCAACGTTCCCTCAGCGCATCGTACATAGGACGATCATGGTATCACGGTCCACTCCCTGACCACCAGGCTCACCTCATCAGAGGAAGAAGACACGGTCCTCCGTCCAGAGAAGGACAGTGAGGCATCAACGTCATGTGAAGGACATCAACCACGCACCGACGTGTCCAAACCAATGGGGGCCTCTCATCACACGCCTTTTAAAGAGACGCGTGCCCCATGTAAAGGACCTCATGCTGATGTCTCCACCTCGGTAGACCATACACAATACGTACTGGTTACAATTAAAGAGGAGGAAGATGATTTTCCAGGCACTGGTAGTTTAAAACCGGCACCATACGTGTCAGCCGATGGACACCTCCCACCATGTGACCTCTCCACCGCTTCTGATTACGTAACTACCACGGCATGGGAAGGCCGTGATCGTGAAGATATGCAGACAGAGATGGCGGGCGGTCACCTGCCACGCGCGGATAGTTTGGTGTCCGTCATCGGGGAGCCGAGTCGTACGGCGGAGAAGCCCTATTCTTGCCTGGAGTGTGGCAAGCGTTACAGCAGCGCCAAAAGCCTCAATAAACACCTCCGGCTCCACACCGCGGTCAAAGTGAACTCTTGCCAGGAGTGCGGCAAGAACTTCTTCAACAAGTCCGGCTTGCTCAAGCACCGGCGGAGCCACACGGGCAAGAGGCCCTTCTCCTGCTCCGAGTGCGGCGGGTCCTTCGGCACCAAGTCCAACTTGGCCAAGCACAAGCGGGTCCACACGGGGGAGAAACCCTACACCTGCTTCGAGTGCGAGAAGAGCTTCTCCATCAACTCCGACCTGGCCCGCCACACCAGGACTCACACGGGGGAGCGGCCGTATTCCTGCTCCGACTGCGGCCGGAGGTTCATCAGTAAGTCCAACCTCATCCGGCACCAGGCAGTCCACTCCGGAATAAGGGAGAAGCCCTTCTCCTGCTCCCGAGTGCAACAGACGCTTCGTCAGCAACTTGGACCTGGTGCACCACCAGAGAGTCCACTCGGGGGAGAAGCTGTACCCGTGTGCCATGTGCGGGAAGTGTTTCTCCAGCAAAGTGGCCTTAAAGGCTCACGTGAAGCGAGCTACACAGGGGAACGGTTTGGAGGAGCCACCATGCGTTTCCTAGAAATGACTCTGTGACTTATGGGGTAACCTGAGCTGAGTTGCTGTTTGGCGTCACACAGTGGTGGAAGCACACATTCTGCTGGCTTCTAGACCATGTGGACAGGCATTAATGGACCCTTCGGGACCCCCACAGGCATGATACTCTACAACTGGGACATTTCGATGGTGAGCCTGACCATTTTCTGGGTCTGCAAGTACCCTGCTGTTATCATCTGTACCTTCCTTCCACTGCTTCCTGTGCCTGAAATATGAGACTGTCAGAGCTGGTGGGTAGAAAACATCCATTCATTTGATTACAGAAGGGTCGCATTAGTTTGATTGAGGTAAACGATTGTAAGCTCTGTTGCCAACATATCTAACCTCCCCCCGATTAGGACTACACTGGATGTTACCCAAAGCCCACTCGATAAGACCATCTCCAGGCAAATATTATACGCCCTCCTTCCCATCCCCCTCTAACTGATTGCTAGCTTGACCTAAATGCCCTTTGACCTCCCCTAAATCTGCAGTCACATGACTCTCCTGTCCCGAGTCTTCTCTCTTCTTCTGGTCAGAGGAGGAGGAGTCCTTCTTCTGGTGTCCACGTCACACCTGCTTGGCCGGGTCCTCTCAGGATCCAGAAGAGAAGTCCACAGCGATGACGTCGGCGCAAGGGGACTGTTGAGGACGGGCCGGGCGCCATCTGCAGCACTGGATTAGTGGTCCCCTGGAAACAGCGCGGGTGAGGGTCTCCGGCGGAGTATTTCTTTACAAGGGAATGTTCAGGAGGGGTTAGAGGGGGGTCGCAGGAGGGGGGCGAGGTTACTATTCGTCTGGAATTGGGCAAAATGTACCTGCATGTGGGGCCCCTGTGCTCCCAGACGGAATGACAGCCGGAACACCCCTAATGGTTTGTAACTGCATGTGGGGCCCCTGTGCTCCCAGACGGAATGGCAGCCGGAACACCCCTAATGGCATGTGGGGCCCCTGTGCTCCCAGACAGAACGGCAGCCGGAACACCCCTAACGGTTTGTAACTGCGTGTGGGGCCCCTGTGCTCCCAGACGGAATGGCAGCCGGAACACCCCTAACGGTTTGTAACTGCGTGTGGGGCCCCTGTGCTCCCAGATGGAATGGGAGCCGGAACACCCCTAACGGTTTGTAACTGCATGTGGGGCCCCTGTGCTCCCAGACGGAATGACAGCCGGAACACCCCTAATGGCTTGTAACTGCATGTGGGGCCCCTGTGCTCCCAGACGGAATGACAGCCGGAACACCCCTAATGGCTTGTAATTGCCGGCCGTGCAGATGACAAAAAGCCCAGGACAAAAGCAATGCAGCTAAGATCACATGATCTACGCCGTTCACCATCTGAAATCAGGCTTGTTGTGGGAGTGGCTACTGGTAAACTGAAGGGTTGGGAGTTACCAGGAGAGAGGTGGGTGTCACCAGTGTGCGGATATATACTAGCAGCCCGAGGAGCAGGAAAGAGGCGGGGCAGTGACACGGAGTCTGCATAACTGATGTATGGAAACTGCTTTCCGTGTCTTCATGCTACCGAGGCACAGCAAGGAGGGAGGGGACTGAGATCTCTTGGAGGGCGACACACTTCCTGTATTGGTCCCCTGTGTATTCGGTTGAGTGGGAGGACTTGTCCTTTAAGTCCACAGCTACACTAGAAACATGGAACACAATTATAATATTATTTTACACTTTGGCTGTTTATCATCTCAGAATAAACAGGACGCATGCAATGTGATTGTGGGGGGGGTGTTAATGTGTGTAATGGGGGGGGGATCTCCTGCCTATGTATGTGAAGGACCCACAAACTCAGAGATCTCACCGATGAGAGTTCCCGTCTTAGAAGAACCTGCTGAGGAATATCGGTCCCTACAAATAGTAAAATCTCAGTTTTGGATGGAATTCTGGGAGTTCTCGGGTCTGCACGTTATAAAGGGGTTCCCACTCTTCCTGATGGATTCCATATGGTGACATGTAGAGCAAGGGAACCCAAGTTGGGTGTCCCCAAGTCGTAGAAGAAGCCCACCAAGCTCCGTGTATACACAATGGGGGTTCCCCACCACTAACAGTCACTGGAAGCACCAGGGACCGGAAAATTAACTGTGTGCGTTACCAATCTGGACCAACCAGCTTCCTCCTCTCCAAGGGGGGTTCCGTCACCTGAAAAGCTGGGAGTTCTTGGTGGCTACTGCGGCCAGGAACCTGTTTAATTGTTGGGGTTCTGATGGGGCCTAGGCAGAGCTGAGGGTCATCTCAGGCTTACAAAACCCCGGGCTGATGGAACTCTGCCAGCTTCTGCTAAGCTCCTCCCACCACCACGTGTCATTCTGCTTTCTTGAACTGCCCGGTGGGACCTAGGCAGACCCCGAGGGTCATTTCAGGCTTACCAAACCCCAGGCTCGTTGAAATCCACAGAGTTCTGCTAAGCCCCTCCCACAAGAGCCCCCTCACCATATGACATTCTTTTTTCTTGAACTGTCCCCCCACATGTACAGATCCTTGGTGGCTACTGGGGCAAGGAACCTGTGTTTATTTGTTGAGGGTCAGAGCTGAGGGTCATCTCAGGCTTATGGAGATCCGAAGCCTTCTATTAAGCCCCTCCCACAAAAGCCCCACCACCACCATACGCTATCTGCTTGCTTGAACTGACCGCATAAGCACCATATGTACATAGCCTTGGTGGCTACTGGGGCCAGGAACCTGTCTTTAATTGTTGAGGGTCCATTGGGGCCTAGGAGGCGCTAAGGGTCATCTCAGGCCTATAAAACCCCGGGTTTATGGAAATCCGCGGCCTTCTGCTAAGCCCCTCCCACAAGAGCCCCAAACCCACCATACAACATTCTGCTTTCTTGAACTAATCCTATAAGCCCCACATGTACAAAGCCTCGGCGGCTACTGGGGTCAAGGACCTATGTTTATTTGTTGGTCTAATGGGGCCTAGGCAGAGCTGAGGGTCATCCCAGGCTCGTTGAAATCCACAGGCCTATGTACACCCCTCCCCACAAGAGCCCTTCCCTCACCACCATAGTTCATTTAGCTTTCTTGAACTGCTCCCATAGGTACAGATCCTTGCTGGCTACAGGGGACCAAGACCCTGTGTTTACTTGTCGAGGGTCAACTCAGGCTCATTGAAATCCGCAGTCTTCTGCTAAGCCCCTCCCACAAGAGATCCCCACCACCACACATTCTGCTTTCTAGAACTACTCCCATGAGCACCATATGTATAGAGCCTTGGTGGCTACTGGGACCAAGAACCTGTGTTTATTTGTTGAACACCCAATGGGGCCTAGGCAGAGCTGAGGGCCATTTCAGGCTTCCAAAACCCAGGGCCCATTGAAATCCAAAGGCTTCTGCTAAGCCCCTCCCACAAGAGATCCCGCCCCACCACCATGCTACATTCTGCTTTCTAGAACTGCCCCCATGAGCACCATATGTATAGAGCCTTGGTGGCTACTGGGACCAAGAACCTGTGTTTATTTGTTGAGGGTCCAATGGGGGCCTAGGCAGAGCTGAGGGCCATTTCAGGCTTCCAAAACCCCGGGCACATTGAGTTCCGAAGGCTTCGGGACACAAGGACGGTCCTGGAGATGACCGCGTTAGGAACTAAAAGGCCAGGAAACGTCTCTGCCGCACCACTTTTTTAATTATATGAAAATGTGTAAAAACATGCGACATGAACTTCAATGATGGCTTTCCAATGGTGGGTCCACTCAACGTGGATATTAAAGCACCCCTCCCCCCACCTTCATGTATTCCTAGGGACTCTCAAAGTAGAATGTCTTCACCTAAGTTCCAGCTCCGCCCCCTGCCACACCCACCCTTACTGCTGGGTTCCACATAGGGCTTCGTAGCAGATAGGAGGAGCTTACAAAACTGAGGTCGTCTTTGGAGGCCCCAAGTCAGGAGGTGGTTGAGTCCTTCAGCTTTGAGTGGACCGACCCTTCAACTCGTACCGAAGAAAACCCGAACCGTCTATTTGTGGATTTTGACGTGAGCAGTCAATCCGCCTTTATTGACGAACCGGCACGCGCACTGGGAGCACGCGTAGGGTTTTTCCCCGGTGTGGCGCCTCATGTGGACAACCAGGTCAAAGTTCCTGATGAAGCACTTGCCACACTTGTAGCAGGCGTGGGGGCGGTCGCCCGAGTGGCTGCGATGGTGGATGGCGAAGACGGAGCTGTTGGCGAAGCGTTTTCCACACTGGGAGCAAGAGTACGGCCTTTCGCCCGTGTGGCTCCTGCTGTGGACCCGCAGGTCGGAGTTGCGGACAAACGTCTTGCCACACTCGGGGCAGGTGTACGGCCGGCTGCCCGTGTGGATCTTCCGGTGCTTGGCCAGCTCCGAGTTCCCGGGGAACCTCTTGCCACACTCAGGGCAGGCGTACGGCTTGTCCGCTGCGTGAGTCCTCTGATGGATGCCGAGGCTAGAGCTGCAAGTGAAGCATTTTCCGCACACGACACAAGGGTAGGGCCGCTCGCCTGTGTGGTTCCTCTGATGGATAACCAGGCTGGCTTTGGTGATGAATGTCTTGCTGCACTCTGCACACGAATGCGGCTTTTCCCCCAGGTGAGTCTTCCGGTGGATCACCAGATGGGAATTCTGCATGAAGCTCTTCCCGCAAACGGAGCAACCGCAAGGCTTCTCTCCGGTGTGGCTTCTCTCGTGCTTCACCAGACTGGACCGGAAGGTGAAACGTTTCCCGCACTCTGGGCACGAGTACGGCTTCTCTCCTGTGTGAATCCGCTGATGCTCCACCAACTGGGAGCTGCTGGCAAAGGACTTCCCGCAGTCAGTGCAGTGATACGGCCTCTGCCCGGTGTGGACTCGCTGGTGCACCACCAAGTTGGCGTTGCTAATGAAACACTTCCCGCACTCAAGGCAGGAGAACGGTTTTTCTCCTGTGTGGACACGCACGTGCTGGATCAGGTGGGCATTGCTGGCGAAACATTTCCTGCACTGCGTGCAAGCAAACGGCTTCAGCCCCGTGTGGACTTTCCGATGCTCCAGCAGGTGCGCCTTGCGAACCAACGACTTCTCGCAGTCCGGACAAGGGTAAGGCTTGACATCAGTGTGAACTTTCTGGTGCTTGGCCAGGTGGCCGCTGTGGACAAAGCACTTTCCGCACTCTGCGCAGGAGTGGGGCTTACCACCGCCGCTGTGCACTTCCTGGTGCTGGAAGAGGTGGGATTTCCGTGCAAAGGCTTTGCCGCATTCGGAGCAGGAGTAAGGTCGCTCTCCCGCGTGCGACTCCTGATGCCGGAGGAGGCTGGAGTTGCTGCAGAAGCTTTTCCCGCACTCTGGACAGGAGTACAGCTTCAGGCCAGAATGGGTTCTCTGGTGGATGATCAGGTGGGAGTTGCTGATGAAGCTCCTCCCACACTCAGGACAAGAAAAGGGTTTGTCTCTGGGGGGCTCAGGGCTGGGATAAGTCCCGGATTTGTCAACTAAAACCGCCTCGTGTTCATAATCAGAGGAGCTCTGGGGTTCCTCTTTCAGACACGTCGGTTCGTAGTCTGTTGGGTAAGGGGGTGATGTGTCTGGTTCGCCTATATTCTCTTCCTCAAAGGAGGCGGGTTCCTCCTTTATTAGAATAGCTAAGTACTGCGTATGGTCTACATCAGGGTACGGAAGACCTCTACCACGGCGGCCATGTTCCTTAGTATAACGTTCATTACCAACAGGTGAAGGAGCATCTGTGTGTGGGAAAGGTTTCTCCTCCTGTGAGCGCAGTTTCTCCATTGTATTAGCACCTTGAGAATCCTCTCTGGGCTTGGAAGCATTAGCGTTTCCTGCACACGAGAGTTCCTTCTTAGAACAAGTCGTTGCACGGTGCCTACAACCTGGGCTTGACGCGGCCAAGAGCGGGAGATTCTCTGCAACGCACAAGCAGGGTTCCTCTTTAATAAAACCAGAAGCTGCAGCGTCGTTCGGTAAATCTGCGGGAAAGGAACGACACAGAAGACAATTACTTCATTTACGGCATGTTCTAGTTTTATGCCGTGTGCTGGGGAGATTTCACTTCCTGTCCTGAGCCGCAACTAAATAAAGAGGTTTCAAGAACTTGGAGCAGATGATCCAATGGAAGGAAGACATCGAGAGGGGACGGGAAGGTTAGGTGGCCTCATCAAAGATCTACCAATGCTTCTAGGTTCAAGAATCCTCCGACCACCAAAATTACCCAATCTGTGTCTTATGAATAGAGATAGGAGTGATGTCATGTGACCTCCCAGAATCCTCCTCACCTCTCAGGTCAGGTCTGTGTGTTAGTAATAGATGAGTGATGTCATGTGACCTCCCAGAATCCTCCTCACCTCTCCGGTCAGGTCTGTGTTTTATGACTAGAGATAAGAATGATGTCATGTGACCTCCCAGAATCCTCCTCACCTCTTGTGCAAGACACATGGGGTATGACAACTGTCATCACCGGGACCACAAATTGGCTGTTATTGCTATAGAGGGGTACTTAACTGGGTTACCATGGAGACGCGCATCACCTGAAATCGCTCCCCACTATTATAATAAGAATGAACTAATGCCACATCATACTCATAATAATAGAATTACGCTGGCTGATTAATATTCATCACCCCATTCATTAATATTCACAAGCACTCAC
>NW_017306573.1:943662-979798 GCF_000935625.1 Nanorana parkeri
CTGAACCCTGTGTGAACGGAACGGTAGACAGCAGACCGGTTTCTCAGGGCACCTTCCGGCTTTTGGAACGCAAAGCGGAAGTTAAGCTCAGCTGCTTTCAGCGGGGAAAATGAAAGCCTCACTGCAGTCTTTACTGAGATGGAGTGATGACACGGAAGGATGGGCGGAGCCTAGCTGGGTCATGTGATCTGAGAGAAGCCCATCTGCTGCTGCTACATCTGTGAACCTAAAGCATTGCATAAAGTTTATTTTAATAATATATAGAGAGAGAATGAGGAGCCAGCCTGAGTCATGTGATCAGAGGAAACTGGATTTGGTGTCACAGAATAAAGGTGTGGGAGGTGCTTTTGTCATGTGATCAGTTGTATTTAGTATGCAGAGAATCTATGGTATAGTAGTAGTCTGATCCCACCAATCAGAAGAAAGTGAAGCAGTGGTCTGATCCCACCAATCAGAAGAAAAGGAAGCAATGGTCTGATCCCACCAATCAGAAGAAAAGGAAGCAATGGTCTGATCCCACCAATCAGAAGTTGGCAATGGACACTACTCACCCTGCAAACTAAATCCAATGGATGGCGGGGGATGGCTCAGGCCAGCACCGAAGGCTTGTGTTTCGGGAGCTCCAGGTGGCGTCTATGTCGGGTGAATTTCGGGGAGAATGGAGTCCCCCCATAATGACCATGGCAAGTGTGCATCCGTATGCCTGGAGGAACCATTAATGATACGGGGAGGCGGGGCTTGTGATGCCCATACCATCGTCTCCACCATGCAACGATACAGACTACACCTCACCATATTCCAAATGGATGCCGAGGAAAGCCAAGTGCCTCCTTTGTCTTTAAGGAATGAGGATCTGCCCCAAGTACCTTCTATAACAGTACTACCTGACCCTCAACTCTGCCCCCAAGATCCAGGGCCACAAAACCCGGCCTATTGGGCATCACTAAAGGGGCCATGTAACTGTTCCTACCACCACAGAATGCTCGATACTCCTGAGACACAGCTGTGACCGAGATTCCCTTAAAGGGAATGACCACTGGGTGGGCTGAGCAGGGGGGGTCACTGTACAAAGAAGCCCCGCCCACCTAATCGGGTTCTGATTTCAGGATACAACACACGGAGAAGAGTTCAGGCAGGAGAACTTATTTTCAGATACATTAAAAAAGTCAGTAGCATTTATTAAATACAACAATCGAGGCTGTGCGTTAGACAGTGAGACTTAAAGGGGAGGACCTCTAGACACGGAAGCACCATAAAAGCTGAAGAGCACGTAGAAGGGAATGTCCCAGTAATAAAAACCGGGGTGTCTTATTAAAGAGCGTTTCCAGTGACTGTTGGACTTCGTTCATCCTCTTAAAGGGAATGTCCACTTCAGAGCATGTTCTCTTAATGGGAATGTCTACATTCTTAAAAGGGTGTTAGACTTAAGGGAATGTTGGCCAATGGAGGAAGCCAAGATGATAGGTTATGATGGAAGACTACTTCCAGCTAAAGTTTCTTACTAGACCCAATACAGTGATTGCCCCCGCCCCCTTTCATTAACCATAGACTCCTCCATACACACGGGTAGAGAAGAGGTCGAAGTCCCTTCACACACACACACGGGTTGACAAGAGGCTGAGGTTCCTCCATACACACATGTAGAGAAGAGGTTGAGGTTCCTCCATTCACACAGGTAGAGAAGAGGTTGTGGTTCCTCCATACACACGGGTAGAGAAGAGGTTGAGGTTCCTCCATACACACTGGTAGAGAAGAGGTTGAGGTTCCTCCATATACACTGGTAGAGAAGAGGTTGAGGTTCCTCCATTTACAAGGGTAGAGAAGCAGTTGAGGTTCCTCCATACACACATGTAGAGAAGAGGCTGAGGTTCCTCCATACACATAGGTAGAGAAGAGGCGGAGGTTCCTCCACACACACGGGTAGAGAAGAGGTTGAGGTTCCTCCACAAACATGGGTAGAGAAGAGGTCGAGGTTCCTCCACAAACATGGGTAGAGAAGAGGTTGAGGTTCCTCCACAAACATGGGTAGAGAAGAGGCTGAGGTTCCTCCATACACATAAGTAGAGAAGAGGCGGAGGTTCCTCCACACACACGGGTAGAGAAGAGGTTGAGGTTCCTCCACAAACATGGGTAGAGAAGAGGTTGAGGTTCCTCCACAAACATGGGTAGAGAAGAGGTTGAGGTTCCTCCACAAACATGGGTAGAGAAGAGGTTGAGGTTCCTCCACAAACATGGGTAGAGAAGAGGTTGAGGTTCCTCCATACACACAGGTAGAGAAGAGGCTGAGGTTCCTCCATACACACAGGTAGAGAAGAGGCTGAGGTTCCTCCATACACAAGGGTAGATAAGAGGCTGAGGTTCCTCCATACACAAGGGTAGAGAAGAGGCTGAGGTTCCTCCATACACACAGGTAGAGAAGAGGCTGAGGTTCCTCCATACACACAGGTAGAGAATCGGCTGAGGTTCCTCCATACCCACAGGTGGAGAAGCGGCTGAGGTTCCTCCATACACATGGGTAGAGAAGCAGTTGAGGTTCCTCCACCTGTCTCAGCTCTAAGCTGAGGCCACCAACCCATAATGGTTCCCCTATCTTTCATTAAAGTGGACAATCCCTTTAAGAGAGGACATTTTGGCATTTGAAGGGAAAAAAACTAAAATCTGTTTAGCAAACATATTTAAAAAGACCGGTGGTGGCCATCTTCAGCCAGGAGGTTGTCACGTCTGTTCCGTAAAGATGATGGCTCCCTGCTTACAGTTCAGGTCCTTTCATAGCAGATATTATATATAGCCCTTGGCCAAGTCCAAAAATGTCCCAAACCATCCCCTTCTTCCCTCTACTGGGGCCCCGCCTATTAGATGGTAGTTAGATGCACCATCTAGCCTGATGGTAATTGGAATGAGGTTAGACCTGAGAACAGAGGCTAGGCTGTAGGACATATGGCCAGCTCCTCTATGAGCTGAGACTCCTCCCCCTACCATTCTGAACGCAGAGGGACCTCCTCTGCCATAGGGATCGAGCACTTAAAAAAGGACAGTCCTTTTTATTAGGATTCGGTGATGGCGTCAGCAGACACAAAGCAGCTGAAGGCTCCCGTTCACGTTATGGTTTTCCGGTGGGTCTGTACGTGCTTGAACAAGGCATCTTTCCTCAGAAAGCGCTTCCCGCACTCCGAGCAGGTGTAGGCCTTTTCCCCCCCGTGTATCTGCTCATGCTTGATAAGGTTGGAGGCCCCACTGAAGCACTTCCCGCAGATGGAGCAGGAGTAAGGTTTCTCGCCCGTGTGAATGCGTCGGTGGATGACCATGTGCGAATTGGTGATGAAGCCCTTGCCGCAGTCGGGGCAGCTGTAGGGCTTCTCGCCGGCATGAATGCGGCGGTGGATGTCCAGGTGGGACTTGCTGGGGAAGCACTTGCCGCACTCGGGGCAGCCGTAGGGCTTATCGCCCGTGTGGGTCCTCTTGTGGCGGTCGAGGTGGGACTGGCTGACAAAGTCCTTTCCGCAGTCCTGGCAAGTGTAGGTCTTCTCCCCAGTGTGGCTTCGCAGGTGGACAAGTAGCTGAGGCCCGCTGAGGAATGACTCCCCGCACTCAGGGCAGGTGTCGGGCTTCTTCCCGGTGTGGATCCTCTGGTGGTAGATCAGGTTGGCCTGGCTCTTCAGCTCCTTGCCGCATACTAAGCACGTGAACGGCGTGTCCTTGGTGTGCACGCTCTGGTGGGCACGGAGGCTGGAGCTGGTGGGGAAGCCCCGGCCGCACTCCGGGCAAGGGAACGGGCGCTCCCCGGTGTGGCTACGCTCATGAACTGTGAGGTGGGACTTCTTGACAAAACACTTCCCACACTGGTCGCAGCCGAACGGCTTGTCACCTGTGTGACGCTTCTTGTGCTCCCGCAGGCTGGGCTTGCTGGAAAAGTACTTCCCGCATTCCGAACACAGGTGCGGCTTTTCCCGCGTGTGGACCCGCTGGTGCTTGATCAGCGTGGAGTTGCTGGCGAAGGCCTTCCCGCATTCTTGGCAAGCGAAGCGTTTCTCCGCCGTGTGGGCCCTCTGGTGCTTCACAAACTTCCGGTTGTTGCCGAAGCTCTTTCCGCAGATGGGGCAGACGGCGGTCATTTCCTCGGCCCCTCCAGAACTCTTTGGCCTACCCGTAACGTGATTCGGCAGCCGCGGCAAGCGCTCAATCCGCCTGCTCTTGGTAACGTTGGCTCTTTCTTTCGGGAGGGTTTCCTCTTTATTCTTAGCTATTGAAATTTGTGATTGATCCATCTCATGGTCAGACGACTGCTCCTCACTTGATGAGTGGGCTGTCTCTGCAACCTTCAATGTCTCTGCAACATTCACAGCCCTCACTTTCGTGCGATCTCTCGAAGAGCTGATGTCCGAGGCTGGGACCTGTTCCTCACCAGAGAAAGGTTCTTCCTTTACCATAATCGACAAGCTCGACGCATTATCCGTGGAGGGGGAGTGGTCACTTTGAGAGAGGAGTTCGTCACTTGAGAGAGGTTCCCGTTTGATGATGGCAGAGATATCTTGCTCATCGTCCATGGTGGTGGAAAGGTCGCTTTGTAGGAGATGCTCTTTGCTCAAGCTTGAGTCTTCTTTCATTGTAACTGGCACCATTTCCTTCTCATCCATGGAAGCGGAAAGGTCACTAGATGAGGGGTGTTCACAGGTAAGGGGTTCTTCCTTAACCATCGCAGGTCGATTTAGGGTGTTGTCAAAGCATGGAGACCTTTCAGGCCAAGAGAGCTGAGGAGTAGATGTAGGTGGCTCATGGCCTGTGGACTTAGACATGCCAGTGTGGGCTTCTCTTTCATCAGGGTGGAAGCACCGGAATGTGGGATATCTCCTTCTTCCCATTCAAAGGGTCCCCCTTGTCAGAAGCAGAACGATGCCATGGATAATCTGCGGAGGAGAAGTCATTGAAACTTGAGTTATCCACTTCTAGGACCGGGTCCCTCCTCCCCACAATACTTTTTAAACTTACAAACACCAGGCACGATAATGATGGAACAGACCGACATATAACAGACTTCAAGTATGGACAGGTCGGTTTTGGTGCCCACCAAGAACCCAGCTATATTATCTTCAGCACTGTGTCTGCTGTAGCTGCCCAGAAGTCCTCCATCAATATACTCATAGGCCTGGACTTTGCTCTCTGTTGCTTAGGCTATGAGGAAGCAGTGGCAGGCAGATCTCTGGACCGCTATGACCAATGCCGGGCTCAGGATCTCCATCCAGAAGAACATAACCATAAAGAAGTCTCAGTGAAAGTGAAATGATATCCCAAAAAGGTTTGGATTTCAACAGCCAAGATGAGATGACCAAAAACCATAGAGTCCTACATGGTGATCCTCCCATGCATAATCTAAGACCTCCTCTATGTGGCCTCCATGTTATTACGTAATCTCTCAATGCCCTTTAATGGTTCTGTCTGGATTAAGCAAACCCGGGACTCTGGACCACCCGGGACTCTGGTCTACCACTGCTCAGGTCACATTTTCAAAAATCCTAGTAGGCTGGTTTTGATAGTGTAGATCCTTCAGATGCCTCCTCTTTGGTCGTAAAGGTAACCTTCTGATTCCACATTACTTGGACCTCGGTGGAAAACATCCGTCACATCACCGAGGTCAAGAATGGGAATCGGAAACGCTTGGAAAGGAATTTTAACCCCTAACAGAACAGAGGTATGGAGTTTAGTACCTAACGCCATCATTGCCCTGCCAACCAAATCTTTTTAGGTAGACCTTCTTGCCATATAAAGCGTGGATCAACATGCATGGTGCTGCCGCCCATGAACCTAGAGGCCTTTGCAGAATCTGGGCATAACTTTCTTAATATGAACCCCTTCAAGAGGACCTGTCACTTTGCCTTTCCTGTTTGTAACCCATGCCAACTCTAACTGATTCTTACCTTGCCCACACAGCCTGGTGGGCCTGTTCTCCTGCAATAGCCCCGAGATAAAAGCTCCTCATTTATGTTGTCCCTGCGCCCCCACATGACAACGTTCAAGCCTGTTGATTGGCTACTCAGGAAAAGATCACATGCTCCTCCACACAAGGTACCTCCCAGTCAAGGGAGGCTATTACTTTCTCCAGGAAGGTGATAGATGTACTTCATTAAGCATAAGGCTATATGCCTTTCCTCACCAACTTCATCTTTTACGACCAAATCCCTCAACTCCACCTGGAATGACCCCACTGGAATCCAAAACTTGGTGTTGGATTGACTACACAGTGACATTTATTAGCCCCCTTCTACCTCAAGCAAAATGACCAGAACGATCGCAGTGAGTTTCTCCAAGGAGGAGTCTATCCAGAGATCCTTGTTGACAGCAAGGAGGAGAAGAAGCAGAAAGTTCCAATGAATTTGAAATGCTCCAAATTCACCACCCAATCCATGAGTCCAATATCAAGGTGCCACCATGTTAAAGCTTGGACATTCCAACCCTGACTTCAAGCAACTGTCAAACTACCCTTACCGGCATAGACCTCCAATGAGCTCTGGCTCTACTGAACGGAGTTCCCAGATTGGAGAAACAGGTCATATCCAATAGGATCAGACCTTCTGGAATCATGGACCACAATGGGGTACAAGGAGCCGCCAAACCCTCATCATATGTGCTGAGGGGTGGCCGGTTCTCCATCATGGCGCCCTTGTAGAGATCCCGGTGTCCTTCTAGATACTCCCACTCCTCCATGGAGAAATAGACAGAGACATCCTGACACCTTATAGGAACCTGACACACACAATGATACAGTCACCATCCAGACACACCCCTTGTCTGTTCCTGGAACACGTCCCAGAATTCCCGCCACCGCTCACCTCTCCTGTCAGCAGCTCCATGATCTTCTGGGTGACTTCTAAAATCTTCTTGTCATATCTTTCAGATGCTGAACAGGATGTCCCCAGATCATCTCTTCACTGTGATAAAAGAGAAGACAAAAATAAATATTACAAAATGGCCTCCCAGAATCCTCCTCACCTCTGCGGTCAGGTCTGTGTATTATGAATAGAGATAAGAGTGAGGTCATGTGACCTCCCAGAATCCTCCTCACCTCTGCGGTCAGGTCTGTTTTATGAATAGAGATAAGAGTGAGGTCATGTGACCTCCCAGAATCCTCCTCACCTCTCCGGTCAGGTCTGAGTATTATGAATAGAGATAAGAGTGATGTCATGTGACCTCCCAGAATCCTCACCTCTGCGGTCAGGTCTGTTTATTATTAATAGAGATAAGAGTGATGTCATGTGACCTCCCAGAATCCTCACCTCTGCGGTCAGGTCTGTGTTTTAGTGATGAGTGCTGGCATGTGATCTCCCAGAATCCTCCTCGCCTCTCCGGTCAGCAGGTAGATGAGCTCTATGGTCTGGCGGACGCATAGTCTGGGAAGCTGTCAGAAAGCGGTCTTTTATTCATTTTCGGATACGCCAGTCGTCCCCGCGAGACGTGTTACGACCCCATTGGTGTCCTGCTGAAACCCCCTTTCTCCTTAAAGGGGCTCGTTTAAACAAAACCCACCTGCCGGTATCTAGCCTGTGCACCTTCAATTTCACTCCCCGGAGGCGGCTCCAAGCACACACGCTGCCGCAGCGTCGATTTCTTTGCCTCTTCCGGATCTTGCCCTTAACCAAGATGGCCGCCGCGGGAGCGGAAGGATTGAACTGCTTCCGGCGTGTGGAACGCAGGCTGGCCGGAAATGGGGCGGATGGAGGGATCCCGCACTGGCTGGCTTAGCGGAGGTGAGAGGCTCCGAGGCGGCGCGAGAGTGCGAGCGCGTGACACCGCCTCATGAATATTCAGCCTCTTAATATTTTAAGGCGTGGTCTCTGAGCGTGTTATTTCATGAACAATAAAAAAGCTTGCTTCATTATTCAGAAGATGGGAGGGGATATATAGGGGAGGGTCATTAGGGAGGGGCTAATTAATATGCATACAAGGGACTGGTGATTCTATGAATATTAATGATTTCATATTTATAAGGAGGTGGTTGACACTATTTGAGCAGGAAACCGGCTTATGAATATTAATGAACATGAGAGCAGTGTCCAGGAATTATTATTAGGTCATTCATATTCAGAAGAGGGAGGGAACTGAGAACCTAAGGATGGGCTAGAATGCCTCATGAATATTAATGAGCTCTGGGCAGCTCGTTAATTATAAAAAAGGAGTGATTGTCAATGTTTAATATTCATGAGGGTCTCATTAATATTCATACAGCGAAGAACCCCGCAGATGTAATAATGACAGCGTGTCACTGCCTTGTGAATAATAAGTAAACTAAATTATTAACCAACTATTATTATTTGGGGGTGGGACTGAGATATAAAGGGGCGTGGTCACAACTATATGTGCCCACAATAAATGTTGATGAATGTTATTTATCGTGGGGTATTGACACTTAGGGGTCGGGACGAGTGATCAGCGTTTTATTGGGGGGGGGTCCAGAGAATTCATTATAATAATGCCCCTCCTCTTGTGACATTATAATCATTACTAGTCAGGACGGGGTGGTGGGTGACTGATAGGTAAGGAGGAGCTTCTGATAGTTGAAGGACATTTCTCTAATATGGACACCCCCAACCATTCTACACAAGAGCCATCTTCTCACATTAAAGAGGAACTAATCTCAGTTTGAGAACATATCCCCAACCCTGATGTCCTAACCTCCACCAATCCTACACCAGATCCATCTTCTCCTGCTAAAGAGGAACTCCTCTCAGTTGGAGAACATATCCCCCATCCTGATGTCTTCACCTCCACCCATCCTACACAAGATCCATCTTCTCACATTAAAGAGGAACTCCTCTCAGTTGGAGAACATATACCTCACCCTGATGTCTTCACCAATCCTACACAAGAGCCATCTTCTCATGTTAAAGAGGAACTCCTCTCAGTTGGAGAACATATCCTCCACCCTGATGTCCTCAGCTCCACCCATCCTACACAAGATCCATCTTCTCATGTTAAAGAGGAACTCCTCTCAGTTGGAGAACATATTCCCCATCCTAATGTCTTCACCTCCACCACTCCTACACAGGAGCCATCTTCTCCTGTTAAAGAGGAACTCCTCTCAGTTAAAGAACATCCACCTCACCCTAACATCTGTGCACCCACAGAAAGAGCCAGACATTTTAAGGAGGAAGCACCCTCAGGGAAAGAAAACGGACCTATGTGCCACATTCAACCCAAGTTCATTAAGGAGGAGCCCATCCCATGCCAAAAAAAGGAAGCCGCACCTCAGGTTAAGGAGGACCCCCTTCCATGTGAGGAAAGGGATCCTACAGACCACCCAACAGATGCCCCTAGTGTTATTATAGGGGAACCCCTTGAAGAAGCAAAGCATGTTGATAGAGGAAGTCCTCTGCCCGCCTCTGATAATGACGATTGTATATCCGTTATCATTGAGGAGGCACCTGAAGATCCCCCATGCTCCCCATCTGCTCATATCAAGGAGGAGGCCCTCTTTTATGAAAAGGTTTGCACAGAGTGCGGAAAGCGATTCCCAGGTGACTCAGACCTTGTTTGCAACCATGCTGCCAAGCAGCAGCAAGCCCGCCTTCCCAAGGTGCCGTATTCCTGCTACACCTGTGGCACCTACTTCAGGTTCAAGTCCAAGCTTGCCGTCCACCAGCGGATCCTCACGGATCACGTATTCCTGCCCGCAGTGCAGCCGGGGGTTCAAGTGCAATGCCGATCTGGTGATCCACCAGAGGATCCAATAAGAGTGCACATTTTCCTGTCCTGAATGCGGGAAGAGTTTCCCCAGCAACTCAGACCTGGTGAAGACCCACAGTGGCCATACAGCTGCTCTGAGTGCGGCCGGGATTTCATTAGCAAATCAACTCTGGTAATCCACCTGAGAGTCCACACAGGGGAGAAGCCCTTCACCTGCTCAGCGTGTGGGAAACGTTTCATCAGCAGCTCCCACCTCATTCAGCACCAGAAGACCCACAGCGCCAAAAAGCCTTACCCGTGCAACCAGTGCGGCAAGTGTTTCATCAGCAACGCTGACCTCACCAAGCGCCGGGTCATCACCAGGGCGAAAAACACTTCCCGTGCTCGGAATGCGGGAATCCCTTCATCAGCAAGTCATCCCTAGTGCCATCCCGACCTCTTCATCCACCGCAGGGGCCACACGGGTAAAAGGCCTTTCCCGTGCCCTGAGTGCGGGAAGTGTTTCGTGAGCAAAAGCGCATGTGAAGCGCCACCGGCTGAAAGGCGACCCGCCACACCGTAGCTCCAGAAAGATTCCGTTTTCCAAAATAGTCCACTGGGTAGCAGAGCGGTCTTTTGTTGGGTCAAAGAGGACCTGTCAGGTTGTATTAGTAGACAGACGAGCTATGGCAGTTCAGCTAGCTCTATACGGCGCCTAAGGGGCATAAGGTCATGTGATCGTCCAAAGCCAATTGAAGGATAATTGAGGCTTGTAGTCTGACAGGCAGGGAAAGGTCATGGGAAGACTGATGAGGTGAAGGGCCATGTGGGTGATGTCATTAACGTCCTACAGATAAGTGGACAAAGCAATGGTGGAAGAGGAAGTGATGGAACACCCAGGAGGTACTGTGTGGCATTAGAAGCATTATCAGTGGATGAAAAGGAATGGTGTGCCGAAAGTCAGTAGGAGTTAGTATTGGCAGGGTGACCTGAGGGTTAGAAGAGCTGAATGGTGGTCGCGTGTAGTGGCAGCACAGAACAGTATAAAGGGAGATGGATGCCAGAAGGTTGTAGAATCAAAAATGAGGGACCAGAGGGATGTGAAGTGACATAGGGGGTGCTGGAGCATGTGGTGTTGGGTGGCACTTCGGCTGGTGAAATAAACACCATGAAAATGGTTGTTGCTGAGATAGTTCTTAATTGGATACCGACCAGGTGGTGGAGATGACATCAAGACAACCTCGTCAGGAAGCCTCAATTTTATCTCCGCGTTGTAAAATGGATGAAGAAAACAAGAAAAATTGTTCATTTCCTTAAATATCCATCCAGGACTACACAGCATGAATGGATCGCCTGACCCCCAAAACCTCCCCCCCTCCCCCCGATGCCACAGAACGTTCTTCCAGTAACATAGATAATGTCATACAGAGGAAGCTAATAACATCTTTCCCTGTTCTGTGTGTGGAAGGAGGTTCACATCACCGGATGGCATTGTCAAACACGAGACCCCCCATACAATGGACAAGCCCTTCTGCTCTGAGTGCGGGAATCAGTTTAGAAGGAAGTTGATATTAGTCAATCATCAAAATGTTCACCGAGGAGACAAGCCGACGACCATTTGCCTGCCCGTAATGTGGCAAATGCTTTAATCAGGAGTCCAACTTGGCCAGACACCTGGGAGCGAAACCGTATACATGTCCCAGGTGTCCAAAACCTTTTAGCCAGAAATCCAAACTGATCTACCATCTTCAGAGCCAGCGAGAAGCCATTTCCATGGGTGAGAAATGGGCTCTTGATTTCCACCTGGATGGTCATCCTGAGAGGCTCCTAACTTGCCAGTCAACAGAGACTTTTAGGCCTCTGGGCAAACTTGTTGAGTTCATCTGTAGGAAACACTATGGACTTGTACATATGTACAATTCTCTTGCCCATTCAGAACCTGTAAATGTGTTTTGTAGGAATTATTTAAAATTAATGTAAATAAACAGGCCTTGAAGTCTTCTCACGTCCCATCTCTCTTCTTGGGTCAATGACTCAGTTGTCTTCTATACTGACTTTAGGCAAAGCTTGTTCAAATTAACAGTTGTGGATTAATCATAACATGAACGCTCTACTAAAAATGTATTTCAACCACATAAAACACCCAAATATTGGGCAGTTTTGAGAATTACGAACTTTTTGGACTCTGATCCTAGCCCCAATTGTACGTGAACCTAAACCAAGCTCTTACCTTAACTTTCAACCTAAATCTTACATAGTCAGGTCGACAAAAGTCCATCGCGTTGAACCAACCCTAACCTTACCCTAACCCCCAAACCTAAGCCTCAATCTTCGACCTAAACCTTACTATAACCCATAAACTTACATTAATTTTCAACCTCACCATTGTACCCATTGATTAACCCTTACCCAGCCTAACTGTCACGTACCTGGGGAGAGACTGGAAGGTGAGGAGGCTTCCCTTGCAACTCGTGTCCTACCACCCCTGGTGATGGGAACAGGGAGCAGATGGACAGCGAGGAGCAAGAGTGCCACTGATGGGAACCGACACTGTGCAGGAGACGTCCTGGTAGCGGGTAGACAGCAAGCCGGAGGTTCAACCGGGCAGGCGGCGTTGGGAACATATTCGAGAGGCTGAAGTGTGGTCAGGAAAGCCAGAGGTTGGAGCAAGGTACAAAATTAGGAGGCAGAAGGCAAAGTCCATGAAACAGGCCGAGGTCAGGGGCAGGCACCAATCAATAGGGAGAAGTCCAAACAAACCGGGGCAAGCAGGTAACAGGAATCCGACAGAGTACAGGCACACTAGCTGAAAGACCATCAGCCATGGGGTAAGGGCAGGCTCGTTTTTATATGCCAGGGTAGCAGTGTCATTTCCGATGTGACGGCTTTTGCGCGTGTTTCCACGCACTGCGCACTATGGCATGTTTTCCGGTCACACGAAGACTGGGTTTGTGCGCATACGAGGCCGCCATTTTACCCACTAATGCCAAATGCTTGTCCCAACTCTACACTTCAATATTATCAACATTTGTAGCACCAACGATATACTAAGGGAATGATGCCGGCATTAATAATACTATACAGATATGTTCTAACACTGACCAGGGTCAACAATGTTGATGTTGGCATACAGTGAGCCAAACTGAACCTGGTCCAGAACGTCAGCACCGGTTCCAATCGATCTGTTCCTTCTAGGCTCCCGCATCCCTTTTGAGCATAGACACCTCCTCCACCACTCTTCTTCCCATGAGCTTATCATCTAGGAGCCACTGGGAGGGGGGGCAGTTAGTAGATGTCGGGAGCAGGGAGGAGGTGGTTTTTCTAGAAGGAGGTTAGAAGAAAAACTGCTCATAAAACATAGTAGGCCCAGATCTCAGCTCAGCATAAGGCCCGGTGCCAAAATGGAAGAGTGTCAGGCGGTGCCGCGGATTCGCAGCGGGGATAGGAACCCACTGGCAGGAAGCAGACCAGAAGATCCAAGAGCGCGGTACAAGAGGGCAAATCCAAAGGGGTAGTCAGGTCCAGTCCGGGTCAAGGCAGGCAGCTAAGGTTCAGAAGCGGTAGACAGGCCAAGGGGTCGGTAACCAGGAAGTTCGGAAAAGAGGACTCAGGAAACGGAAGCAGAAAGAAACAAAGGGGCTAGGCGATTACACCATAGAGGTGGAATAACTCAGCAACAAGCCAGGGCTCTGACCAGGTTATATAGCCTGGTCAGAATGAAAGGGGGAATCAAAGCCACTCCATGGTCGCCAGGGCAACCAGGAGGCTTCTCCGTCCGGGAGCCAATGGCAGGAAGACATTTTCATAACCTTTATCAAACTGATGGATCCTTCAAAGACAGTACATGCATGAGGAATCCATCTAAGCTTAAGAGACAGAGGCCAATGTTGGTGGGATGCTCCTCACGAAAAGGATCTCCATCTAAGCTGGAGAGACACAAGCCCGTTCTGGGTTTTATGGTCTTCAGAAACAGCCAGATGCATGGAAAGGGGAACTCTTGGGAACCCTATACATTGTTCAGTGTCATGGTGTGCTGAGGATGCTTCTGAAAAGGGTTAGAGATTCCGTAGAAGACCACATCTGGGACACGTTGATATCCAGACCGGTCTTGTTATTGTGAGACCTTTGTAGACCTAATTTTTCCATTGAAATGGAGACGCTTCTTTTGGAGAGCCTGGCTTGCTTTTCATAAGCATTAGTTGAAATCTCCCATGCTGTGCTTTGTACTCGACTGAAGATCTCTTTTACCTGTAGAGGTAGAACAGCTAACATGGGCTTCAGGACCTAACACCCTTATAAACTGTTTACTACACCCTAATCTATGCAGGCTGACCTCTCCTGAAAGTGCTAGTTGTTTGCTTGTCAAGGTGGTGGGACCAGGGGTGCCTGTGCGCACATGCACGTGACTTTGCCGTGAGCAATTAGTCACTTCAGGTGCTGGTGATCAGCGGAGAGGGCCTTCCTCTCACACCTCTCATAGGAGGAGCGTGTTACAGAGATATTTTATTCTGATCGGACTGTCCGGTGAAGGAGTCAAGCACCCGTGAGTAAAGACATATTCGAGACATTACACACTATCTGGTTGATCTTTTCTTCCATGTGTGTTTATAACTCAGGGTGACACCATACTCCATGATTCACCGGTCCACAATTTAAGTCCCAGAATCATTAGGATTTTCTCTTCAATCAAGCGTTCCATCCCAAATGTTGACAGCTCTAAATAGTGAGTAAAAGCTACACGTGTGTCATTTGATCGGCTACAATACCAGCCTGAGAAAACTGAACCTCCTCAGATTTACTGAGGAGACCCAAATCAGGTCCCAAGTGGCTAAAAAGAGAAATCCACCGAGTCATACTTAGACTACAATCTAAATTGGAGCGCTGTCTCCTTTGAGGATTATCCGGCATTATTTAAGATTTACATCAGCTTGTCCACAGAGTGAATGTTTGTTTGTTTAGAGTGAATGGGTTGTTGCAATAACCAAAAATATTTGTTAGATTTATCATGGGTGTAGTTTGAAGTGGTGCAATAATATTGTTCATTAATTTTTTAACCAATTAAACTAATTTTGTACTAAATTTGACTCTCCGACCCTCTTTAAGAGCTGCACTTTGAGTTAACCAATCTGTGTGTATCTCTTGTTTCCATTTATGCCTTGTAATAGCAGCTGGGGGTTGTCTTCTTTGAGAGTCACTAATGAATTAATTAATTCTAATTAATTCTGGGTCTGGTACTCTGGGTAAACTGTTTTATTTTTGCTTCCTCTCACACCCTCTTCCCATTGGTTCCCAGGGGTCTGTAGCTTCCTTTTTGCCCTCACAACGGGGGTGTTTCTGGTCCCTGATGGGTTTAAATTCCAGCCAGAGCCAAGACTTGTTGCTGACTTATTCTGCCATACCCAGTGCAGCTACGAAGCGTTACTTCCTGTTCAACTGGTCCATGCCTTCCTTCCCCGCTATTTGGATCTCCTAGTTATTGACCCCTGGCTTGACTTCCCGTTTATGATACTTGCTGCCTCCCTTGACTGTATGGCATCAATACTTATAGTGTTTTTGCCTTCAACAAGTTTACAGATCCGGAATTCTCACTTTGTAAATTTTTTTTTTTCCTGCCCCTTAAAGGTCACGTACCGCTCTCTACGTTATCGGCACTTTATAAATAAAGGCAGAACGTTTGGAGTTTAATGCCCTTTATTGGTTTGAATAATGGAACATAACAATAGTCCTCAGTTCTGGTGGCAACCACAAGATGGCAGGACAAGCCAGAAGCCAGGTGGAACGCAGACGAAGGAAAGGAAGTGGAACGCACAGGCAGGAAGTGAGGTAGAACACAAAGACAGGAAGTTCCGGGTGAGACAGGAAGTAGAGCAGAGGACATATTGGTTACTGGCGGCAGGTAATGATATTTAATATAGCTTCTCATTTCACATCTGTAGCTGCTTATTCCACAGGTGGAGCAGACCCTGGTGACTTGTGACCGAGAGGCCCCATGCAAGAGGAGGTGGAGACCATGGAGGTCAGCTGGCAGGTCACATGACAAAGCCAGGGCAGAATTTTGGCAGCTGAAACCGAATAATCTGGCTACAGAGTTGGCCAGCTTTCCTAATTTCCATTGATGGTTTCCACGCACGCTCCTGGAAGTTTTTTGCCCCGTCAAATGGCCCAGATTGTCATCTAACCGAATGCACGATGTAAAGCCTTTGTTTCTGAATGCGGTATATCATGCTTAGAACAAAAGAAGGCTATTAGGTGCTTTCAAGGAATGCTAATTTTAAGACATTACTGTAGAGGTGAAATTGGGTCGAAAAAAAAGAAGAGGTCTATTAAGTTACCTTAAATGGTTGCTCCACCCCAAAATCCAATTTTGGTTATAGGAGGAGTATTGTGGTATAGGCGATGTCTGTTGGGCATTAATTCCAGTTCGTAGCCAACAGTAAGATGTCCCTGCCCATCATTTGTGACTGTGTTCCTATCCACTTAGGAGTTTTGGGTGTCGTGTATTCTAGCTTCTCCTGTTACATTCTCCGTAATAGAAATCCAGAAGGTATGGTGTGAGCCCCTCATCATGAGAGCAGACCCAGAAACTCAAGGCAGAGATCTCACCAAGAAAGTCCCAGAGAGAAGAAGACACTCTCAAGGGGGTTAGCTTTCCAGCATCCTCCAGCAGTTCTGAACCCAAAGCGTTGGTACTCTCTTGGACGGGGTGGAACTCACCCTCCATGAGCAAACATCTGAGAAGGAATTGAGGCCCCTCATGGTATCCCACTGATGAGATGGCCAATGGGACCCAGATGTGGTTTCGGTTGAAAGCAGCTTACTTCAAGGAAATCTGAGCTAAGACAATTCTTTCGAAGGTCCAAACCCATGGATTAAGAACGTAACTGAGGTTCCTCTGCAGGATTTCTGGGCTTGCTTTCTTTGATAGGGTGAGGAATCTGGTCTCGGAACGTCTCTAAATAAATCTGCTGCCCCTTTTGGTCAAGAAATGTCACTAACGTTAATTTCGGCATCTGATATACACTATATTGCCAAAAGTATTGGGACGCCGGTCTTTACACGCACAGGAACTTTAATGGCATCCCAGTCTTAGTCCGTAGGGTTCAGTATTGGGTTGGCTCCGCCCTTTGCCGCTATAACAGCTCCAACTCTTGTGGGAAGGCGTCCACAAGGTTTAGGAGTGTGTCTATGGGAATGTTGGACCATTTGTGAGGTCAGGTACTGATGTTGGAGGAGAAGGCCGGGCTCGCAGTCTCCGCTCTAATTCATCTCAAAGGTGTTCTATCGGGTTGAGGTCAGGACTCTGTGCAGGCCAGTCAACTTCCTCCACCCCAAACTCCCCCATCCATGTCTTTATGGACCTTGCTTTGTGCACTGGTGCGCAGTCATGTTGGAAGAGGAAGGGGCCGTCCCCAAACTCCTCCCATAAAGTTGGGAGCATGAAATTGTCCAAAATGTCTTGGTATGCTGATGCCTTAAGAGTTCCCTTCACTGGAACTAAGGGGCAAAGCCCAACCCCAACCATAATCCCCCCTCCACCATCGCATTGCCAGACAGAGAAGCGTGATTGGTCACTCCAGAGAACACGCCTCCACTTCTCTAGAGTCCAGTGGCGGCGTGCTTTACACCACGGCATCCCTCGCTTTGCATTGCACTTGGTGATGTAAGGCTTGGATGCAGCTGCTCGGCCATGGAAACCCATTCCATGAAGCTCTCTACGCACTGTTGTTGGGCCAATCTGAAGGCCACACCAAGTTTGGAGGTCTGTAGCTATTGACTCTGCAGACAGTTGGCGACTTCTGCGCACTGTGCGCTTAAGCATGCGCTGACCTCGCTCTGTCATGTTACGTGGCCGACCACTTCCTGGCTGAGTTGCTGTTGTTCCCAGTTGCTTCCACTTTGTTATAATACCAGTAACAGGTGACTGCAAAATATTTAGTAGCCAGGAAATGTCACGGATGGACTTATTGCACAGGTGACACCCTATCATGGTACCACGCTTGTAGTCACTGAGCTCCTGAGAGCGACCCATTCTTTCCAAAATGTTTGTAGAAGCCTCTGCATGCTGAGGTGCGTGATTGTATACACCTGTGGCCATGGAGGGGATTGGAACACCTGAATCCCATGATTTAGAGGGGTGTCCCAATACTTTAGCCAGTATAGTGTAGATGTCTCCTTGAATTGGACTGGGCAAATTTACATCAGTCTAAAGAGTTCATTTCTCCGAGCTGGTCACTGGTCTGGGAACACCTTGGATTCTCCAGGAACAGCTAAAATAGGGAAAGCCAGTTTGGCCTGCTAAGGTAAATCGAGCATTTTAAACTGCGACCAGAATTTATAACACTAACATGAAGCTCCTTGAGAAAAGAGCACACAAATTTGGGATGGGCGATATGGAATTTGAGGTTTAAAGGTTACCTGACGCCATTAAGATTTTGTTTTCTAGTTGAATTAGCTTCCGATCCTTCTTTTTAGAAAGATCTCTACGGATCGCTCGACCGAATCGGTAAGGATGGACGAAGACTGGGGTCACATGACGGAGAAAATATTAAACCTCACCCTAGAGCTCATCTACCTGCTGACCGGAGAGGTGAGGAGGATTCTGGGAGGTCACATGACATCACGCTTATCTCTATTAATAAAACACGGACCTGACTGGACAGGTGAGGAGGGTTCTGGTCACTGTTTATGTACTATGCTAATGTTTCCCCACAGGATTATGAGATAGTAAAGAAGACAGCCCGGAAATATATAAAACAAAGAGAAGGTCAGCATTTGTCTAAAGGATTTAACAAACATACCCCGACCATGTCTCTGCCTTCATCCCTGATACCTGAAAAGAACAACAACAAGAAGATCCTGGAAGTCACCCAGAAGATCATTGAGCTGCTGACAGGAGAGGTGAGTGGTGCCGGGAATTCTGGGACATGATCCAGGAACAGACAAGGGGTGTGTCTGGGTGGTGACTGTATCATTGTGTGTGTCAGGTTCCTATAAGGTGTCAGGATGTCTCTGTCTATTTCTCCATGGAGGAGTGGGAGTATCTAGAAGGACACCGGGATCTCTACAAGGACGTCGTGATGGAGGACCGGCCGCCCCTCACTTCACTGGGTAAGGGGAGACTATAATGTAAAGGAGAGCGCAGTACTAGATCCCGCATCATCTGATAAACACATAAAAGCAATGTATTCAGTCAGTGTGTGTGTGTTTCCTACAGATGAATCCAGCCACAAGAACCCACCAGAGAGATGTCCCCGTCCTCTGCATTTCCAGGATTCCTCGAAGGAAGATCGCAGTCCCAGTCCGCTGTATTCCCAGGATTCCACACAAGAAGTTAGCAGCCCCAGTCCTCTGCATTCCCAGGATTCCACACAGGAAGACCACGACATCCCGGACCATTTTCAGGTAGGTGGAACCAAGGACTGAATATCAAAGTGAATATAGCTCTGTAGAGACGATTATTGATGTTCATAAACTCCTATTCTTCTGGTGTGCCCGGTGACGACTGTAACTGTGTCATGTAATGTGTCACCCAGCTTGAAAACCTGAAAAACATAAAAGTTGAAGAGATAGACGAAGAAGAAGAGTCATTGATAAGAGGTTATTGGCAGCGTAAGACGGAGGAAGGTCCCATAGAGATTGACGCAGGTGAGGCACTTACATCTGGAAGCCAATGAGCATGATTATGAGGTTTTGTTGTCGTTGTCCCCTCCCCTTCTCTTACTCCATTGTCTTTCTTTATGTTTATACATTTGCCCCTTGCCACCACTACGTACATTTTTGGGGTATCGGGAAGTCTTTCTTTTCGATGGTTTTGGCAATTTCACTATCATGTATCGTACTGGGAGGCTACTGACTGGGGAAATTGAATACCAAGTCTTGTAGTGTTCTCAAAATTATGGATTCCGCTTTTTGTCTTTTGTTACTAACTCAAAAACAGCTTTCTGACTTTCCATTCCCTTCCTCAGCATGTTTAACATGGGCCAGGGTTCAGACTCCTGTTGGGTTGTTTTTTTTGCTGTGTGACGTTTGGGTAGATTTCCCTTCAGTTGTCCCGGTGACACCCTGTGTATCATGGTTTGAGAGGGTGTCACTAGCATAGGAAGTGTGGGTCAGTGTACGAAACAGGATCACGTACCTGTTGGAGGACCGATTGGTTGAGGAGGCCACCCTTGGGGCTTTTGCCTGATCCCCCTGGATGTGGAAACAGGGAGCGAGTAGACAGAGAGAAGCACGGGTGCCAAAGTGTTCAGACACGGTGCCTGGTAGAAGTCCGGCAACTGGATCCCTGGAGCAGGGTTGGTGCACAGCTGTGATGTCAGCCAGGTTTGCAGCAGAAACTGGAGAGAGGTCAAACAAGCCAGGTATCAAGCCAGTGGGTCAGCTCAGTACAGAAGGAGCAGGCAGAGTCCAGATAACAAGCAGAGGTCAGGGGCAGGTAGCAACCAGCCAAAGTCAGCAGCAATGTGGGTCGAGGTAACAGGCAACAGATCAGCAGGAACACAAGCACAAGCTGAAAGACCATTCAGCACTGAGTCATTGGGCTAGCTGGTTTAAATAGGAACATCTAATAGAGGGCCATGAGTCATTTCCTGTGTGCCACTTCCTGTGCGCCACTGTGTCACTTCCTGTGTGCAACATTCCGTTGTGAGCGCATGTTTGCCGGCAACCCGGAAGACTGGGACCCGCGCATGCGTAGTAGCGCGCAAGCTCCTGGCTGTGGCCTTACAAACAGGAACACAGTCCTCAAAAGGAAAAGTGTTGACCTTTCTTACTCTGCTCAGAACGAAAGAGAAACCACAAAAAAAGTGGGCAAGGTGGCCTTAAAATGATGGGGGAGCCAGGAGAACCCTCTTAATATCTCAAGTGGGTCAATGATGTTTGCACGGCCTCTCTGCAAGCGTGACCCATGGTTGGGACATTTGTGTTCTAAGAAATTTGGTAAGTGGTTCCATTTTCGCATGCTACTTTGAACCACCAAACCGTGTGGTCAGAGAGTCTCAAGCATTTGGCCATCTTCTAAATATACCTTTTTTTTTTGCCGGCAGATGGTCACATGAAGAAAATGCCAAAGGAACATTTACTTTTATCCGCAGATGTAAAAGACGAAGAGTTTTCGGAGGATTATCTAGAAGAACTCCCTGATACCCCAAACACCTTTGGAGGACTCCACGGTGGATCCCCAGATCCCTCCCACCCTGGAGAAGCCTCTCCTGATAATTTAGATAATATGAGTTTGGGTCAGAGAGGCAGCAAAATGTTTCCCTGCTCCGTGTGCGGCAAATGGTTCACCACGTATGGAGGTCTCCTCATGCACCAGAGACTTCACACCGGGGTCAAGCCTTTCGCCTGTTCCTTCTGCGGGAAAAGCTTCACGCAGAAAGGCATTCTGGTCAACCACGAGAAGATCCACCGAGGGATAAAGCCATTCCCCTGCTCTGTGTGCGGTAAGTGTTTCGCTAAGAAGTCCGACGTGGTGAGGCATCTGAGGGTCCACACGGGCGAGAAACCGTTCCCGTGCGCCCGTTGCGGGAGGTGCTTCTCACAAAAGTCCTCCCTGCTCAACCATCTCCGGCTGTACATCTGCGAGAAGCCGTATCCATGCTTTATATGCGGGAAGCGGTTCGCCCAGAGATCGGACCTCAGTAGACATCAGGAGATGCACCGAAGGAAGAAGACATCTCCGTGGTCAGAATGAAGGGAGCTCTGGTTCCCACCACAGTTCCTCCCGGCAAAAGGCCATTTTTTAAAAACTTTCTGACAAGGACAAAGGATTGCCGGCTGATGCAAGATGCATTGGCCAACGTAGCAAAGACAAAGCCGTTTTTAGGCCCCAAAAGCAGGAGATGTTTTTCGGACGGCTGAAAATTCTGTAAAAAAATTAGGGAACTATCTACATAGGAAGCTTGTGTCACATTCAAATGTAACAATGATTCACATGAAGGAAGAAAGGGGTATTTAGTGAGGGAGGGTCTGAAATGTTCAGGTTTTTATTGTTGATGGTGTTCCCATGGATCGGATCTCCTGTTGTGGTAAGTACATGGGAAGTAAAGGGCAATAAAACCCCAATAGACCTTCTCCAGTCCATCCAATAACACAAATATCTTTGGTGTGGGTTGGGCTTGGACAAATTTCTGAAATCTTTCTTCCAAAAGCCCATCCACTCTTATAGACCTGAAGTTCTCAACCATGGTGGGACCACGGCTCGTGAAACTCTTCCAAAACCTTCCATGCCCCAATAGAAACGCAAACGTTTAGCTCCCCATACAATAGAAGAGTGGAAGTGCAAAATATGAGTTACTGTAATTTCAATAACAGTCAGTGTACCCATTGCACTCCTTACCGCTAAATCCTTGATGAATGGGTTGGGTGCATCAGTAGTCGACGGATGGTCACCGTCCAGGCAACTGGACTGTAATTTCAATGACACAATGATAAAAGTCTATCTGTCTGTGTCAGTGGGATATTGGGCCTAGTGAACCCCAGGAAAAATAGTCCTTCAAGTAATTGGTGTCAGTGGGATAGCGGCCACCAGGGAAGAATAGCTCCCCAAATCATTGGTGTCAGTGGGATAGCGGCCACCAGGGAGGAATAGCTCCCCAAATCATTGGGATAGTAACCCCAGGAAGAATAGTCCTTCAAATAATTGGTGTCAGTGGAATAGCGGCTTCCACAGCAGAGTAGCTCCATTAGTGTCAGTAGGATAGTGGCCCCAGAGAAGGATAGCCCCCCCAAATAATTAGTGTCAGTGGGATAGTGGCCACCAGGGAAGAATAGCTCCCCATAACATTGGTGTTAGTGGGATAGTAGCCACCAGGAAATATAATCCTTCAAGTAATTGGTGTCAGTGGGATAGTGGTCACCAGGGAAGAATAGCTCCCCAAATAATTAGTGTCAGTAGGATAATGGTCAGCAGAGAAGGATAGGGGCTATCCTTCCCTGGTGGCCATTATCCTGCTGACAGTAAATCATTGTTGTCAGTGGGATAGTGGCCACCAGGGAAGAATAGCTCCCCATAACATTGGTGTTAGAGGGATAGTAGCCACCAGGAAAAATAATCCTGGTGTCAGTGGGAAACCCCAGGAAAAATAGATTTTCAAGTAATAGGTGTCAGTGGGATAGTGGCTACCAGAGAGGTATAGCTCCCCATTTCATTGGTGTCAGAGGGATAGTGGCCACCAGGAAATAATATCTCCCCAATTCATTGGTGTCAGAGGGATAGTGGCCACCAGGGAATAATAGCTCCCCATTTCATTGGTGTCAGGGGGATAGTGGCCACCAGGGAAGAATAGCTAACCAAATCATTGGTGTCAGTGGGATAGTGGCCACCAGGCAAGAATGGCTCCCCATTTCATTGGTATCAGTGGGATAGTGGCCACCAGGGAAGAATAGCTAACCAAATCATTGGTGTCAGTGGGATAGTGGCCACCAGACAAGAATGGCTCCCCATATAATTGGTATCAGTGGGATAGTGGCCACCAGGCAAGAATGGCTCCCAATTTCATTGGTATCAGTGGGATAAGGAACTTCAGGAAAAAAAATAGTCCTTCAAATCCTTGGTGCCAGTGGAATAGTGGCCCCAAGTGAAAAATATCCACTCAAATCATTGGTGTCAGTATAATAATGGGCCCTAGGGGAGATCTTAAATAATGGTAACCAGTGGTGGTACTTAACTCACCTGAAGACAGAAAACATCACTGTCCTCAGATAAAGACTGACAATCCCACCAGTTACCCACTAGCGACCAGTCTAATGACTCCAGAACTATTTTCGGATCCACTAGGTGCAGATCAATCCTCCCACGAAACAATTTCAGCCCGGGTATGTTCATTCCAAAAAAGTAGTAGTAGTACCCTGGCTTTTTAAGTGATACAGCAGGCGAAGGCCCACCGGTGAATCTTCGTGACCTCCGATGAGCCAGTCCGAACTTGTTGGAGCAAAGAGGAAGCCTGGCGGGCTGAGAACCACTGTTATAGACCACGTCCATCTTCGTGTTACCTGATCAACCCTCAACCTCTTCTGGGTAGTCAAGAGGAACCTAAAAAGACATCAACGTGGGAAGCTGAGGGACATAGACCATTGAAGGGTCACATGGTCAGGACCACACAGAATCTTGGCGTTGAATCGTGGTGGTACCGCAGATTTTTTTTTTGTAACAAGGGTAATTAACTGGCGTTATCCGTCTTCAGATGACAGGAACTTTGGTAGATAAGATGGATGATATAATATAGATGACCTGCTGAGAAGCTTCTTCTTCAGGCCGTTGGGCCTACAAAGGTCAGGGACCACTGGCCTTGAAATACGGGAAGAGAATCGATACACTGGAAAAGCTGTAACGTGTTTAGTATGTCAGAAACTGTCAATAAAGTATAAGCTGGTTGTTTTGTTTTATTGTATTGCTGTTGTTGTTACTCGTGTTGTTTGTTAGTGCAAGACCTTCACAGTGAGCATAGAATGTAGGCTTGTCTGTAAAGGAGGACAGGCCAGCAGAGAGGAGGCCATCACCAGGGTTGTCCATTTATTAAACCTCAATAATGGAGAGGGATTAGAACCTTGTCAGGCTTTTATTGCTGTCTGTGTCCTCTTCAGGGCGATTCACCCCCTCCATTCATCGCGGTGACCACTGGAAGTGAAAGAAGATCCCGAATTATGGGTTGTCACCAGAACAGTAATAGATGGAAATTCTTACATTGGGGGCACTAATTCTGGTGACCTGCTGACCAGGGATTTCCCTCATTTGAAGGGATGTCCTCTCACTTCCTGTTGTGAGTATGGGACAGGAAGTGAAGGGAAATCGCCCCCAATGGGAGACAGATGGCAGATTGGCCTCAAATACTAATGTGATTTCCTACAAATAAGATAAGTGATAAGAGGAGAAAAGGGCTGGAGAGAAGCGCGGGGAAGGCTTTTCAAGGACGCACATAGGCATCCATGGGAGGAAAGCTGTGATCCTGATAGAAAGGGTCATAGGTCATTCTTCCCATATGAGAAGCCCCCCTTCAATATAGAAGTCCCCTGTCCCTTTATCATTTTTTTAACATTTAAATTGTAAATTTTTTATGTATTCATTTGTTTCACTTCCTGGTGATGTAGTCAGGGCCTCACAGCTGCCCCCAGGCTATGTCACGAGTGCCTTCCAGGGAGATCTTACCTGATCTCGCGCATGTGTTCTACAACATCTGGTGTAGCTTGTTATCGACAATTGCAGACGTCATGGGTGGCCCGGCAAAGAGAATGAGAAAGAAGCCGTCCACCAGTGATGTTATTTTTATAAATGATGGTGCGGGATGTGGAGCCCGGGTGGGAAGGACCAGTGGGAAGGGGGTAGTCTAATGAAGACAGCTGTGTGTTGCTATTTATAAGTTTATTGGTTTCCTTAAATCCATCTAGCTTGGCTAGGGTTGCCAACTGTTTGGAATTCACCAGGACAGTCTGTGTTTTGAGTCCTGTGTGTGCTGTGTCCGGGTTTCAGGCCAGCTGAAACCCGGACACAAGATGTCACGATGTCAGGCAGGCAGGAGCAACCACGGGGTCTTGGTGTTCCTGCATCGAGGAGGCATGGGACATGGAGGGGCGCTGCAACTTGGGGAGCAAGCATGTGTCTGAAACACAGGGTGCATAAAAGTCTTACAGGGCACACTTTCCTGGCTGTCTCTCCTGGCTGTCTCTCCTCACTCTCCCTTGGCTGTCTCTCCTTACTTTCTCTTCTGGCTGTCTCTCTTTGCTCTGTTCCCTGGCTGTCTCTCCCTTCCTCAGGCTGTCTCTCGCTTTCTCTCCTGGCTACCTCTCCTTGCTCGGTTCCCCTGGCTGTCTCTCCTCTCTCTCTCCCCTGGCTGCCTCTCCTTGCTCTGTCCCCTGGCTGTCTCTCCTCTCTCTTCCCTGGCTGTCTCTCCTTTCCCCTGGCTGCCTCTCGCTCCCTCTCCTGGCTGCCTCTCCTTGCTCTGTCTCTCCTCTGGCTGTCTCTCCTCTCTCTCTCTCTCCCCTGGCTGCCTCTCCTTGCTCTGTCCCCTGGCTGTCTCTCCTCTCTCTTGCCTGGCTGTGTCTCCTCTCCCCTGGATGTCTCTCCTTTCCCCTGGCTGTCTCTCGCTCTCTCTCCTGGCTGCCTCTCCTTGCTCTGTCTCTCCTCTCTCTCTCCTCTGGCTGCATCTCCTCTCGCTCTTCCTTGGCTGTCTCTCATTCTCTCTCTTCCTTGGCTGTGCCTCCTCTCTCTCTCTCTCCCCTGGCTGTCTCTCCTCTCCCCTGGATATCTCTCCTTTCCCCTGGCTGTCTCTCGCTCTCTCTCCTGGCTGCCTCTCCTTGCTCTGTCTCTCCTCGCTCTCTCCTCTGGCTGCCTCTTCTCTCTCTCTTCCTTGGCTGCCTCTCCTCTCTCTCCTTGCTCTCTCCTGGCGGCCTCTCCTCAGTCTCTCTCCTGGCTGCCTCTCCTCTCTCTCTCTTCCTTGGCTGTCTCTCCTCTCTCTCTTCCTTGGCTGTGTCTCCTCTCTCTCCCCTGGCTGTCTCTCCTCTCCCCTGGTTGTCTCTCCTTTCCCCTGGCTGTCTCTCGCTCTCTCTCCTGGCTGCCTCTCCTTGCTCTGTCTCTCCTCGCTCTCTCCTCTGGCTGCCTCTCCTCTCTCTCTTCCTTGGCTGCCTCTCCTCCCTCTCTCTCTTCCTTGGCTGCCTCTCCTCCCTCTCTCTCCTGGCTGTCTCTCCTCAGTCTCTCTCCTGGCTGTCTCTCATCACTCTCTCTCTTGGCTATCTCCTGTAGTCTCCAAGAAAAAAAAGTTGCTGCATGACGCTAGAGTGTTTGGGTGCTTGAAGAAAAGGTGGCCACCATAAGCTTGTTCAATGTGTTAAGGGGATGATAGATCAGAGGTAAACAGTCCGGGGAACAATGGGTCTGAATTGAAACAAATTTACATCAAAGACACTGAATTCCTCCTCAAGCGCCCTATTGGATCCTTCCACATAAATCCCTCAGCTACGGTCGATAATGTATAAAATGGTCACTTCATGTTTCACCAAAAATAGTCTTGGTGATAGATCAAGGGGTGGGGGTTCTCCATATTTATCATGGTGATAAAGGAGCTCAAAACTCCTTTGTGCTCGTATTGTGGTCTGTATGTAAATCAGTACTGGCAGGGAGTAACATCAATGGCTTCATTTACACTTCCTGTCTCTTCACCTTTCACCCTGGAATGTCCTGTCTTTTCACCTTTCACCCAGGAACTTCCTGCAATCAGAAGTCTGTGTTCCAGCTGACTTCCTGTCTTCAAGAGCGGAAGCAGCCATCTTGTCATGGTCCACATTACTCTATAGAGAGAGGGTTGGAGCTGAAGTGTGGGGCCCCAGGACTCCATTTTTTTAAGCCTTGGTATCTTTTGTTTCCACAGATTAACGAGGAGGAGAGATGAGGTGTCAGAGATGGAGGAGCGGCTGATGGGCCACTTTGAACACTAGAGGTTGAAGCATCTGGGGGTGACAAGGGGCTGGCGGGCATATTTTCATGGTCAAACAAAGTAATGGGAAAGTTCCCCAGGACTATAACTCCCAGAACCCCTCGCTGCAGCTGCTCTGCTTCCCGTTTGGTGACCAACCTGCAGGAGCTGAGTTTGTGGACTGAGAGTCTCCGGGAAGAGGTAACTTTCATTAACATGATTTGCAGCGGTGATAATATTGTTGTGTTATAAAGGTTACACCTAAACTTGGCTAAACGCCTTCAGTTCCCTCTTAAAAGTACAACCTGTACGTTATAAGACGATCCTTAAAGCCAGCGGTCTTCTGCGCCGTATGGCGCTCAATGTGCGTACGCCGCCATCTTCAGCTGCCAAGGGTACCTGCCCCCATGCAACTTAAAAGCAGCATTCCGGGCCATACGTCCATTAGTATGTTCTCCAAAAAATGGCTGAAGTCCTTGTGCTACTCATACCGACCCGTCGTTGTACTTGTTGTAAGTTATCCATCTGCACAAAGCATTCTAATCCACAGCTCTGGTAGTGTCGTATTGCCTGCGCTGGTGTTGGGTGACGTCAGGACTCTCACAGAGTTGCCTCCTAGGAAAATGGGAATATTGGGAAATGGAGGGAGTAGTGCCGTGTCTGCTCTCCCCTCACCACCACTGACGGCTACTATATTCCATGGAGAAGGAATGGCCACTCAGCGATCCTGATTTTCCACATGTGTATGACTGTTAAAGATACCGGGACCCCCATCAGCAGTAAGTGACCCTTTACAAAGATGGTGGATGTTTTCTGAGCTTTACGTAAAAGTTATGAGGGTTGCAATATTTAGATGGAACAGGAAGCTCTGGTGGAGAAATCTCAGGGGTCCCCAAGATATACTGGGGTCCCCAAGAACTACTGGGGTCCCCAAGACATATAAGATGGCGGCACGCCTGTAATACAACCATGAAATATGTTTTAGATGGCGCTGATCTTTAAACATGTCTTTATTATTCAGGGGCTCCATGATGGAGAAGGATGGAAGTCACGTGACTGAAAGGATAATAAACCTCACCCTGGAGATCATCTACCTGTTGACCGGAGAGGTGAGGAGGATTCTGGGAGGTCACATGACATAACTCCTATCTCTATTAATAAAACACAGACCTGACCGGAGAGGTGAGGAGGATTCTGGGAGGTCACATGACATCACTCTTATCTCTATTATAAAACACAGACCTGACCGGAGAGGTGAGGAGGATTCTGGGAGGTCACAGTCTATATTTATTGATATATTGATGTCTCAATGTACAGGATTACACGGTAGTGAAGAAGACATCTGGAGAGCATTTCACTACGCACAATCATTTATGTGGCAGGAGCAGGAAGGAAAAAATTAACAACAAAAAGATTCTTGAAGTCACCCAGAAGATCATTGAGCTGCTGACGGGAGAGGTGAGCGGCGCCGGGAATTCTGGGACATGATCCAGTAACAGACAATGGATGTGCCTTGATAATGACCTCATACGTAACCAATAGGAGTTCTCCATATACCAACAGGAAGTCATAGTTTGGTTACGCAGCCACCACACAATAGTACTTGCAGAGGGATGGACACTAAATTGACTCCTTCCTTGTACGCCATTTCTGACAGGACACCCACATAGCATAGGATGTTCTCAAAAGGAATTCCAAAGACTTCTTTAGGTGGAACCTAATGGTCCAACTCCTGTTGGTGTTCCCAACCAGTAGAGGGACATTTGGGCCACAGGGGGGCTAAGCCTAGGGCATAACCTTTCCACACCACACCAGGGTTGCAACCAGTGGACAAGACTTCTTGATAATGTCATGGTGGACCTCTGGTGATTGATGTCTTCTCTTGTAAGGTTCAAAGAGATCTTTTTCTGCTGTTGCCTTGTGTGGGGGCTGTCAGTTTTTTCAGAGTACTTTCCCAATGGAGCTATAGCCCTCAGAAAGAAAGTGTTTTCATGAATAGTGCAACAATAGGTCTTCATTAGAGTAGATCTTGATAGAGTGGGGAAGGGTTGGTACCTCTGTCATTGGCACCATCAGGAAGGTTTCATTTTGCTTCCTGCGCCAGAGGCATGGCTGGAAGTGAGTGGAAATCTTCTCAACGTGAGGAAAAATCCCAACTTTGAGAGTTGCTACCATAAAATGGTGTCCCCATCAGGAGGTTCCCCATTCCACTCCTGTTCAGTAACTAACATAACATTTTGGATTGCCCCTTATAGATGGTCACCAGGAAAAATTGATAAGGAAGTGCCAAAAATTGATGGAGGTTCTATCCCATCTCCAATCTAGGGCATAACCTCTTCACACCACACCAGAGTTGCAACCAGTGGACAAGACTGCTTGATAATGTCATGGGAGGACCTGTGGTGATTGATGTTATTTCTTGAAAGGTTCATAGAGATCTTTGGGCTACATTTTAACACATGTACTTGTTCTCCGTGTAGGACTGGGATCATGTAGAGGGACACAAGGACATCAAGAATGAGAACCATCAGACTTTCACATTATCGGGTAAGAGAAGACTTCATTGTAAGCAACTACAAAGGAATCCCCACCCATCAACAACACGCATAAACAACATATTCAGTCTGTATGTGTTTTCTACAGATGTATCCAGTAACTGGAACCCACCAGAGAGATATCCCCGTCGTCTGTATTCCCGGGATTCCAAACAGGAACATCATGAGATCCCTCACCGTTACCAGGTAGATCCTGAGGGCCTCACAAAAAGATGACGGAGACTCATCTTGTGGTTTTGCCCACTGCTTCTTCTTGATCTGTTAAACTTTGTGTTGTATTTTGTAGGTTGAAGACCTGGTTGGTATTAAAGTAGAAATCGTAGAGGGTGAAGAAGATTCGTATTTAAGGGGTGAACAGCCATGTTTGGAGGAGGACAGCCCAACATTTATCATTCCAGGTGAGCAGTACTTGAAAAATCCAGAAAAAAAAAGTTAATAGGTTCCTTTTGTTGACTGACCCTGGTCGGCCATGTTCCAATATACATAAGCTGATCACCCCAACCAAAGGTGTTTTTTGAATGCCACCTTCTTCTCATAGATGGTCACTACAGCCAGACGGCCCCAGACAATCCTCCGATGTTATTGTCCTATTTGAAGGCAGAAGATGCAGACAGTGCGCCAAACTCTGAAGGAGACAACTCTGTTATTCCAAGTCTACATCCCGGACTTCGCGGGGCGAATAGCCCCTCTTACCCCGCCGATCCAGAATGTATTCCAGATCGAGTCATCACGCGGACACAGGCAAGACCCAAAGACAAGATCTACCCTTGCTCGGAATGCGGCAAATGTTTCACCCACATCTCCAACCGAATCCGGCACATGAAGATCCACAAGGGACTGAAGCCGTTCGCTTGCTCCGAATGTGGGAAGTGTTTCGCCCGCAAGTCGCACGTCGCCGAGCACCAGCGGATTCACACGGGAGAGAAACCCTTTTCCTGTCCGCTGTGCGGGAAGTTCTTCAAGCACAAGTCCCACCTGGTCATACACAACCGAACCCACACAGGGGAAAAACCCTTCATGTGCCGGAACTGCGGCAAGTGTTTTGCACAGAAAGCCAACCTCCTCTATCATCAGAGGGTTCACGTCGGTGGGAATACCTGACCGCTTTTCCGAGGGAGTTTGAAGGATCAGTCCACTGGAAGGGCTTGCCCATGGAGAACCCAAGGCCTCTCATGCTCATTTAAAAGGGTGGAGCTATTCATGTTCTCACGCACTGTAACAAACACCCTTCTGGGTTTTTGTTTTTCCTGCACGTTGGCGGTCAGGCAGCTCAAGCGGAGCGATCTGCCTTTTGCCTACGGTGCCAGGCATTTAGCAACCGAATGATGTAACTGATCATTGTGGTACTTTCATGCCAGCAACAAATGTGTCATGAGTGACTGTATTAAGGCGTGGCGTTGGCTTATTTGCACACCATTTAGGAATGAGCATACGTAAAACGGTGTTTTGGCTTTATCAGGTTTATGGAGGGAGAAATAGGACAAAAAGGACCTGCGAAGGACTCCGGTTAGTAGTAGAAAAAGGTTTTCTAGCCTTTGGGGAAGATGTGTGTGTGTGTGTATATATATACATATATATACACATATATACACACACACATTATATATAGTCCCTGTTGGTATATAAAGATCAACTTTATCCCGTTTTAATATTTCTACTATAACTAATAAATAATTTTCTGGTATTTTTCAGCAGCCGGCCTGATTACTTCCTCCAAGAAGGAAACTTTTTACATTTGATACGGCTGACAACAAAAAAGTGGGCTTGTCGGGTTTTTTATCGATCCATATTTGGACACATTGGGCGAAGGCCCTTGGTACTTCGTTTGGAGGCGTGGCTAAACGCTAACACAGCCAATGGTGGATGCAGGAGGACGTTTTCTGTATTGTGAGACATGTTTTAGGAAAAACTCCACTTTTGCTTAATAGCCGCAACTGTATATATAATATATATTGTAGGGATGCGCCGAAATTCTTGCCCGAGTGCTCCGATACTTACCCCCGATACTGGACCTTCCGATCAGAGGGAGATTTCCTCTGACCGCCATTGCCGCGAGGGAACATGGAGCCGGCTTCCCGGCCAGTCAGGAATTAATGACTCACTGCCTGGGCTTCCACATTGGCCATGCTGTTTGTGGCCGGGTCTGAAGCTGATTGGCTGGGAAAACCAGCTCCCTGTCCAATCGGCATCGAGCTGGTCAAACAGCATTGAGCTGGCTTCCTGATTGGCCAGGAAGCAGGCTCCATTCTGTTTAGCCAGCTCGATGTGGATTGCCTGGCTTCCTGGGCAATCAGCATTGAGCCAGCCAAACAGCATGAAGCCGGCTTCCCAGGCAATCAAGAAGCCGGGCAGCAGGTAATGACACGCCACCCGGCTCCCAGTATCGGTACTCGGTATCGGCGAATACAGAAAGATAAAAATCTGTACTAGATACTAAAAAACTGGTATCGGTGCATCCCTAATATATTCAGTAGGGATGCACCAACATTTCGGTCAAAAATGGTACTATGGCTCCCTCTTGGAGCCCAGTTGGCCGCTGCCAGTTATATTGCACTTTCTGGATTGCAGTTTTTGTACTGTTGTGCCTTTGGTCATGGATCCCGGTTGTTGCATGGGACAGTAATTCAGCTTTCTTTCTGTATGTGTTAGATGGAAAGACCCACGGCCTATTTTATATTCTCTCGCTTTTTCTTTGTATATAATATTTGCACTGCTGCGCGGGTCTGGAAGGGTTTTGCCTGGTTCCTGTTTGTATTTCTTTTAAGTAAAGTTCGATAAAAATGGCCGCAAATGTCATGCATCCCCAGCTGCTCTCCTCCCCGCTGGGCATCAGTCTGTGTGCCCTCTGATCTTCACTGCTCCCTCCTCTGTCTGTGTTGGCAGAAGCAGCGGGATCAGAGGGGACACAGAGCTGACCCAGCTGCCGGTGTCCATCATGGAGGAGAGGAGCTGCTAGGAGGCCGAGTGGGGTGATGTGGCGAGGAGAGACCTGTCAGAATGCTGAGCGGGGCGGTACGAGGATGAGAGACCTGTCAGAATGCTGAGCGGGGCGGGGCGGGGAGGAGAGACCTGTCACAATGCTGAGTGGGGCGGTACGAGGATGAGAGACCTGTCAGAATGCTGAGCGGGGAGGTGCAGGGAGGAGAGACCTGTCAGAATGCTGAGCGGGGCGGGGAGGAGAGACCTGTCAGAATGCTGAGCGGGGCGGTACGAGGATGAGAGACCTGTCAGAATGCTGAGTGGGGCGGTACGAGGATGAGAGACCTGTCAGAATGCTGAGCAGGGCTGTGCAGGGAGGAGAGAGCTGTACCGAGGCCGAGCGGGGTGGGGTGAGGAGGAGCGACCTGTCAGGATGCTGAGCGGGGCTGTGCAGGGAGGAGCGACCTGTCAGGATGTCGAGCAGGCCTGAGCGATCTGTAGGGACCAGAGGACGGGCCTAGCGGGGCGGTACGAGGAGGAGAGAGCTGTACAGAGGCCGAGCGGGGTGGGGTGAGGAGGAGCGACCTGTCAGGATGCTGAGCGGGGCTGTGCAGGGAGGAGCGACCTGTCAGGATGTCGAGCGGGGCAGTGCGGGGAGGAGAGACCTGTCAGGATGCTGAGCGGGGCTGTGCAGGGAGGAGAGAGCTGTACGGAGGCCGAGCGGGGCGGGGTGAGGAGGAGTGACCTGTCAGGAGGCCAAGTAGGGCAGTGTGGGAGGAGAGCTGAGCTCCTGTGACAGGCGATCGCTAAGTGTTTTTACACAACTGAGGTCATAGTAAGCTTACCATGTACCCAGTTATGAAGAAACAGGAAATGTTTATTTTTTAAAGCCAAGAGAACTAAATTCAAATCCCATGGGGTCAAATGTGGTGGCACAGAGGCACCCTATACAAAATCCAGATCCAAACCAAGGTCAAGGTCCTGTAATCCTGAGAGCAAGTAAAAATACATCCAGTAGACCCATGTGCGTCGGCATTCTTCATCCTTATGATACATGCTTGCATTGAGGAATTCTTTAATTTTTGTGAACTTTAGCTTTTGAGCTTTAACTATAACCCAACTGGGCATATTATACAATAACGCCCACCAGGAACATGGACCCTGGGCTTTTGAGAGATGAATGGCATTAGACTGAAGAACATAACATAATCTTGATGTATATGTTACGGGAGGTTGACCAAAGTGGTGGTACTTTGGCCAAGTGGACTTGAATCTGAAATTTCTTTGGAGCCTAGCGAGGAGGTGGGGCTAAACCAGGTGCAGAAAAATATGGAATTCAGGAGTCAGTCTGTCCAATTCAATTGCCAGCAGGTTTTTTTTTTGGAGCTAGCTCCATTGAGAACACCTAGAGGAAACCTCAACAATGGGCATCTGCTGAATTTTTTAGGACGCATTGGTGACCTGACCCCTGGAATCTGAGTCCTGGGCTAAATACTCACCTCAATCAAGAGAAGCACATGACACCACTAAATCACAGGTACTTGTTTGATGGTACCCAATCCAACGAGGACCTCCTAGGCTGGACAACAGAGGAACATCTTTTTTGATGGTACCCAAGCCAACAAGGACCTCCTAGGCTAGACAACAGAGGAACATCTATTTTATGATGGTACCTAATCCAACGAGGACCTCCTAGGCTAGACCACAGAGGATCATCTTTTTTGATGGTACTCAATCCAATGAGGACCTCCTAAGCAAGACAACACAGGAACCTCTTTTTTTTATGGTATCCAAACCAACAATGACCTCCTAGGCTAGAGGACAGAGGAACATCTTTTTTGATGGTACCCAATCCAACAAGCACCTCCTAGGCTGGAGGAACATCTTTGTATATGGAACAACTACCACGGTGAAGGCTAGCACTCCCACTTTGACCTCCCATAATGCTCTGGAACACTATTTCTGCTCCTCATGGCCTTTTATCTATGTCACCCGAGATCATATCTAGTGCCTTTAGGGTGAAGAGAAACAGGTGCCCACGTGGACCATATCTGGCATCATAGTTTTCATCAATTTCTCGCTGGAATCCCAGTTTAAAGACTACAAATAACAGCGTCAACATGTAAAAGATGGCAAGCATGAAATTTATTCAAAAATCACATTTCCACAATTTACATTTTCTGGTAAAAGAAACCCTCAATTTTTCAAACATTTTCTTGGTTCCAAGCATCCTTTGAGCTTACTCTACAGCAGGACTCTAATTTTTTGGGTCCGTAATTATTTCTGGGTCCTAGTCCCCTTAGCACATGCCTGGTCTGTGTGTGCAGCCTAAACACCTGCTCAGTGCCTGAAACGTGAGACTGTCAGAGCTAGATTCCCATAAGGTGTGCAGATGCTTTAAATTTGCACCTGTGTTGCTCGCTTCTGGTTTGTACCTCCTCTCTTATATCTTCAGCCATCTCAACCAGCTGAGTCTATATATTGCATCTGCTCTCTACCTCCTTACTGTAGCCAGTGTAGGCACATCTGACTGCTCTTAGATTTCAGCTGGGGATCTAGCACAAAGACGGGTTCTTCAGTGGTGGCTTCCCCATCAAAAAGGCACAATTTTGTATCATCTAAACTGATTGGATTTGCTGGCTAAGCCCCACCCACATTCCAAACGCCGGGACTGCTCCTCCTCTTTGTGGAAGTGCTGATGGTTCCTCAGTCGGAATTTCTGAGTGAAGGATTTACCGCACTCCAGACACAAATAGGGCCTCTCGCCCGTGTGAACCCTCCGGTGTCTGATGACGTCCGAGCTCTTAGCAAAGCATTTCCCACAGTCAGGGCACGGGAACGGTCGGTCCCCGGTGTGGACCTTCTGGTGATTAAGGAGAATGGACTTCTGCGTGAAACTTTTCCCACATAAAGTGCAGGAATAGGGCCTGTCCCCCGTGTGGGTCCGCACGTGACGCACAACGTTGGCGTGCGTGGTAAACCGTTTGCCGCAAAAAGTACAGAGGTGCAGTTTATTGCCTCTAAGAGCTTTATGGTGCACAGTTTCCTCGGGGTTAGGGGGACCCGATGGCCAGTCCACACCACAAAGTCCTAGATTACGATCTGGGATCAGGTGGAGCGATTTATCAGAAGACGATTCCTGAAGGATAGATGGAGTGGGTGGTCTATTTAGTCCTGGATGGAGAGGTGGTGTGGCCCGGTCTTCTGTGATGTTATCTTCTCTGTAACAACATGGAGACAATCTGAGATGCCCCTTCAAGGTCCTCCTGCCATCATGTCCGTCTGCTGGGAATAGAATAAAGATCTTTCAATTAACTTACTTCTCACGTTTTCCCAAAAATATTTCTCTAGTGGTGCTATAAAAAAGGAAAGAATAGAGCTTGGCTGACCCTTTGGTTTAGGTACAGAACCCAAGATTGCATTGCTTGAGTTGGTGGTCATATGATCATATTTAACATTCCAAGATAGCAGCATGTGGGTGGGGGGGCTGACTCTGACCTCTGAGTCTATTCTATGCTCCTTTGACCTCTGAGGGTCATTTTACCAAAAAGACAAAACAACAAGACCCCACGAAGGGTGAAATTCTACTGAGAAGGGGGA
>NW_017306573.1:979879-983650 GCF_000935625.1 Nanorana parkeri
GGGGGGAACTGAAGGAAATAAACAAAGAATCGGCTAAGCTAGACAGGAAGTGGACGGACACACCCAACAACAAACCTTCTTGCCTTCAGGAAAGACTAATAATAATGCAGTCCCCATGCCATAGGAACATTTATGACTCACCCGCATTGATCTCTATAGGACATTCCTCCTCTTTAAACTGCTGGTAAGCTGTCATGTAGACCTCGTCCTCTACATTATTTTCAAACTAGAGGACACAAAACAATGATGGAAGCGTCTTCACTTAAAACCAGTTCTTTTTACAGTTCATACAACCAGGAGGTACCTGATCATGGTGAAGGGTGGTGTGATCTTCCTGTGTGGAATCCCGGGAATACAGAGGACAGGCCTGAGGGATCTCACGATGTTCCTGGGTGGAATCCCGGGAATACAAGGGACGGGGACATCTCCCTGGTGGGTTCCTCTTACTGGATCCATCTGTAGGAAACATACGGAATGAAGGAGAGGAACGGAAGAGAAGAGATTGTTGTAGTGACTGAACAAGGAGAATCTGAGACTCTTCTGGATTGAGTGTTCATTTCTCACCAGTGCTGATCTCTGATGGCATTTCCACCTCTTTACAGGGCTCATCACCCCTCACATACGGCTCTTCTTCATTGTCATACACTTCAGCTTTAATAGTAATCACATCTTCCCCCTAAAAGCAATCAACATAACACGGAAATCTTGATTTACAGAATCCACAAGGCTTCTCTACAGATCACACAGTGTGAAATCACTTTGTTGATGCTCTAAGGTGCACCTCTACCTGATCCAGGTGAAGGATCTCATGATGTTCCTGTGTGGAATCCCGGGAATACAGAGGACGGGCCTGAGGGATCTCCTGATGTTCCTGTGTGGAATCCCGGGAATACAGAGGACGGGCCTGAGGGATCTCCTGATGTTCCTGTGTGGAATCCCGGGAATACAGAGGACGGGCCTGAGGGATCTCCTGATGTTCCTGTGTGGAATCCCGGGAATACAGAGGACGGGCCTGAGGGATCTCCTGATGTTCCTGTGTGGAATCCCGGGAATACAGAGGACGGGCCTGAGGGATCTCCTGATGTTCCTGTGTGGAATCCCGGGAATACAGAGGACGGGCCTGAGGGATCTCCTGATGTTCCTGTGTGGAATCCCGGGAATACAGAGGACGGGCCTGAGGGATCTCATCATGTTCCTGTGTGGAATCCCGGGAATACAGAGAACGGGCCTGAGGGATCTCATGATCTTCCAGTGTGGAATCCTGGGAATACAGAGGACAGGGACATCTCTCTGGTGGGTTCCTCTTACTGGATCCATCTGTAGGAAACACACACACTGACTGAATACATTGTTTCTATGTGTGTATCAGATGATGGGGGATCTAGGTGGACCCTCCGTACTGCTCTCTCCTCTTACCCGGTGATGTGAGGGGCGGCTCATTCTCCATCACGACGTCCTTGTAGAGATCCCGGTGTCCTTCTAGATACTCCCACTCCTCCGTGGAGAAATAGACGGAGACATCCTGACACCTTATAGGAACCTGACACACACAATGATACAGTCACCACCGAGACACATCCCTTGTCTGTTCCTGGATCATGTCCCAGAATTCCCGGCACCGCTCACCTCTCCTGTCAGCAGCTCGATGATCTTCTGGGTGACCTCTAGAATCCGCTGCATGTTGTTCTTTTCAGATTTCAGGGAGAAAGTCGGAGGTGCCATCATGGAGCTCTGGGTCATACCAAACTTTCCACACCCAAAGGGATGATTGCGTGATATTATACACAGTCCAGATGTCTTCACTAGTATGTAATCCTGTATATTCATGGAAAGGTTAGTAAACTCATTTATAGATAACAGCATTGCCAGAGTTCATCAGGTTTCAATTTGGGTCCCTGTTTGAGCAGCAGCAATGAGAAAAATGTAACCGGTCAGCAAGTAGATGATCTCCAGGGTCAGGTTTAACATCTGCTCAGTCACATGACCCCAGTCGAGATCCATGGTCTTGGAAGCAGTCATGTGATCTGTACAGGGTTATTCCAGTAGCAGGGAGAGGAATGACGGCAGTGCTTTTCCCAGTCTTCAGTGAAGTCTTCTGATGCACACAGGTGATGCAGGCTAGAAGGCGGCAGCCGATGGTAACGGGGGCTTTGGTGTGCGGCCTAATTTAAAATAAACCCGTGTCAGTTTAATATTATCACTTAGAGATCCCATTGGCTTAAATGTTTATTGTTTTCCCTTAAAGTGCATCCCATCTCCCACTGAATAGTTCCATCTCACTGCCCCTGAGGTCCCTTCTAGCTACACCCATCACTAATGCTCCTCTATGAAACAGGTCTACCCAGACTTGCACTACTATTCCCCTTACAACGACCCACTGCATCTCATTGCTGGATTAGTCCTCCCACCATAGTGGATTGTCTGACTGATACTGGAAATTTCCATGAAGAATTGGCCTCAGGTTCTAGAGAACTATAGGGAAGGTGAATCCTTCAACCTAAACCCTACCTAGAAAGCTTCTCTCCTTGACTCCCTAGAGGTCCCGTGAATCCTCTGTATTGGGCAGGTGTTGTAGGAGAGCACATCCAAGATATAGCTGGAGTATTGGCGGACAGCAGCACAGAGAAGCTTCCCTGCACAGGCTTTTTCCAACAGTGCACCCCTCCTCCTTTCCAAACCAACCCACTAATGAGCTTGTGCAAGACCCCTCATTGGACTGATGGCCATTCAACCCCCACTGTACAGTGATCACCCACAGCTCCCTCCTTTGTACTTCTGACCAACCAAGTCTCCCACAACCCACTGATGATCACCCACAAACCTCCTCCCGCACTGATGAGCACCAGCACAACCTCTCCCGCACTGATGAGCGCCAGCACAACCTCTCCCTAGGCTGCACATCCATCCACCCCCAAACAGCCAATGGCCATCCACACCTTCCACTCCTGGGTGCATGGCCACACAACACTGAAGAGCACCGATACACACTTCCACCCAAACCATACCTACTGATGAGCACCCACAAAGCCTTCCCCCAAATTGATAACTGTTGTCTATTGGACAGCCATAGCTCCCTTCCTGGACTGATAACCACCAACCAACAAACACCAACTTCTCCTTCCTTTGGATGTGATGACCAACCCAGACTCCCCACCTCACTGAGGAGCAAAGGGGACCCACTTCCTCTCCTATGGATGAGCATCCATTGCCCCCCATATTGGTGAGCACCCACAACTAGTGACCTCCAACCCAATAGGCTCCTGAGACCCAGTTCCCACCCCCCACCTTACTCATATGCACCCCAAGCCTCCACCCATACTAATGACTGGCTGACATGTGAGCTCCGAGTCCACCAAGACGAAGGAGCATCATCTCTTCGCTGGACTGATGATCTTTGATCACAATCTGGGACACAGTTATTACCCCCCCAAAAACCCAAATCTATAAACTCCCCTCAACTTATATTGATGTATAAGTCCTTATTTTCTATATAGATCTATATTCCTCCCCTATGTCTCTACTGTTACCCCAATGACCAGACACATATTGCCACCATTCGAAATATACAATGTAAGCTTCAAGGGATTGTCCATACCTGCTACCAGTAACAAACAGTGGCTCCTTCTTCCCGGAACTTCCGGTCTGTGCGTTCCACCAGGAGCCGCCCGCACTTCCGGGTTATGCGCTCCGCGGCCAGGCCCCACTTGTGGGAACTGCGATACGTCGCGGACGCGCACTCGCTTTACACCACAGCGCCGCATTACTGCCCTG
>NW_017306573.1:983682-983905 GCF_000935625.1 Nanorana parkeri
GCAGTCAGGTAGCCGGTCACGGACCGCCTACCTGACTTGCCTGAGCAGCTAGACGGTCCGCATCTCTGTCAGATGCAGATCGCATGGCCGCTGCTGGCTGGGCTCTCTGTTCCTTTAACAGAGAAGTGATGGATTGGTAAGGCCTGCACCAGACCTTACCAATCACCACTAGATCACTCACCTGCAAAAACGTGAGCAGTTGAGGGGGCTTCTATTTTTTTTG
>NW_017306573.1:985223-995853 GCF_000935625.1 Nanorana parkeri
TGGGGGGGCAGAGAACACGTGGGGAGTATATTTCTGCTTCCCCAAGATCCTCACTTCCTGTACTGCTGACACCACCACACCATAAAATATAGGGGCAGCCTCCTAGGGTTCCAGTGCTACTCTTCCTGTTTCCCCAAGATTTATGTTGACATCTGTATGTCCACTGGTGACACTTAACCGGAGCTTCTAACATAGCCTCCAAACAGGTCAGAGTTCCCAGAAAACCAACGGCCAAGACTGAATTCAGTGTTCTCAAAGATACTGCATGTCCCCGGCCGTAGCATTTCCATGAGTGTGTCAGTCAGATCTACAATATATTGCCAAAAGTATTGGGACGCCCCTTCAAATCATTGGATTCAGGTGTTCCGTGACATTTCCTTACTTATAAACATTCCGCGTTCACCTGTTACTGGTATTATAACAAAGTGGAAGCAACTGGGAACAACAGCAACTCAGCCAGGAAGTGGTCGGCCTCATAACATGACAGAGCGAGGTCAGCGCATGCTGAAGCGCACAGTGCGCAGAAGTCGCCAACTGTATGCAGAGTCAATAGCTACAGACCTCCAAACTTCGTGTGGCCTTCAGATTGGCACAACAACAGTGCGTAGAGAGCTTCATGGAATGGGTTTCCATGGCCGAGCAGCTGCATCCAAGCCTTACATCACCAAGTGCAATGCAAAGCGTGGGATGCCGTGGTGTAAAGCACGCCGCCACTGGACTCTAGAGAAGTGGAGACGCGTTCTCTGGAGCGACCAATCCCATCAATCCGAAGGTGGAACAGTTCGATTCTGAAGTTCTCCCAGATGTCCAAGCTGTATCATCTCAAGGAGACCCTACTAAGCCCACAGAGGAACCAAAAAGGAACGTTCCCAAGCCACGCAGATTCTAGACGTTCTTCAACTTCCACATTATCATGAACTATCCCCGGTGATTATACCATTTCAAAAGACCTACCACTTATAACTCCGCAGCTCTGAGGAAAGGGGCGTTTTATTGCCAAAACTTGTACCCTTGGACGTTTGTTTGGTGCTCCCATTAGACTGCATATAGGTGGATCCTCAACCTTTGGTCTCCCTCACACTCCAAGTGGTGTCCCCATTTTGTGGAGTGCTGCCTATCTAGAGCTACTGTGATAATTCGACTAACCTCTGAATTTGGATACGTTAGGGCAGAGACATAGACTCGCCAGTCTGATTTTATTACGAAAACTTTATTATAGCTCCCCGTAGACGTTTTTCATTCTTGCGTCAGTATGAACGGTCTAACTGCCTCTTAACACAGTGAAGATGCTTATGTCATCATTTTCAGTTGTCACCTATGAAACACAGCACAGTATAATGGTTAAAAGTCATAACAGTGATGCCTTACTGAGGCCTTCTTAGAAGAATTTAGGTCCACCGTACAAAAAGTCCATCACCGATGAAGGAAAAACATGATTACAGACCACCTTTGGCTGAAGCAGATCTGTCATTCACCCAGAGCGAGTGGTCCTACCATGGTAAGAACTAATAAATGTAGCAAAGCCAGCCTCTAAGTGTCTATAGCCAATTTTTAGAAGGTTAGGTTGAGCAGTAGGGACTGGCACTTGTTTCAAACAGGCCGCATGGCTTCTTCGGTTCAAGACAAGCCTCATGGGTGTAGTGTAGGTCTTGTGAATTGGAGGACACCAGGGAGGTGTTCCACGTGTGGGACATGCTTTGTTTGAGGAAGTTCTATTGAGTACGTAATAGGGTATACGAGTTTAGGAAAAGCCCTCATGGCATGGACTTATGGGATGAGCTTTGGGTGTATATGACAAGGCTCTTCCACTGGGACAAGCCATGTTGACATAACCTTGGCCTTGTGAATTTGCTACAAAATTTGCAGACTGGACACATGGCTATGGGATGAGCCTTGGGTGTATATGACTGGGCTCTTCCACTGGGACAAACCATATTGAGAAAACGTTGGCCTTCTGAATTTGCTACAAAATTGACAGACTGGACTTATGGCTATGGGATGAGCTTTGGAAGTATATGATTGGTTGCTTCCACTGGGACAAGCCTGGCCAGCCCATGCTGAGATAAAGTTGGCCTTGTGAAGTCGCTACAAAATCCACAACCTGGACGCAAGGCTATGGGATGAGCTTTGGGAGTATATGACTGGGCTGTTCCACTGGGAGAAGCCTGGCCAGGCTGTGTTGAGATAATGTTGGCCTTCTGAATTTGCTCCAAAATTCACAGACTGGACTTATGGCTATGGATTGAGCTTTGGGAGTATATGACTGGGCTCTTCCACTGGAACAAACCTGGCCAGGCCATCAAGAGATAACGATGGCCTTCTGAATTTGCAGCAAAATTTGCAGACTAGACTTATGGCTTTGGGAGTATATGACTGGGCTCTTCCACTGGAACAAGCCTGGCCAGGCCATGTTGAGATAATGTTGGCCTTGTGAATATGCTACAAAATTCACAGGCTGGACTTATGTTTATGGATTGAGCTTTGGAAGTATATGACTGGGCTTTTCCACTCGGACAAGCCATGTTGAGATAACGTTGGCCTTGTGATTTTGCTACAAAAGTAACGGCCTGTACTTATGGCTATGGAATAAGCTTTTGGAGTATCCAAACTGGGCCTTTCCAGTGGGACAAGCTTGGACAGGCCATGTTGAGATAACGTTGGCCTTGTGAATGTGCTACAAACTTTAGAGACTATGGGTTAATAGGTGACTTAGAGAAGTCCTGGTACAGGTCAAATGAGAGCAAATGGGCCCTACAACCATATGATTCTCTTAGGACTATTTAAGGTCATTGGTTCCACGCACAACGCTAGAATGTAGAGTGGCTGAGTCAAAGAAAATGACCACCTTCTCCGTCCACACGTGGTCTCTGCCCTATGCTTTACATATCTGACTATTCACTCTTCATGGAAAGCAAACCCATACTATTCCATGACCTATTTTCCGCACACCCATTGAGGTTGAGCTATCTACTGTTTGTGAGTTCTCTGATGTCGGACAAGATCAGACTTTTGTGTAAAACTCCTGCTGCAATCAGGGCAGGGAAAGGGTTTCTCGCCCCTGTGGAGTCTCTGGTGATATATCAGACTGGCCTTCTGCATGAAGCTCCTGCCACACTCCGTGCAGAAGAATGGCCGCTCCCCGGTGTGGACCCTTTGGTGGTTGATGAGCATCGTCCTGTGCGCAAAGCGCTTGCTGCAGTCCGTGCAGGCAAAAGGCTTCTCACCGGTGTGAATTCTCTGGTGGGTGACCAGGTCGGACTTGCCGATGAAGGACTTCCCACACTCGTCGCAGGAGAAGGGCTTGTCACCGACGTGAATTCGGAGGTGGTAGACCAGATCCGACCTTTGCACAAAGCATTTTCCACATTCAGGGCATGGGAAAGGGTTCTCGTCGGTATGTATCCTCCTGTGTCGGATCAGCACTGACTTTCGGGTGAATTTTTTCCCACAGTCCGAACAAGGGAAGGGCTTTTCACCCGCATGAACGTTTTTGTGTAGGGCCAGGTCCGACTTCTGTGTGAAACATCTGTCGCAGTGCGGACACGCGAACGGCTTTTCTCCTGTGTGGATCCTTCGATGCCTTGCTAGATCTGACTTCTGGGTGAAGGCCCTCCCGCAGTCTGGACAGCAAAACGGCTTTTCGCCAGTGTGAATGCGCCGGTGCGCTATAAGATTGGCCTTGTGGCTAAGGTTCTTCCCGCAGTCGGGACAGGGGAAGACTTTTTTGCGTCTACAGTTAGTCGGAGGAGCAACAGGACTGGGGAGTTCGATGGGGTTAGTGGGGATGGGCAAAATGCTGGCAGAGCAAAGGACGATCTGGATATTCGGGGAGACCTGGTCTTCTTGAGGGGTGACCAGAGTGATGTCACTGTTCTCTGTTTTACAGTCTGGAGATGAGGCAAGGTACACCTCCAAGATGTCCTCTTCTTTGTGTCCATCTGCGGGGAAACAAGGTGGAATGTAAATGCAACTGCGTTTCCCTGCAATTTTTGTGGCCCAATTTTGGCCAACCCTGCCATCTACTAGATACCTGTGGCTATATTAAACAACGTTTTTGGATGCCATCACTGAAGATTACCTTCTCTACTTCTCCAACTTTATCTTATTTTCATCTAACAAGGCTTCTGTTGAGTTCACCAAGTAATCATCTTACCAGTCCTGAGGTCTACTGAAGCCACCTCTTCCTTCACGGTCACTGGTATCGCAATCTCCTCTTCTTTAACAATGATGTTAAGTTCACGCAAGTCCACTGCATCGTTCCACGAATCAGGACTAGGGCATCTGTCTGGTGGGTTCTGGTCACTTGATCCATCTTTAGGAAACAAACACAATAATTGAATTAATTGTTTGTACGTGTTTATCAGATGATAGGAGAATTAGGTGGACCCTCCATAAGTCTCCTCTTACCCGGTGATGCGAGTGGTGGCTGATTCTCCATCACAGAGTCCTTGCACTGAACCTTGTGTTCTTCCAGATACTCCCACTCCTTCATGGAGAGAGACAACAACCTCCTGACACCTTATAGGAACCTGAAACACACAATGATACAGTCACCATCCAAACACATCCCTTGTCTGACTATCAACAGACAGTTAACGCCCTCCAGGTAAGCAGTTACCTAAACCCTCCAGGTTTAAATAGAGGAGGCCCTCTGCAAGTTCTAAGTTGGAGAGCATACACAGGGCTGAGGGCTGACCCCATGTGGCAATGCTGAGTGCCTGAACACCCAATCACTAAGCACCACTGCTATCATATGGAGGAAGGTGAGGGGAGAGATACATGCTCTTTGACCCCTTAAACCAATTGAGCAAATGTAGGCCAGAAGGAGACCAGCTGCAGGCCATATAAAGATTAGAAGGAGGACAACTGCAGGTCAAATGCTCCTGTCAATGAATTCTGAATGATCTCAGAAGCTTCTCAAACTGCTGCCATTGACACCAGCCCACTGCCCGTTGGACGCAGGTATTATTCACGTGTTGATGGAAATACAAGGTTCCTACTTGTATTTCCACATGAACGGCCTCACAAGTGGTCCTTACTACTCAAAGCATTCCCAAAACATCCGAGTTGTGACTTCCTCCTCTACAAAGCATAGTGACTGATACTACTGTTACTACTTGGCAATTAAATCACAACAGCTGTGCTTCAGATACCACAGCTATGGCCATCAGCCTCCTCACTCACCAGATACATAGGACCAACATTTCTGAAGGTGAGCGTCCTGAACACCAGATATAGAAGACCAACATTTCTGAAGCTCAGCCTTCTGACCACCAGATGGAGGGTCTACACAATACACAACACCCCACCAGCCACATCATATATCATAATAACCATATAAAGCCCCAGAACCCCACTGATCATACAGCACAGCTCTCACCTGAACACTCCCACCGGAAAAAAAACAACCCCGCCCCCCTCCAGCACTGATTGGAAGAAGGAAGACACACACACAGCACACAGAAATGTCTCCAGTGCAGATAGGCGGCCATGTTGTTGTAGCCCAAAAGAGTTGCCCAGAAAGTCCTGACTGCAGGAACATACAACTCCCACAATCCTCAGCGGCTGTTCAGGTTTCCCAGAGTCCCCCTCACTCCTGATGCTGTAATAACCACACACTGAGCATTCATTTTTATAATTATATATATTATATTTTATATCATTACAATACATAATGCAAAATAAATAATTTTATAATACAGAAATAAAAAATAATAATACTAAATACAAAAAATAATGAAAAGTATCTCTCTTTTCGGTTTGTTTAATTAAGCTTTGAAAGTAAAAGAGAGAAGCTGATTGGTTGCTATGGGCAACCAATCAGTAGTTGCTTGCCATAGTTCCTTACCTTAAGTCAAACACTATCCCTTTATTCTTCTCATTGTCCACCCTGGTTGGAAGAACATCTGCTCCTTTATGTAACTTCAAAGAATAACCTCTCTGTGTAGAATTCCGGGGCCCCCACATCAGGGGAGTGGTGGGTATTGGTGTGTGTCCCTCCACAATAGGAGAGTGGTGGGTATTTAATGTAGGGTTGCCATCTGTCCAGGATTCACCCGGACAGTCCAGGTTTTGGATGCTGTGTCCGGGTTTCATGGCAGCTGGAACCCGGACACAGGCAGACAGGGGCAACCAAAATTAAGATAGGGGTTACTGGCCACCCAATTAAAATAGTCTTTACATTTGAGTAAACCACGACTCATTCTCCCCAAAAGATTTCTGTGTGTCACTAGAGTGTTCGGGTTCTCGATGGAAGAAAAGGTGGCAACCCTAATTTAATGTGTCCCCCACATAATCAGAGTGGTGGGCATTTGCTGTGTCCCCACAACAGGAGAGTGGTGGGTATTTGATGTGTTCAACAAAACGGGAATGTGGTGGGTATTTTCTTCCCCCACACACACAATAGGAGAGTGATGGGTATTCAGACTGGTGGGTATTTGGTGTGTCCCCCCCCCACAATAGGAGAGTGGTGGGTATTTGAGGTGTCTCCACAAAAGCAGAGTGGTGGGTATTTGGTGTGTTCCCCCACAACAGTAGAGTGGAGGGTATTTCATGTGTGTGTCTCCACAACAGGAGAGTAATATGTATTTGGTGTATTCCCCCACAACAGGACAGTGGTGGTAATTTGGTGTGTGTCCCGACAACAGGAGAGTGGTGGGTATTTGGTGTGTGTCCCGACAACAGGAGAGTGGTGGTAATTTGGTGTGTGTCCCGACAACAGGAGAGTGGTGGGTATTTGATGTGTCCCCCACAACAGGACAGTGGTGGGCATTTGGTGTGTTCTCCAGAACAGGGCAGTGGTGGGCATTTGGTGTGTCCCCCACAACAGGACAGTGGTGGGCATTTGGTGTGTTCTCCAGAACAGGGCAGTGGTGGGCATTTTGTGTGTTCTCCAGAACAGGACAGTGGTGGGCATTTGGTGTGTTCTCCAGAACAGGACAGTGGTGGGCATTTGGTGTGTTCTCCAGAACAGGACAGTGGTGGGCATTTGGTGTGTTCTCCAGAACAGGACAGTGGTGGGCATTTGGTGTGTTCTCCAGAACAGGACTGTGGTGGGCATTTGATGTGTCCCCAACAACAGGAGAGTGGTGGGTATTTAGTGTCGGACATTTTATTATATGGTAACAGCCAGGGTGAAATGGCCGGTCTAAATTCAATTTTGCTTTAAGAATAGATCGTAATGTTGAGACTTGAGATCTGGAGGCAGTCATCTCTTTGTGGACACTTAACCCAACACAGGAGACCCCTTCCAATTCATGTTGAATTTTGTTTATTGAAAACTAGTATTTGAAAATATTGTACAAGTCATGTTTTGCACAGACAAAACATAGAAGTCTTCTCAACTGTGTGATCAACTTCTCAACTGTGTGATCAACAAGCTCTAACAGTTCAGGAAGTTGTTAGTAGGAATTTTTCATTTTAATATTGTGACCTCACTAGAAAGCACCAAGCTTAGTTCCATGGGGGTACTCCGACTATTGATGAGAAGATTTTGACCTGGTATGGTGGCCAAGGACCCTTCTGTATGATGACCAGTTGGTGGGACAACATGCATGGAGGACCTGTGGCAAATACAGTTTCTTGGACCTCGTATGAGTTGCTACCTCCCATTCGGTCACCGAGGGGACATGACCACTTGCTGCTCAGGCATCAGGCAATGGGGTCTTTGAAGACCAGCTCAGTTCCTCGTTAGATACTTCTGTTTTTTCTGCAGAACCCTCATCTTACTCTTAGCAATGTTAAAATGTAAAGAACTCCTGTAGAACCTTTTCACATTATAGGAGCTCATTTAACCCGTGTGAGCCTTCAAGGTTCTCTCAAGAAATGTAGGTAAAAATTTAGGTAAGAATTTAGGTAGAAGTTTAGGTAACCACGAACTGCTTTCTATACTTGACTGTTCTGGTCTCCCATATAGTCCGCCATACTTGTTATCACAGTAAAACCATTATTATGCTCGAAACACGGCGACGGCGTCTTCAACAGATGGACCTTCTGATGCCGGCCAACATCGGACTTTTCCGAAAAGCACTTTCCGCATTCGGAACACGCGTATCGCTTCACCCCGGCGTGGATTCTCCGATGCCGGTTGAGATGGGAACTCTGGGTAAAACCTTTCTGGCACTCGGGGCAAGAAAACGGCCGTTCGCCCGTGTGACTCCTTAGGTGCTTAATCAGATCGGTTTTCTTGGAGAAACATTTTCCACATTCCGGGCACCAGAATGCTTTATGAGCTTTGTACATATGGCCATTTGATACAATTTCCATCTCGGTCAGTCTCTGAGGATTAAAGGATTTATTTGATCTAGGCTTTGGTGTAAGGGTGCGTGGTTTCTTGGGTTTAGAGGGCTTTGGTGGCACATTGTGAAGTTCTGGATGGAGATTTTGGGTATCTGTATGGAATTCATCAGAAGAAGAGTCTTTGTGATTCGGGCAAACAAGAGATCCATCGGCATCAAGCAGTCCTGATTGGATATTTGGAGACATGGGACAGTCTTGGGGGATGTAATCATCAAAAGGGTCACAATGTGGTGATGAAATGGAACATTCCTCTGATGGTTTCCTGATGTCATTTCCATCTGTAAAAAAAAAAACACAGAATACATAAACTGTTTCCATGTTTAGATTTGATGATGGCGGGTATAGGTGGACCCTCCATGCTGCTTGTTCCTTTACACGAAGTGAAAATATCTTTTTACCTGGTGATGTGATGGTCTTGTGGTCCTCCATCATGACGTCCTTGTGTTCTTCTAGATACTCCCACTCCTCCATGGAGAAATAGACGGAGACATCCTGACACCTTATAGGAACCTGACACACACAATGATACAGTCACCATCCAGACACATCCCTTGTCTGTCCCTGGATCATGTCCCAGAATTCCCGGCACCGCTCACCTCTCCTGTCAGCAGCTCGATGATCTTCTGGGTGACCTCTAGAATCTTCTTGTCATTGTTCCTCTCATCTGTCAGGGAGGGAAGTGGAGGCTCCATGCTGGGGCTAGGGCTCCTGTTCCGTCCTCCTGGTACATGGTGAGGGCTTCTCGGGGTTGCATGATCTCCAGATGTTTTCACAACTATGTAATCCTGTGTAAAAATACCATTCAGAGACATGAAGTCACCTCTCCAGTCAAGTGTGTGTCTTATGAATAGAGATAAGAGTGATGTCATGTGACCTCCCGGAATCCTCCTCACCTCTCCGGTCAGGTTGTATTTTATGAATAGAGATAAGAGTGATGTCATGTGACCTCACAGAATCCTCCTCACCCCTCCGGTCAGGTCTGTGTCTTATTAATGGAGATAAAAATGATGTCATGTGACCTCCCAGAATCCTCCTCACCTCTCCGGTCAGCAGGTACATGATCTCCAAGGTGAGGTTCAATATCTTCTCAGTCATGTGACTCTCGCCCTTCTTCATTATGGAAAACCCAATAGAGAGGGTCTGATCTTGAGTGAAGAAATCCCTTTCAAGGGGCCTTTTGCAGCTGTAGATAAAAAGCAAAGTTAATGTTCCAGTCCCGATACATATAACGGGATCATTCCTTCTGGAACTGTCCAGCAGGACAGCGAAAAATCCACCGGAAGGCCATTTATGGACTTGAAACCATGGCGGATCTCCACATTTGCTACACCCATTGGACTTGAAACCATTCATAGATTTGACACCATGGCGGGTCTCCATATTTCCTACGCCTATTGGACTTGAAACTACTCATGAACTTGACACCATAGCGGGTCTCCATATTTGCCACACCCATTGGGCTTGACACCATGGTGGGTCTCCAAAAATTGCTACCATTGGCCTCACCTATTTAATCAGAAACCTCAAAATAGACAGGTGGATGCCGTTCTTATGGCACTAGAGCCCCTAGATGGCGCTGATGGGAATAGGAAATACTCATGAGCGCTATCTAGGGGCATGAGTGCCATAAGAACGACATCCACCTGGTAGAACCCCAAAGTTTATATAAACGCGGCAGTGAACTTTTCTTATTTCCTTTCTTCTGGTCTGGTATATATCCCATCAAAAGTCCTTTATTATATCTCTTTGATAAATACAACATATACCAGTTGATCCTGCCAGAAATCTGGTGAGCCAATAACTTCCTGTGTCCTCTGCCGCACTGTTGTCAGTTAGCATTGTTTCCATCTCTTGCTGTGGACTACAGAACAGGGGGATGTTGAGGAGAGGACGTGGTGTTCTGTTGTCCTAGCACACTTTTTGTCCTAGGGTGGCCATGCTGCCCCTCCATAGATACAGGAGGAGCAGCTTTACAGACCCAAAAAGAATACCTACCATTCTGGGGAAAGGCCATCCCTGTGCTCGCCAGGAGTCGCCGCTGACTTGGTGACACTTGACGGTGCCGAACTCTGGGAATTAAGCAGAAAACAACCTTGCCATCAGGTCCGCCCCGCATTGCAAGGGCAGTATTTACCTTGTTCATTGCTATGCCATGCTCCGGGTTGTGGTCAGGTCCTCGCCATCTTCTACAGGGCAGTCCATTGAACTTGCATGCGATCGTCAACCAGGAATGGCTTAGAGAAGAAGCTTTGAGGGACCATCACACAGATGGGGGAAGCATGGCGGAGCGAGGGACGAGGTAAGTATCACACTTTATTTTTTAACCCCTTGA
>NW_017306573.1:995881-1012862 GCF_000935625.1 Nanorana parkeri
ATCAATAATAATACATATTTAGCATTTTTTTACCTCTTACAGCAGACTGGGAGTTGTAGTACCACCGACACAGCAGGAAATGCTATGAGTTGTAGTCCTGCCGGCAAACACGGTGGGGTTCCAGAAGCCTTGGGTCACACGGGAGCTCTTCCTTTCATCTATTCAGTGATCTCTATGGATCAAGAGGAGAGCGTGAGGAAACAAGTCTTGTTTTCATCCTACAGCAGATCTGGACTACGACAAAATGGCTGCCCTGAGGACATGTTGGTCATTACCTCTCAGCCCCCTACTTTACCTTTCGGTGTTGCCTGGAGGACTGCGGACACTCCAAGCCGGATCAGCACCCACTCGTGTGAGAATGATCCGTATAGATCTGTGTGATTGGGTGATGTAGAAAGGACAGGCAGGACGTCATGTGGAAGGCATGAAAAGGAACTTCCGGGTCAGAGGTCAAGGCAAGGAAACCAAGGCAGCCATTGATGTTACAGGCAGCAGGAAACCCCTGGTAGCCTCTCCTTGTTTTTTCTTTACCTTTTTGTTCTCTTTACAGGTAAATACTGAACACAACCTCCTTCAATGGCGCAGTTCGTGATGCGCAAAATGCGGTAACCCATAGCAACCAAATTGTCAGTTTACTGATGTTGCATCCTTGGAGCCTGTTTTCTGATTAGCTGCTGGCTGGGAATTTTCTGAGCCAGCTAAACCGCCAAGGTTCTGTACATTGGGTCGCCGCCTTGTCCAGGTGTACGGGCCATGGGGGGAGGGTGGGGGCTGAATTGAGGTGATTCGTAGTGTTTGAGGCGCCCTTGGATGGATGGTCCATTATCTTCTGAGCTCAATCGTGGCTATCGGCTTTAGATTGGCCAACTGCTCATCTTTCGCAGGATCACTTAGAGCCTGATTTCTTATTTCAGGAAGTGTGCAGACTGAATTCCTCGCCACTAATTAGATAGCATCTAGCATGTACAGTACAGATAGCATGTACATTACCTGTTTTTGCTTTTTTTGGTCTCCAGGGGCCTCCCCATAGCAGATCCTAGGATGCACCAGGACCGGACTCACGCGTCGGAACGAATATTAAGCCTCGCCCTGGAGATCATCTACCTGCTGACCGGAGAGGTGAGGAGGATTCTGGGAGGTCACATGGCATCACTCTTATCTATAGCAATATAGACCTAACCTAACTGGAGGAAGGGGAGTTTTAGGGAGCAGTGATCCGCGTAACTCCATTATATTCATTACTGTGTGTGTCTTTGCATTCCACAGCATTATGGACCTTTGAAGGAGAGCAGAAACCAGGGCCCCTTCATGGAGCCTCCACCCTCGTCCCTGACACCTGAAGGAAACAGCAGCAAGAAGATCCTAGAAGTCACCCAGAAGATCATTGGTCTGCTGACGGGAGAGGTGAGCGGTGCCGGGTATTCTGGGACATGATCCAGGAACAGACAAGGGTTTCATCTCCCTAGACTTAGCCGGTGGAGGAGAAATCATTTCACCACCGTCATAGACAGAGGTCTTCAAAGTAAGGATGGCGAGACTTTTAGAATGTGTGAGATGGTCAACAATAGACTGAAGGCAATTGTAGGACTGGGCGGCCTTCTTATCAGACACAATGGACCAGATTAGCTAACGTTGGAGGTTGTAGAGGAATTGGTGCACTAGTCCCATCTTTCTTTTCAAACCTGTAAGGTAAAGTTACAGGCCTATGTTTCGTGTAGCTGGGAAACATGCTGTAGTTAGCAGGTGCGCGCAACAGGAAGTGCGCGCACAGAAAGTGATGCTGTCACTTTAATAGACTGGTCTATATAATTGAGCTTGCCCTGACCACGTTGCCAATGGTCTTCAGCTTGTACTTCCTGTGACCAGTGGTGTATTCTGGTTTGGGGCTGCCCTAGGCAAGACGCAACTAGGTCACCCCCCCACACACACTAAATCTGCAGGATCTCATAGAGCCCACCACAGATGATGCAAAGCCCCCGAGACCCTGCAGACCGGTGCAGGGATGTGTGGTTGGCTCCAACATAGACCTCACCACAGATCCTGGACAGCCCCCCCATCCCCCCACCCCCCCCGAGACTCTCAGACGGGCTGTGCAGAATCCATACTGGGCTCTGCAGGGTCTCTTTAGCAGCAGTGTGAGCTTCTTACCTGCTGCGTGGTCCCTGGCCTCCTCCACCGTTGGACAGGTGCTGCAGGACCTGGCCTCCTCCGCAGCCCGACGGATCTTCGGTGACCCAGCTTCCTACTCCATGACGGCGCCCTGGCCCTGCCCCTTCCTGATCCAACATCGCCCCGCCTCCTGCCGCTGCTCCACCTCGTCCCCTCCTGCTGCTCCGACTCCTCTGCCTCTTCCGCCTCCTGCATCGCCGCTTACTCTGCCACCTCCGTGTTTTGACTCCTCCCCGGCTGACTAACTGTTTTAGGGGTGGCATTTTTGCCACCCCCTAAAAACTGCCGCCCAAGGCAAATGTCTTGTTTGCTTTGCGGCAGATACGCCCCTGCCTGTGACCTGTTACTCTGTCGGATTGCCTGTTGCTCCTTTTTGACCCGGATTGCCTTGACTCCTCTTGCTTGCTGCCTGCCTCCTGACCCCGGCCTCATTACCGGACACTGCCTTGCCTATTGGTTTGTACTACGCTTCCCGCCCGGCTTGACCTCTGGCTTCGTCTGAACTTCTACTGCACGGTGTCCGGGCCATCTACTGGCACTCGTGCTCCTTGTTGTCCTCTGCACGCCCTGTTCCCACTTCCAGGGGGTGCAGGACACGAGATGCAAGAGAAGCCTCCTCGTCCTACCGGCCTCCCACCAGGTACGTGAATAAACCCTTCTAATTGAACTATAATTTGGCACATCTCAAAAAGCAGGTCTCCAAATATCTGGGGAACCAACAATAGTTCCTCTGGTCCAATGTCTTCGGGGTTACCTGGCCAATTTGGTGGTGGAGTGCTTGAACCAGGGACATTATCTAACTGGTTCTGCTCGGGAAAGGTTACATTTCAGCTTTACTCACTGGCTCCTGTGCTTTTTTCCGCAGAAGATGGACATCTCATTTCATCTTTGGACTTCGATGAAGAAGATGAGAACATCTCAAGAGGTTCTCCGGATGCAAATCCTGATACTCCCAATACCCATCAAGGACTTGATTGGATGAATAGATCCCAAGATGGCACTAATCTTGAGGAACCTCTTTCTGATACTCCTACACAGCCTAGCCTTCGACCTGGTGATGGTGAAAAATTCCCTAGTTATGAATGTGGGACGTGTTTTCCTCAGAAGGCGGAGCTTGACCACCACCAAAAGGTTCACTCCACCAAGAAGCCATTTCAGTGCACCGTGTGCGGGAAATGTTTTGGCTTTAGATCACTCCTGGCTACCCACCAGAGGATCCACACAGGGGAACGCCCCTTCTCCTGTCTAGTTTGTGGGAAAGGCTTCACACAGAAAATCATTCTTGACAACCACCAGCGAACTCACACGGGAGAAAAGCCCTATGAGTGCTTCCAGTGCGGAAAAAGTTTTAGAAGCCAGTCGGTTTTGATTGCGCACCAGAAAATGCATAAAAAAACAGGACGCAGAAAACCCTTCCCCCGCAAAACAGGTCTCGCAAACAACCAAAATGAGGGGCCGTATTTGCGTTCTAGAGGCGGGCAGCGATATACGGATACATTATCTTTGACAAAACATCAGCAAGTCCTTGAGAGAGGAAAGCCGTTCTCCTGCACCGAATGTGGCAAGCATTTCGACCATAGGTCCACACTCATTGTGCATCTCCGAGTCCACACGGGAGAGAAGCCTTTCACCTGCTCCGACTGCTGGAAAAGTTTTGCGCAGAAGGTGAATCTTATTATACACCAGAGGACCCACACGGGCGAGCGTCCGTTTGCCTGCCCAGAGTGCGGGAAGTGCTTTGCACAGAAGGTCGGACTGGTCAATCACCAGAAAGTACACAACACTCAGAAGCCCTTTCAGTGTGGCCAGTGCAGGAAAGGTTTCCACAATTCTTCAGGCCTCGCCAGGCATCAAAAGATCCATTCAGGCAAAAGGTCTTCTTGGTGCTCGGACTGCGTGAAATGTTTCAGGGACCCCGAGGCTCTTGCCAAGCATCAGAAGAGTCACGCAGGAAAGAAGCCCTTCCGCTGCGCAGACTGCGGGAAGGAGTTCAGCTTCAGGTCGATGCTGGAAACCCATCAAAGGATCCACAGCGGGGAGCGGCCATTTTCCTGCAACGACTGCGGGAAGGGATTTGTGCAAAAGGCGGCGCTGCTTGCGCACCAACGGATTCACACGGGGGAAAAACCGTTTGGCTGCTCAGAGTGTGGGAAGAGGTTTACACAGAAAGGACATCTGGGTAAACACCAGAAGGTTCACCTGGAGGGATAGTAATATGTGCAACTCTGCAGATGTCAGGGAACTTCACCAATGACACAGAGAGGGCTGTGGTAAAAGCATCAACAGGGGGAAAAACCGGGGGGAAAGGAAACCCATTTTGCTGCTCAGCGTGTGGGAAGAGGTTTACACAGAAAGGACATCTAGGGCAGCACCAGAAGCTTCACCTGGAGGGATAGAAATATGCGCAACTCAGCAGACGTCAAGGAGCTTCACCAGTGGCACAGAGAGGGCCGTGGTAAAAGCATCAACATGGGGAAGAACCAAGACATCATTTAGAAAGATACTGAACTTCGTTATGTTCATAGGTCAAGAGCCTGGAGGGACCTGATCCCTAATATAGAGAGAAACTCGCTTTATACCAGTGGTGGTCAACGTTCTACATACAGGGGGCTTCAAGTGTGGATCTTGACATTATCAAAGGGCCGTACATAATATTCAGTAGATACTAACGATGGTCAGAGACTGCTGACGTACAATAGGAAATGGTCAAAGACTATGGGCATGCTAGTAGAGATGGTCAGAGACTGCAGACGTACATAGGAGATGGTCAAAGACTATGGGCATGCTACTATAGATGGTCAGAGACTGCAGACATACATTAGGAGATGGTCAAAGACTATGGACATGCTACTAGAGATGGTCAGAGGCTGCAGACGTACATTAGGAGATGGTCAAAGACTATGGACATGCTTCAGGAAACACATTCTATAAGGTTGCTAGAGATCACGGCCATTGAAGCCCTTTTACAATGTTCCCACATTTGTGCTCCCTACCGCCCCCCCTAAAAATGTACATGTGCCACACTTGATATTTCCCTCGGCAAGATCCATCATAAATGATCAGAGAAAAGGGCCTTCACTGGACTGAGTAAGGAGGCCCCAAAGGCCATACAGGAAGTTCCAAAAGGCCACATGTGGCCCCGGGTTACAGGTTGGGCACCAGGGCTTTATATTCATTCTCGATTTATCATCCATGGTCAGGAGTGTATAAGAAAAGAATATTTTTCACCCCCTTATCCATGTGTACTAAGAGTCTGACTCTTGGGAGTCAAGATCAGAGGTGACCTCAAGTGTGACAGCTGTCAACTATTTGACCCTGTACAGGTAAAATCTAGGGAACCATGTGAGGGATCAGGCAGTTGTCAGGGTTGCATCAGTTGTCAGGGTTGCATCAGTTGACAGGGTTGCATCAGTTGACAGGGTCGCATCAGTTGACAGGGTCGCATCAGTTGACAGGGTCGCATCAGTTGACAGGGTCGCATCAGTTGACAGGGTCGCATCAGTTGACAGGGTCGCATCAGTTGACAGGGTCGCATCAGTTGACAGGGTCGCATCAGTTGACAGGGTCGCATCAGTTGACAGGGTCGCATCAGTTGACAGGGTCGCATCAGTTGACAGGGTCGCATCAGTTGACAGGGTCGCATCAGTTGACAGGGTCGCATCAGTTGACAGGGTCGCATCAGTTGACAGGGTCGCATCAGTTGACAGGGTCGCATCAGTTGACAGGGTCGCATCAGTTGACAGGGTCGCATCAGTTGACAGGGTCGCATCAGTTGACAGGGTCGCATCAGTTGACAGGGTCGCATCAGTTGACAGGGTCGCATCAGTTGACAGGGTCGCATCAGTTGACAGGGTCGCATCAGTTGACAGGGTCGCATCAGTTGACAGACGCTCTCTAGGCTTTGACTCTTCAGCTAAAATGTTAATTTTAATGATTTTTATGGATTTTGGTTATTTGTATACTTGTTAATAAAGACATTTTTCAATCCAAGTCCGTGCGCTTTTTATACTTTCACCCATCGCCACGGTACAGCCTTTGAACCCCATGAACCAAAAAAAATGAAGTGTGAAGTCATACCACACACTAAAAGTGTACGAGGGTGCTACGGTCCAATTCCATAGAGGAAGTGCTTTGAGTCCAAACCCCCCCACCCCTGTCCCGGGGCGCAAGGCTTCTGCTAGGGGCAAGGCACTTGTATCCACCTAGCCGAAAGCAGGCGCACCCATTCCTCATGGTGATCTGAAGCTGACCACCGAGTACTAGGTTGGGGGCTCTTCCGAAGAGAGACCTTTGGTTAGGGAAGGAAGAAACATGGCCACACATCCTCCCCCTAGACTTCAGGGAAGGCCCGTAGACCCGCCCCCTATCTCTTGGGGCGATGGACTTTTTGGCACCCTAGTGCACATTTTTTTGTTGCACTCCGCTCCTCTCCAACACTCTTCAATCAAGGCCAGCTCCATCCCTATATCCACTCCAGCAGGGTAGCTTATGTCCTTCAGTGCTTGGCACATGCCCCAGACTGCGGCAAGACCCACGTAGAGATCCTCCTAGGCGTACATCCTCTCCATGCGGAAGCTGGAAAGGTGAGCCAGATATGCATCATCTCCCAAACCATACTCCTGAAGAACGACCACAGGGATTGGTTGAGTCAGATGCATATTGACCTTCCCTGACTACTGGAACCAGGCAGAAGCAATCAACCCGCTGAGCTCAGGGAAGACCTGCAGAGACCAGAAAAACGTAAACCGTAGGGTTGCCACCTTTTGTTCAAGCGAATCCCGAACACTCAAGCGACGCACAGACATTTTTTTTAGGAGAATGAGTCGCGGCTTATTAATATGTAAATATCGCAATAGAGACTATTTTCAGTGGGGGCCAGTAGCCCCTATCTTAATTTTGGTTGCCCCTGTCTGCCTGACATCTTGTGTCTGGGTTGCAGCTGCCATGAAACCCGAACACAGCAATCCAAACCCGGACTGTCCGAGTGAATCCTGGACAGGTGGCAACCCTAGCCCAGATATGCATCATCTCCCAAACCATACTCCTGAAGAACGACCTCAGGGATTGGTTGAGTCAGATGCATATTGCCCTTACCCATGCTGACTACTGGAAGCAGGCAGGAGCAATCAACCTGCTGAGCTCGGGGAAGACCTGCAGAGCCCAGAAACAGGGCTAAGGCTGGTTACAGTTGCCTAGCAACAACAAGCTTAACTTGATTAGGGGCATAGCAGCACAATATGGCTGGATCCTGTTCAGCCGGTGAGCCGCCGCCATAACCTCCTGTGATGTAGAGGGTGGCCATGGCGACCTTAGCAGCTACGCCTCCCGCAGATTCTATGTTTTCATTTTGTGAAGCGCTGCGCAAACTGTTGGCGCTATATAAATCCAGTATAATAATAATAATTCATTCAAGCGTTTTATTGAACAATAAATAAATAGTGTAACTGCCTCCCGGCCGGCCGTTGTAACTGCACGGCCGGCCCGGGAGCTTCGTGGATGTAACAGGTCATCAAAAGACGTCCTGTTGGCCCCGCCCACTTGCGTGCGGGAAACTACCCAAATTTAAACAGGCAACAATGTCTGTTTACATACAAGCGATCCGCCGGCTATAGAGCCAGTGCATCGCTTGTATAATGTCCCAATCTGTGCCCCCCCCCGCCCCCCACTGGTCCCGAGCTCTGCTCTGCCCTGTGCGAGCCCTGGACCAGCATGGCGGCTCTGTGACAGGGGATCAGATGGAGATCGGTACACGTTCTCCCTCCGATCCCCTCCCACTGTCATGCTGGTCCCGAGCTCCGCTGTGCCCGATGCGAGCCCGGGACCAGTATGATGGCTCTCTGACAGGGGATCAGAGGGAGATCAATACACAATCTCCCTCCGGTGTCAGGATGCGGAAGGGATGCATATTACATCACTTCCGCATTCTTGTGTCACTCTCCAGCTTCAGACGCTGGAGAGAAGCTGATGAAGCAGATCTCTGCTTCATCAGCTTCTTTGGGGGGTCCAAGGTGACATTAGGGGTCTTGGAGACCCCTGATGTCTCCATAAAGAGGACCTGTCACATCTCCTTGTTATTACATAGGGGGGTTTCTTAGCCCCCTATGTGATAGCAATAAAGTTAAGTGAAAAAAAGATTAAAGTTGAAAAAAAATTAAGTTACACATGAAAAAGAATGTAAAAAAAACCCACAACATTTTTTTTTAAGTCCCCACCTACACATACACGCGTGCAAAAATGCTTCCTGTGCGCATGCATGCAAAAAACGACGATTGCGCCCATTACGCCACACATGTGACATATGGACGCGAACTTCGGAGTGGGAGCAATAAGTCTTGGGCCATCAATCACTGATAACACTAAACTGATGAGCGGTAAAAGCTTTTAAAGCGTCGCCTATGGTCAATTTTGGGCATTGTAGTTTTTTTTTTGCGATTTTGCGGGTGCGCGCAATTTTAAAGCTTGACGTGTTTGGTGCCTATTTACCCGACGTGACCCCGTCTTTTATATTTTACCAAAAAATTGGGGTGATAATAATTGTTTCCTAAGATAATGGAAAAAAAACTTGTATCTGTCCCCCAAAAATGGTATAAAATTCATTTCGGTACAGCGTTGCATGACGGAATAAACGTCAGTCACAGTACCGCAGCGCTGAATACTGAACAATGGCCAGGACAGGAAGGGGGTCTAACACCCCGGTCAGCAAGCGGTTAAAGGGGTTCTGAACCCTTTAACCGCTTGCTGACTATACTTACCTCGTTATCGCTGCGCGCTCCCGCGCCGAGAATCAGGAATCTTGGGGCGGGCGCATGCGCAGTTTTCCGATTCTCGGCCGTGAGATGAGCAGAGGACGCAAGGTAAGTCTATGGACGCGTGCACCCGCATGCAGACACTGCTGGATCGGAGAGACAGAGCAGTCAGCGCTGGATCGGAGAGCCGCCGCACCGCTGGAGGGACAGATGAAAACATCCGGAAAGAAGAAGAAGATCGGAAAAAGAGACGTCATTTAAGGTAAGTGCTAACACTAACATGGGGGGGAGGGGGGAAAAATTTGACTTTAATGTCCCTTTAAATAGGATTGGAAATGCTGCTAAGATGGGCTCCAAAAAAATGGCCGCCTTCTGGTACACAGCTCTGTGCTCTCAGTCTCCCCTAGTGTTGCAGCTGCTTTGTGGGTGGTCATGAAGACGTCACACCTTCCTTATATGGTGCTAAACCTAAGAGGGAAAGGGTGTGGCCTAAACAGGAAATGGCCAGGTCAGGTGAACAGGAAGCATGTTATGATTCTTTCCAGGTCAAGGGAGGAGCCTGATGAGAGGGGAGACATTGAGGTTATTGGCAGAAGGTAAGGGCAATCATTTTACAAACCTGTAGTGCCTCAGATCAATATAATCCCAGATATAAGGCACCTACAGTGTACAGTCATAGCAGGGCGGAGCTTAGAGAATGATATCATCATCCTGTTTATTATAATGAATTGTATTATTACTATACTTTTATATATCACTGACATATACCGCAGTGCTGTACAGAGAACACTGAACCAGTCACATCAGTCTCTGTACAGAGGAGCTTACACTCTAATGTCACACACTATTATTATACATGTATATAGCTCTGACATATACCGCAGCGCTGTACAGTGAACACTGAGCCAACGTATAATATGTTTTTCTGCCTGCAGGAGAAGTGGCGGTCTCTCTCTTTTTTTAAGGACCAAGGCAGCGATTATAATGGAGAAGGTGCGGGGTCACGTGACCGGGAGGATATTAGACCTCACCTTGGAGATCATCTACCTGCTGACCGGGGAGGTGAGGAGGATTCTGGGAGGGTCACATGACGTCCTGTTGGTCCTCAGTCTTTACATCAAACACTTGACACTTAGCTGATAGCACAATGTTTCCGAATGCAGGATTACACGGTGGTCAAGAAGGAGCGCGGTGAGCATGTTAAACCGGAGTCCGAGCCTCCAGCGTACTTGGTGATATCCAAAAGAAACATAGATAAGAAGATCCTGGAGGTCATCCAGAAGATGATTGAGCTGCTGACAGGAGAGGTGAGCGGTGCCGGGAATTCTGGGACATGATCCAGGAACAGACAAGGGATGTGTCTGGGTGGTGACTGTATCATTGTGTGTGTCAGGTTCCTATAAGGTGTCAGGATGTATCTGTCTATTTCTCCATGTAGGAGTGGAAGCATTTAGAAGAGCAGAAGGACACTTTGATGGAGGATCAGCCGCCCCTCACATCACCGGGTAAGAGGAGAGAGAAGTACGGAGGGTCCACCTAGATCCCCCATCATCTGATACACACATAGAAACAATGTATTCATTCAGTGTGTGTGTTTCCTACAGATGGATCCAGTAAGAGGAACCCACCAGAGAGATGTCCCCGTCCTCTGTATTCCCGGGATTCCACACAGGAACATCAGAAGAACCCTCAGACCTGTCCTCTGTATTCCCGGGATTCCACACAGGAACATCATGAGATTCCTCAGGCCCGTCCTCTGTATTCCCGGGATTCCACACAGGAACATCATGAGATCCCTGACCATGGTCAGGTAGGTTGGAGCTGAGGGTCTGAACTATGTGACTTCACTGATTCACAGATATTCACAAACAAGAATCCAGACTCTGGTATTTTTTATTTCCAGGGTGTAGACCTCATTAACATCAAAGTTGAAGTAATTGATGAAGAAGAGCTTTACGTGAGGGGTGAACAACGGTGCAAAGAGGAAGATATTGACATGGAGATAGGTGTAGGTGAGTAAGAAATGAGTCCCAGATTCTCCTTGTTCAGTCACTACAACAATCTCTTCTTCTCCCCCCTCCTCTGTCAGTAGACAGTAATGGGGGGACGGAATGTGTCTAGTGGGGGGAGTCAGGAGCCATCAGCCTCTATTAAACTCCGGCTCTCCTCCTCACATGATATCATTGTGTGTTACCAACCAAGAGACGTGACCCGTGGAAGAGTCAGGAGCCATCAGCCTCTATATATCTATGGCTCTCCTCCTCACATGATGTCATTGTGTGGTACCTGTGACGGACCCCAGTACTAAGGATGAGTATGTCCGCCGATGTATTCTTCCTTGCTCAGGAGATATTGCAACCCGCTGATCTTTAGCTCCCAGTTTCCCCAGTCACTGGTCGAGACTCGAGTGTAGGGTGAAACAAACTCTGATTTATTGAGCAACTGTGCAACCTTTTATACAGCAAGTGATGAGATCAGATTATAATCCCATCGCATCCACCCGGCCCTCCCCCGACATTCTGTCTTCACAACACCACAGGGCTTCCCCAGCTAACGAGCTCCAGACAGCCATAGCAGGAGCCTGGCCAGAATGTCATTATCCTGGGCTCCTTCAGAGTACAATGGGAGATAACGAGGGGGGAGGGGTGCTGATAGTCTTTTCATAACCAGGTTACCCAGTATAACGCACTCAAACATAACCCTGAACCCCCCCCACCGTACCTCAATGGCTCGACAGGATACATGACATATACCTTATGGAAGACCTTACCAGCTCCCTCCATAACACTCCGGACAAATTCAGAAAAACCTGCTTCTACTGGATAGAGTTTCTTCACTCTCCAGCCTACGTAGCCCTGCGTCAGGGCCCTGAGACATGACTTACCAAGCTAGACTCCCCTTCTGGTTCTTCCCCCCCCTCTTCACCCAGAATTCCATATAATGGACACTTCTTCACCTAGAATTCCATATAATGGACCCTTCTTCACCCAGAATTCCATATACTGGACCCTTCTTCACCTAGAATTCCATATACTGGGCCCTTCTTCACCTAGAATTCCATATAATGGACCCTTCTTCACCCAGAATTCCATATAATGGACCCTTCTTCACCCAGAATACATATACTGGACCCTTCTTCACCTAGAATTCCATATAATGGACCCTTCTTCACCCAGAATTCCATATACTGGACCCTTCTTCACCTAGAATTCCATATACTGGGCCCTTCTTCACCCAGAATTCCATATAATGGGCCCTTCTTCACCCATAATTCCATATAATGGACCCTTCTTCACCTAGAATTCCATATAAAGGACCCTTCTTCACCCAGAATACATATACTGGACCCTTCTTCACCCATAATTCCATATAATGGACCCTTCTTCACCCAGAATTCCATATACTGGACCCTTCTTCACCTGGAATTCCATAGTGGACCCTTCTTCACCCTAACCCTCAACCTCCTCTCATCCTATTTCGCACTCTCTCTTCTCCCCTTCTTCCCTCTTCACCCCCTGCTATACTTCATTACAGACCACTGATATAGTGTTGTGACCCCGACCCTCCTGCGGGCTTCAAGTTCACGTCCTTGATACTGCTTCAGACCCTCTCATGACCCTGAGGCCGCCCATAGAGGCCTCACAACTCTGCCTCCCTGCCACCATCTGGCTCTGGATCTCGACACTAACTTTTTCTTTAATGTTTCTTCTGTTTCTCAAGAGACCAATACACATTTAACTCATAAACTCATCACCATGTCGTCACAGTACCAACCAGGAAATGTGACAAGTGGAGGAGTCAGGAGCCATCAGCTTCTATAAGCCTATGGCTCTCCACCTTACACGACATCATTGTTTGTTTACCAGCCAAGTGACATGACCAGTGGAGGAGTCAGGAGCCATCAGCTTCTATAAGCCTATGGCTCTCCTCCTCACATGACATCATTGTGTGTTACCAGCCAAGTAACATGACCAGTGGAGGAGTCAGGAGCCATCAGCTTCTGTAAGCCTATGGCTCTCCTCCTCACATGACATCATTGTGTTGTACCAGCCAAGTAACATGACCAGTGGAGGAGTCAGGAGCCATCAGCCTCTATATGCCTATGACTCTCCTCCTCACATGATATCATTGTGTGTTACCAGCCAAGAGATGTGACCAGTGGAGGAGTCAGGAGCCATCAGCCTCTATAAGCCTATGGCTCTCCACCTTACATGACATCATTGTGTGTTTACCAGCCAAGTGACATGACCAGTGGAGTAGTCAGGAGCCATCAGCCTCTATAAGCCTATGGCTCTCCTCCTCACATGATGTCATCGTGTGTTACCAGTAGAGGAGTCAGGAGCCATCAGACTCTCCATTAGTCACTCCAGGAGACCGGTATGTTCTCAAAGCAAATGACTAATGAAGACCTATTCATCTCCGGGTGACAACCCTCCTAACACCCTTTAAACGTCTCCTAGAGCCACTCATAGGGATGTCACATATGGGAATGGCATATATGGGAATGTGTTTACAGTAATGTAGAGGCTAGAAGGTCTGGCGGGAAGCCATGAAGATGGTGCTGAGGGTCATTTTGCTGATGAAGATGTTGCACAAATCACAAATGCTCTCGAAACCAGATTTTGGGGCTTTCATGTTCCAATGTGTAGAAGGAGACTCACAGTTGGAGTTACACCCATCAGTCCTTCTATGCCTAGGTTGGTCCTTTTTTTCAGCTTTCACTGACTGTAAGTGTGTCTTTTTTCTCCAACAGATGCACCGAACTGCGAAGGTAACCCCGAGCAAGGCCTCGTTATACCTACATGCTGTAAATTGGAAAATGACAACTCTGGTCAAAGTTCTCCAAAAGATGCCTCCGCAACTCCAAATGTCCATACGGTATCATCAGGCATGGAGCAGTCACTCGGTCCCTGTAGCCCTGAGGGATCTTCTGCCGACAGCTCATGTGCTGTCACTACAAATATCCATGTGGGACTTCACGATGTCGATGGATCACCTGATCACTTGAGTTCTGTCCAGTCTTCTCTTGATAGATCACAAATTGTCGCCTCCGATTTTCATTTAGGACTTTACGGGGGGCAGAGATCACCAGATCCCTCTATGCCTGGAGAAACCTTTTCACGTAGCTTGAACGTCATTCCACACCGGACAGTTCGTCGACGTGAAAAATTATTTCCCTGCCTGGACTGTGGCCGGCATTTTACACAGCAGTCGAAGTTCATCATCCATCGCAGAATTCACACGGGGGAGAAACCGTTCCCCTGCCTCGAGTGTGGGAAAGGGTTCACCCACAAGTCCTACCTGGTGCAGCACCAACGGATCCACTCGGGCGAGAAGCCCTACCTGTGCTCCGAGTGTGGAAAGTGTTTCACCCGCAAGGCAGATCTGGTCACTCACTTCAGAATCCACACCGGCGAGAAGCCCTTCCCCTGCGCCCAGTGCGGCAAGTGTTTTACACAGAAGTCAGCCTCCGTACGGCATCAAAGGTTCCACACCGGGGAAAAGCCCTTCCCTTGTGGTGAGTGCGGGAAGTGCTTTACGCACAAACCTGCTCTGATGAAACACCAGAAGATTCACATCCGTGAAAGATGCTCCAAGGCACTGCAATGTATGGACTGTGGGAAGTGTTTGGCGCAGAAGTAAAATCGGGGTACCTGATGGTTTTTATGCTACAGTAGCATTGACTAGTTGACGCACAAGCCAATATGGAGCAGATCGAAGGGGTTGTCACAGGCTACACAATTTGCCATTAGCGGTAAATCGAAAGTATAGCTGAGCCCTGAGCCTAACAGAAGCTTGGTTTTCAGCTGGCTATTTTTGTAGTTTTGGCCTGGAAGTGATGAACTCTTGGGGGCATGAGCTCAAACTGGAATAGAGAATTGTTCTTCACCCGGTTACATTCCTCGGCCTCTGAGGTATTCTCCTGAAGTGAATCTCTCCTCTAAGAAGGGAGAATGGAGAGGAGCCCCAAGGTGTGGAACAAGATAGAAAACCGTGCACAGAAGAAAGTCTAGTCATGTCTTGTAAAGGATGTATACCTTAAGTTCCATACTTCACACCATCCAAATATATGGACCTTCTCCATTGGGTGCTGTAGGAACCACACGGCTGACGTCAACAGAATTCAAATATCGCCGGCGCATATTTATACGTACGTAACGTTTGTTTTTTATCTCCTCCGGGAAGTTCTCCAGATTTGATTCAATATATTTACCAAAATCTTTTTGGCTGGGTCGAACCAAGATCCCACCCTACAGGTCAAGTCAGATGGTCAACCCTCTTGATTCCACACATTGCCAGCCACCATTTTCATCACCCAGAATTCTATATAATGGACCCTTCACCTGGAATTCCATACAACGGACCCTTCTTCACCCAGAATTCCATACAATGGACCCTTCACCCAGAATTCCATACAACGGACCTTTCTTCACCTAGAATTCCATAATGGAGCCTTCTTCACCTAGAATTCTATATACTGGACCCTTCTTCACCCAGAATTCCATATAATGGACCCTTCTTCACCTAGAATTCCATATAATGGACCCTTCTTCACCTGGAATTCCATACAACGGACCCTTCTTTACCTGGAATTCCATAATGGACCCATCTTCACCCAGAATTCCATACACTGGACCCTTTTTCACCCAGAATTCCATATACTGGACCCTTCTTCACCCAGAATTCTATATAATGGACTCTTCACCAAAAATTCCATACAACGGACCCTTCTTCACCTAGAATTCCATAATGGACCCTTCTTCACCCAGAATTCCATATACTGGACCCTTCTTCACCCAGAATTCCATACAACGGACCCTTCTTCACCCAGAATTCCATATAATGGACCCTTCTTCACCTAGAATTCCATACAACGGACCCTTCTTCACCCAGAATTCCATATAATGGACCCTTTTTCACCCAGAATTCCATAATGGACCCTCCTTCACCCAGAATTCCATACAATGGACCCCTGTTTCCTTCCAGGCCTGCTTTCCTGTGTGTCCCGTTTCTTCCTATAGACTTCAGTGTATTTCCACAACCTATGGAAGGGAATCACACAGTAAGAGGTCTCCCTTTGCTCCCATGAGGCAACACAGGCTTTCTATGTGGCCGAAGTTCAGGAAGGAACCGACGCTGTCACGTGTGGGCCGGGATGCAGACCTTAGCCCTGTGCATGGTCCAGCCGGAGCAGCTTGGAGCTTAGAGAAGGGTTCTTCTCTGTGCTCCTATAAGCAGCTGGTGGGACGCATTGACATGAACTTGTTGCTACGCCCTCCATAGGCAATACCTGGACTGACCCGCATTGGTGGCTTCATCTGCCCTTTAAAGGTCATGTGCTTTAGGTCTAGTTCTTCAGATCAGCAGATTCCCCGTAAGGAGATGACACACATATGAAAGCTCTTCAGAGAAGAAACAAGAATGTCAGTATGGTAGAAGGACATCCACTGTGACTGGTAAGGGTTAACCTGTTTGAGGGGTATAATAGTGCTAACATAGACAGTAGCCATGTGTAGATGTAGAAAATGTTTTAATAAAACAGTATTATTTGCACATAGTTTGTCCTTTCATTCCATGAAGACCTCCAGCCATGGTCCCGTCCTGGTGCCAGAATCTCCTTTAGGGCAGTCTTTCATCCAGGGTGCTGTGGAATCATGGCGTGCCTTCTGGCTTCCTCTGGCCTTTCCATGGTGCAGGTGGGCCTGGTGCCAGCACCATAGAAGCTGATGACGCTAAGCCAGGGAGGGTGGGATCCATTTAGGACTGAAGTTGGCTTCCATCCAGGCCTGCTTCACTTCCCTACCTCTGCCATGCTACTACATCCTGATGTGAAGGGGGGACTGAGGACTCAGAAGTGAAGGAGGCTCCTGATATGAAGGAGGGCTTCTAATATAAGAGGGGGCTCCTAATGTAAATGGGCGGTTTCTGATGTAAAGAGGACTCCTGCTGTGAAGGGGTGTGGCCGCAGATCATGGGGCCCCATAGCAAACTTTTGATGGGGTCCCTCAGCAACCTCCCTACTGCCAACGATATTAAAGTCAGGTAGCAGGAGAGCTGCCTGCATA
>NW_017306573.1:1013228-1064048 GCF_000935625.1 Nanorana parkeri
TTAGAAGCAACTTCTCCAATCCTTATTGGGGGCCCCCTTCCACCCCCAGGCCCCATAGCAGCCGCATGGGCCGCTATGGCTATTGTTACACCACTGCTTCTGATGTAAAGGTGGGATCCTAGTGTGAGAGGGGTGTCTATGATGTGAAACAGGGAACTCTGATATGAAGTGGGAACTCTGATATGAAGGGGGGCTTCTAATATAACAGGGGGCTCCTAATAAAAAGGGAGGTTTCTGATGTAAAGAGGGCTCCTGCTGTAAAGGGGAGGATTCCTATGTCAAGGGGGGGATTCTAGTGTGAGAGGGGAGACTCTGATGTCAAGGGGGCTCCTGATGTGAAGGGGGGACTCAGATATGAAAGGGGGGACTCTTATATGAAGGGGGGCTTCTAAAATAACAGGGGGTTACTAATAAAAAGGGGGGGAGGGGGTTCTGATGTAAAGAGGGCTCCTGCTGTGAAGGGGAGGCTTCTGATGTGAGAGGGGTTACACTGATGTCAAAGGGGTTCCTGATGTGAAGGGGAGCCCAGATGAGAAAGGGGGGGACTCTGATATGTAGGGGAGGGCTCTGATGTAGAGGGGAGACTCTGTTTGAAATGGGGGCTTCTAATATAACAGGCGGGCTCCTAATGTAAAGGGGGTTTCTGATGTAACGAGGGCTCCTCCTGTGAAAGGGAGGCTTCTGATGTCAAGGGGGGATCCTAGTGTGAGAGGGGTGACTCTGATGTGAAGGGGGAACTCAGATGTGAAAGGGTGGGACTCTATGTAGGGGAGGGCTCTGATGTAGAGGGGAGACACTGTATAAGAGGGGCTTCTAATATAACATGGGGGGCTCCTAATGTAAACGCTGGGGTTCTGATGTAGAGGTGTGTGAAGGGGGACCTCTAATGTCAAAGGGTGGCTCCTAATGTGAGAAGGGGTGACTGATGTGAAAGGGGCTCCTAATGTAAACACAACATCTAAGTTGTGTTTACACCCCTTTAAAATCCAATCCAAACCACTCTCTCGCTTCTCGCATAAGGGTGTGGTTGGATTTTGGAGGGACCAAACCTCATGTTTTACATTCTAGACTGGAGTGCCTCAAGATTTATCATACTTTCAAAGTATGCCAGGACTGAAAAAAAGGTTGAAATACTTTGCCCTGGGGCACCAAAGGTTCCAAATCTTTGCTTCCCACCATCCCCAGGCATATCCCTCACTGTCCCCTATGGGTAAACCTAACCCCACCACATTTAAAAAGTGCAGATTGAGTTGCAATACTTGAGTTGCTCCCCCCCAAACCTACCACTCTGTGGTCCAGTGCCGGTGTTCTATCGAAAGCTCCAACTCATTGAGATCTCCAGCTACCTCACTACCGGTGCTCAGAAAGACTGGAGCGCCGTACAGTTGCCGCGCACGTTGCGCTTTCAGAATACTCCTCGAGTTTGCCACCTGCTGAATATTGTTACAGTGCAGCTGCGCAGAGCTCCGTCAGTGTTTTGGGTTTTCCAGTCTAACGCCGTCTGGTCGAAATCTCCAACTTGCAAATACCCGGCCGTGAAGTAGTTGGAGATTTCGACGAGTTGGAGCTTTCGATAGAACACCGGTCCTCAGCCAGGTTGATTGATGGCCAAGCACTATCAGGTCTTCCTGGGCTTACAGTACATCACCAGCATTGAGGCCTACCCACTGCTGGAAGTAACCGGGGCCATCAAATGTCTGGTCAGAGGACAGCAGGAAAAAAAAAAGGAATATATACAGAATATTTTAAAAATTACATACATTGAGGGACGGGCTGGAGTTGGGCTTTGAACTATTAAACTGTGATTGAATGGATTTCATCGTCCACAGTCCACACCTATACCCATACAAATTTGTACTTTAGGTTTGTATGCACGTTTCTTTAAAGTCCACTAATGAGCACAGGCGAGCACAGCAGAGCTGTGTAATGACCAGCAGATGGCGAGAGAGGTTCCAGGCTGGTTGTTACACTCTTACTTCCTTCTGGTGTTCCCCTCCTTCCTTCTAGAGAGCTTTGTATCTGCTGAATTGGCATTGTTGGGTAGGTGATGAGGATTCTGTGAACTGTTGGGGCAGTCAGGAGCCGTTGGCTCCTACTAGGCAAGCTCTTCTCCTCCAACAAAAAGGCGTGACTGCTTTTCCTCATCAGCTACTTCTAATATGGTCAAGGGGGGCTTCACTGTCACTTATTGACACCAGAAGACTCTACATTGATGGTCTATAAGAGCTTCCAATGTGCCCTCAAGCTCTTCAGATGACCAGAAGTCCATTCTCTGTAGACTGCTTGCCGGGCTCTGGTCATCGCACGGGCCTTCCATCCTGGTGACTCCTCAGATGTTGGACCAGGCTCTGCTTCTGCGTATAGCTTTTCCCACATTCCGTGCAGGAAAAGGGCCTCTCGCCCGTGTGAAGCCTCAGATGCCGGACCAGCTTGGTTTTTTCGGCAAAGCGGCGGTCGCACTCCGGGCACGGGTAAGGCTTGTCGCCGGTGTGGGTCCTCCGGTGGCGGACAAGGTACGATTTATACGGGAAGCATTTCCCACAGTCCGGGCACGGGTAGGGCCTCTCCCGCGTGTGGAAGACCTGGTGCTGGACAAGCCTGGCCCTGCATGGGAATGTCTTTTCGCACTCGGTGCAAGGGTACGATTGGTCGTCGGCGCGCGCCCTGGGCTGCTTTTGAAAAAGTTTTCGGCTCTTGGGCCCAGAGGACGGCTTTTCGTCCAGGTGATCCCTCTGGTGCGCGGCGAGCGTCGGCTCGTCTGTGAAGCATTTGCCGCAGTCCGTGCAGGAGAACGGCTTCTCGACCGTGTGGAGCCTCCAGTGGCGAAGCAGCTTGGATTTTTGGGCGAAGCGCCGGTCGCATTCCGGGCACGGGAAGGGCTTCTCGCCGGTGTGGCTTCGTAAATGGATGACGAGGTCCGTCTTCTGCACGAAGCGTTTTTCGCACTCGGGGCAAGGGAACGGCCGGTCCCCGGAGTGCAGCTTCTGGTGGCGCACCAGCCGGGGTTTGTGGGAGAACCGGCGGCCGCACTCGGAGCACTGAAACGGCTTCTCCCCCGTGTGGATCCGCCGGTGGACCGTCAGGTCCTTTTTGTCCCTGAAGCTCCGGTCGCAGTCCTGGCAGGCGAACGGTTTCTCGCCCGTGTGGAACCTCACGTGACGGGTGAGCTGGGACTTCTGCGAAAAGCTTTGACCGCAGTCCGAGCACCGGAAGGGCTTCTCGCCCGTGTGGACCCTCTGGTGGACCAGAAGGTCAGCCTTCTGGATGAAGCTCCTCCCACACTCCTGGCAAGCGAAGGGCTTTTCGGCCTGGTGCAGAAGCTGGTGGTGCAGAAGGGTGGATTTGTACAGGAACTGCTTGCCGCACTCCGGGCACTGAAACGGCTTGTTGGCCGTGTGGAGTTTCTTATGCCGGTTGAGGGCCACCTTGTTGGAGAAGCATTTTTGGCACTCGGGGCACTGAAGCAGCTTCTCGGCCAAGTGAAGCTTCTCGTGGCGGACGCGTTCCGCGTTCTGGCCGAAACATTTACCGCATTTGGAGCAGGGGAAAACCTGCCCGCTGGCATGGCCCATGCCGGGTAGACCAACATCTACAGAAGCTTCTTCAGGATTGGAAGGATCAGCTGACCTGATCTCCCAGTGGGGGGATTCTCTTGGGGTCTTTAGTCTGTTGTCACTGTATTCGGTTTTACAATCGAGATGTTCCCCCGATGTTCTCCTGATGTAGAGTCCATCTGATGGGGAGTAAAATGAATGTTAATAAAAGTGGAGAGCGCTAACAAAAAGCAAGCTGCGTAACGATCGACCTGGAACCTTCGCCCTCTGCTGGTCATTACAGAGCACTGCGGCTAAGGTAACTCTTGTGCACACCTTCTCTCATTAGTGGACATTAAACCGAGACAACAGCTTGAAGCCCAGGCCTGATCAACAGGTTTGTTTGTTGGGGGTCTATCTGTCTCTGACTTCTGTCTGGCTGTCTATTCCGTTGATTATTCCTATGTATTATCAGGACTTTGTGTGAACTCAGCTTGCCTGAGCTTTTCCTAATCATTGGCCTGTTACCTTCTGACTTCCCATCATTGCTTTGCTTACTCTGGAACCTGGACTCCATTTGCCTGTGCCTGACCTGGCCAATGCTAACCATCTGTCTGAGCACATCTCCAGTGTCTGTCCTGCCTATTGCCCCTGGCAACACAGAGGGTCTACAGAACTGTGACAAGCTGTGACTGACCAAATAATGGGAGGAGAGCCAGGTCCCACCAAGGGTTGGTGGGTCCTGAGGGCCCTCGTCCCCCAAGAAAGTGAACAAGGAGACTCGGTGAATGTTTCTGGACTTGGTGTTTTATTCCTCACCTGTGCTGATCTCTGTAGGGATTTCCTCCTCCTTCACCATCACGGGTGTGATCTCCCCTTCTTCTGCTTCCTCCTTAATCTCAACTTTGATATCAATCAGGTTTTCTTCCTGTACGGTGGACAAGACACAAGGAGAATCAGAATATAGGATCCAAAACTCTTCTCTCCAGATCATACGGTGCACTTCATCGGAAACCCTCAGGACCACCTACCTGATCATGGTGAGGGATCTCATGATGTTCCTGTGCGGAATCCCGGGAATATAGAAGGGCCTGAGGGATCTCATGATGTTCCTGTGCGGAATCCCGGGAATATAGAAGGGCCTGAGGGATCTCATGATGTTCCTGTGCGGAATCCCGGGAATATAGAAGGGCCTGAGGGATCTCATGATGTTCCTGTGCGGAATCCCGGGAATATAGAAGGGCCTGAGGGATCTCATGATGTTCCTGTGCGGAATCCCGGGAATATAGAAGGGCCTGAGGGATCTCATGATGTTCCTGTGCGGAATCCCGGGAATATAGAAGGGCCTGAGGGATCTCATGATGTTCCTGTGCGGAATCCCGGGAATATAGAAGGGCCTGAGGGATCTCATGATGTTCCTGTGCGGAATCCCGGGAATATAGAAGGGCCTGAGGGATCTCATGATGTTCCTGTGCGGAATCCCGGGAATATAGAAGGGCCTGAGGGATCTCATGATGTTCCTGTGCGGAATCCCGGGAATACAGAGGACGGGGACATCTCTCTGGTGGGTTCCTCTTACTGGATCCAGCTGTAGGAAACACACACACTGACTGAATACATTGTCTCTATGTGTGTATCAGATGATGGGGGATCTAGGTGGACCCTCCGTACTGCTCTCTCCTCTTACCCGGTGATGTGAGGAGTGGCTCATTCTCCATCATGACTTCCTTCTGTTCCTCCGAATTCTTCCATCCCTACATGGAGAAATAGACAGAGACATCCTGACACCTTATAGGAACCTGACACACACAATGATACAGTCACCATCCAGACACATCCCTTGTCTGTTCCTGGATCATGTCCCAGAATTCCCAGCACCGCTCACCTCTCCCGTCAGCAGCTCAATCATCTTGTTAATGACTTCTAGAATCCTCTTGTTGTTCTTTTCATGCATTATGGTAGGAAATGGGGTCTCCATAACGTGTTTCCGGCGCCTTTCTTCTGACACATTCTGTGACCTGGTCTCAGCAGAAGTCTCCTTCGCCAGTCTGTAAACCTGTTTGGAAAGCAGATAAGAGTGATGTCATGTGACCTCCCAGAATCCTCCTCACCTCTCCGGTCAGGTCTGTGTCTTATTAATAGAGATAAGAGTGATGTCATCTGACCTCCCAGAATCCCCCTCACCTCTCCGGTCAGCAGGTAGATGATCTCCATAGTCAGGTCTAATATCTTCTCAGCCACGTGCCTCTGATCCTTGTCCATCACGAGCATCGGGAAAACTCAGTCCGCTTCCAATGGACTCTACAAAGGGGAACATGGAGATGTATCAATGTTCATACTGTATGCGGGGTGATATGGTCTCCAAGGCATCAATAACCAAGATTTGAATGAGCCCCTTTCTATTCAATAACAGCCACAAACCTGAATGCCAAAGGTCAGCTCCTGAAGTTTTATAACATCAATCCTATATAAGAAGTGCATTACCTCTTCTATGGTGGATAGAGCACAAACCTAGCACATCAGTCCTTAAAAAAAATATATATATATATTCTATGTCTGCAACAAAGGAGGGGATACTGGAGGTGCAGTGCATTCTGGGAAGGATAGAGCTTAGGGGACACTGGGAGCTGTAGTCCTTCACCCAGGTAGGATATCTTTTCACAACAAGCTTTTGGACCACAGCAAAATGGTCGCCAAGTTTTTCCAGCCTAACAATGATAATAACAACAATAATCTATTGATAATAGATCTGTACTGTTATAGCAAAGAAGCTCACGAACAATTTTATGTAGAATTCCTATATCTTCTATTTGTTTTTCTATAAACAGAAAGCCGTGGGCTACAACAAAATGGCCGCGGTTCTCGCATAGACGCCTCAGAGCTGAGTGGCGCACCGTATAACGAGGGGCGTGGCCGTGGTGGAACGCACAACACGGAAGTAGAGTGCGGAATTGTCCTGTCGGGTGAAACGCAAAACCAGGAAGTAGCGTGCGACGTCTTTCTGCGAGGTGGAACGCACAACCAGGAAGTGGTGGAATCTTTTTCCGGGTAAGGATTGATGAAGAAGAGACCTTGAAGTTCCTGGCAATAAGGGTCACACTGTCACAGTGCTGCACTTGTCTGCCGTGGAGACAAATTAGGATTTATAGTGTATAGTTGGCGTTATTAATGACTTATAATATTGTTATAACCTTTTGTCATTGAAAATGCAGTTACCTAGTAAGGTGTTACTCTTAAAGGGGAAGTACACATAGCTGGGGGGTTTTCATTTTTGCAGTGCTTACCTTGAAATAGTTTTTCAGTCTCATTCACACTGGAATCAGTGTAGCTCTGTGATGTGTGCAGGGCCGTATCGGCAGCTCCCGGGAAGGACGGGTGCTGCGTGTGATTAGTACGCAGCCCCCGTCCTTCTCTATGGGACTACGCGGCCGTGCAGGTCCACAGGGCTGCGTTTTTCTTGGCTCGGACGCAGACAGGATCCATCCTGTCAGCGTACGAGTACGGACACGCGCAACGGCACGGACGTGCAGGGCGGGTGAGCGTACGGCCGCGTAGTCCCATAGAGAAGGACGGGGGCTGCGTACTAATCACACGCAGCACCTGACCTTCCCGGGAGCTGCCCGATACGGGCGTCCACGCAGCACGGAGCTGTACGTGCCGGACGATTCCTGTGTGAATGAGGCCTTCAAGTCATTTGAATGCATCATCCCCCCCGTCATCAAACCTTTCATCACAAGTAAGAATCGCCGGCCCTGGGATTTACACTGCACAGCCCAGACAGACAGCCTGCTTTTCCTCTGCTGCAGTCAAGTAACTCTTTCAGCTCTGGCCCCTCCCCCAACCTGTGACTGGACAGCGAGAGGAGAAGCAGCAGACTGATGAGCTCACCTCGCTTGCACTCGGCTCCCTCCTCCTTTCAGCATGCTCCTTTTTACTGCAGTTGACTCCTCGTGCTGCTTCTCTCTCCCCCCTTTCTAAGCTCTGCTGTACATGGAGACTGATACCAGGTCAGATTCCGGCATTTACAATGATTGCATTAAGGAGCTGTATTCACGTGTGCCTTTTATATTTACTGGGTGCTGCGCACTTGAGCTGTGCACTGCGCCGATCACTTGCTTGATTAGCTGTGCAATCTGCTGGTCAGTTGCTTGAGTACAATCCAATAGAGTGTAGTGAAGCAACTGATCAGCAGATTGCATAGCTAAGGTGTGCAGCCCCCAGCCAGGGACAGTACGGATCAGGAGGAGAGGGAGCTTGATGATGATTGAAGGCAGACAGGAAGTAAAGACCGGCTCATGACAGCTTCTTCTTCCTGCTCAACAGATTTCCAATAATCAATAAAAAGACATTCCTTCGTTGTGTATATTTTTAATACTCGGACGTCTCACATACAACATCAATGACACCACTAAGACGAGGAAGTGATCAACTGTGAGTGAAGATGATGGGGTCGCCCCGGATGACGTGCAGGAGTGTCACATGGGCTGGATAAAAGGGGAGAGACGAGGAAGTGATCAACTGTGAGTGAAGATTGGGGGTCCCCGGATGACCTGCAGGAGTGTTACATGGGCCAGAATTCAGGGGAGGAAGTGATCAGCTGTCAGTGAAGATGATGGGGGTCCCCGGATGACGTGCAGGAGTGTCACATGGGCCGGATAAAAGGGGAGAGAAGAGGAAGTGATCAGCTGTCAATCAAGATGATGGCGCCGCCCCCCGAATGATGTGCAGGAGTGTCATATGAGTCGGCTAGCTGGGGAGCCATTTGACCCTCAGAGCTGCAACGCATGACATGCAGGAGTGTCACATGGGCGGAATACAGGGGAGAAAGGAGGAAGTGATCAGCTGTCAGTGAAGCTAAAGGGGGTCGCCCCGCATGACGTGCAGGAGTGTCACATGTGTCACAATACAGAACAGAGGAAGTGTTCAACTGTCAGTGAAGATGAAGGGGGTCCCCGGATGACGTGCAGGAGTGTCACATTAGCCGGAATGCAGAGGAGACAAGAAGGAAGTGATCAGCTGTCATTCAAGGTAAAGGGGGTCTCCGCATGACGTGCAGGAATGTCACATGGGCCGGAATACAGGGGAGAAAGGAGGAAGTGATCAGCTGTCAGTGAAGATGATGGGGGTCCCCGCATGACGTGCAGGAGTGTCACATGGGCCGGAATTCAGGGGAGAAGGGAGGAAGTGATCAGCTGTCAGTCAAGATAAAGGGGGTCGCCCCGGATGACGTGCAGGAGTGTCACATGGGCCGGAATACAGGGGAGAAAGGAGGAAGTGATCAGCTGTCAGTGAAGATGATGGGGGTCCCCGCATGACGTGCAGGAGTGTCACATGGGCCGGAATTCAGGGGAGAAGGGAGGAAGTGATCAGCTGTCAGTCAAGATAAAGGGGGTCGCCCCGGATGACGTGCAGGAGTGTCACATGGGCCGGATTATGGGGAGAAAGTGATCAGCTGTCAGTGAAGATGATGGGGTCTCCGCATGACGTGCAGAAGTATCACATGAGGCGGCTAGCTGGGTAGTCATATGACCCTCAGAGCACCAATAGGCTTTGTGCGGCTCCAGGCAATGAACACAAGCACACTACGTGCAGGATGCATCGTGCTGTGGAGCAAATCTCCATCCATCTCACCCACCCATTATAGAGCACATGACCGAGGTCAATGTGCACATAAAAAGCTATACATAGTAATTCCAAGGCTGCGATTTATGGACCAACGGGCACTGTCCATGAGTGTAAGCATGTGCAAATGTTTTATGTGTACTTTACCCACACGAGTCTCTCAATTGGCGAGCGAGGCCTCTAATGAGTGGCCTCTCTGGTGTATATGAAGGTGGGAGCTGCGGGTGAAGCGCTTCCCACACTCGGAACAAGAAAAAGGTCGTTCCCCGGTATGAGTTCTCTGGTGACTGATCAGCACCGATTTCTGGTTGAAGCATTTCCCACACTGTGAGCAGGAGTACGGCTTCTCTCCCGAATGGATTCTCTGGTGAACGGTGAGGTGAGTGCTGCGGGCAAAGCTCTTCCCGCACTCACAGCACATGTAGGGCTTCTCCCCGGAATGAGTCCGTCGGTGTTTGCCCAGGGAGGTCTTCTGGGCGAAGAATTTCCCGCACTCGGGACAGGGAAAGGGTTTCTCTCCCGTGTGAACGCGCTGGTGCTTCATGAGTAGCGAATTCTGGTTGAAGCACTTCCCACACTCCGGACAGGAAAAAGGCTTCTCGCCCGTGTGAATTCGCTGGTGCCGGACAAAGGGGGACTTGCTGGTGAAGAACTTTCCGCAGATGGGGCAGGAATAAGGCTTCTCCCCCGTGTGGGACCTCTGATGGATGACCAGGAGGGACTTCTGGCCAAAGCCCTTCCCACAGTCTGTGCACACAAAGGGCTTCTCTCCCGTGTGCGTACGGTGGTGCAGAATGAGGTTGGTGCTGCTGGTGAAGCTCTTCTCGCACGTCAAGCAACTGTACGGCTTCTCCCCCGAGTGAGTCCTCACGTGTTTGATGAGCGACGACTGCTGGGCAAAACACTTTCCGCACTCCGGGCATGAGAACGGCTTCTCCCCCGTGTGGACCCTCTGGTGCGTTATCAGGAGGGACTTCAGAGGGAAGGACTTCTTGCACTCGGGGCAGGTGAAGGGCTTGGGCCTGGTGTGGATACGCTGATGTTTAACCAGCTGTGCTTTCTTGGCGAAACACTTTCCGCACTCCAGACAGATGAGAGAATGGGGCCCCTTGTACACCAGCTGGTGTTTGAGGAGGTCGGAGCTGCTGGCGAAGCTTTTCTTGCACCCATCGCAGCTGAAAGCCCTCGTCTCTGCACCTTCCCGCACGCGCCTATCTTCGGCCTCGCCCGACCACGGGACCGTATGGGCGGAAGGATCCCCCTCGTCCTCCGAAAACGATTCCTCTTTAATGCAGATGGATAAATAGTCCGACTCGTGATCGTCCTCGCCGGACTCGTCCTTGATGTGACCAAGCCTTGTGTGGCCCTCAACCTCGGAGACATCAGCATTTCCCGGCAGGTCACAGTCCAGGAGATCATCTTCAGAGTCAGACTCCTTCTTGATGTGGACCGTTGTGTATTCTAGTTCTGCATCAAAGTCCCCGTCTGAGGGGCTTCCTTCCCGCTTCACATCACGGGAGGCCCGTTGTTTCTGGGGGCCCTTGTGTACCTCTGCATTACATAAATATATCGGTGTTAGAATCACACTCTAGTAAAACCTAGAAGGGGGGAAGGCTGCTAGATCTGAGCAATGCATTGTGGGAGGAGGTCTCATGCTCCTTCTACAACGTGAGGCCACCTAGGGCAATGCATCATGGGAAGAGGTCTCATGCTCCTTCTACAATGTGAGATCACCTAGGGCAATGCATCATGGGAAGAGGTCTCATGCTCCTTCTACAACGTGAGGCCACCTAGGGCAATGCATCATGGGAAGAGGTCTCATGCTCCTTCTACAACGTGAGGCCACCTAGAGCAATGCATCATGGGAAGAGATCTAATGCTCCTTCTACAACGTGAGGCCACCTAGGGCACTGCATCATGGGGGGAGTTCTCATGCTCCTTCTACAACGTGAGGCCACCTAGGGCAATGCATCATGGGAAGGGGTCTCATGCTCCTTCTGCAACGTGAGGCTACCTAGGGCAATGCATCATGGGAAGAGGTCTCATGCTCCTTCTACAACGTGAGGCCACCTAGGGCACTGCATCATGGGAAGAGGTCTCATGCTCCTTCTGCAACGTGAGGTCACCTAGGGCAATGCATCATGGGAAGAGGTCTCATGCTCCTTCTACAAGTGAGGTCACCTAGGGCAATGCATCATGGGAAGAGGTCTCATGCTCCTTCTACAAAGTGAGGCCACCTAGGGCAATGCATCATGGGAAGAGGTATCATGCTCTTTCTACAACGTGAGGCCACCTAGGGCAATGCATCATGTGAAGAGGTCTCATGCTCCCTCCTGGTATGGAAGTGTGCCTACAACCTCATGGCTGTGCATCTGCAACCTGAGGTCACCTAGAGCAATGCAGCCATCGACTGCTCCTTGTTCTCCTGGCTGGAGGTTCCGACCTGAGGAAGCATAGCCCTGCCTCTACCAAGATGGCTGCCTCCAGAAGAAGGCATGGTAAGTCAATAATGGGGGAGATCAGCTTCAGGGAGACCACAAGCACTGCTGGTGACCACTCCTTTGCCCTCTGCCTGGCTATTTGGGGTGCAGCTTCCAGAGTTGAGGTCTTCTTTAAGGGAACAGGTCACTTGCTTAGAGTTTTTTGCCCAGGTGGTCTAACCCGTGATCACTAATCTGGTCCGAATTCATCTCATGCAACGCCGTTCCTGATCCCTCCCACCCGGCGTGCTATAGTCTACAATGCTTCAGATGGCACTACTGTACACACTCCATGTAGCTTCCATGTTCCCTCTACTCTCAGCTCCTCGGCTGACCTCCTGTCCACCTTACAAGCTCTTGTTTTGACATGGAGCCCTCAGCATGCAACCCCTCAGGCTCCAGAAAGAGATCTTCCCCATGGTACAACCCCTTGACTTGATCCGTCATGGCAGTGATCAGCTACAACGGCCCAGTGTTCCCTTCCCATGTACAGAAACCTTGACGTACCCATTGATGTGAGAAGCAGCCGGTCCTTCGTCCTGATGTCCTTCCGGGGTGACTTATGTTCCTATCAAGAGAGGAACCACAGAGACGTCCTGACACACAATGATACAGTCACCACCCAGACACATCCCTTGTCTGTTCCTGGATCATGTCCCAGAATTCCCGGCACCGCTCACCTCTCCTGTCAGCAGCTCAATGATCTTCTCGGTGACTTCTAGAATCTTCTTGTTCTTTCTGCCAGGTGTCAAGGAGTGTCATGGGGCTCTGTCCATCACCAGATGTCTTCTTCACTGCTACGTAATCCTGCATAGATACATACGTTTAGATATAAGTGATGTCATGTGACCTCCCAGAAACCTCCTCACCTCTCCGGTCAGGTCTGTGTTTTATTAATAGTGGTGTCATGTGACCTCCCAGAATCCTCCTCACCTCTCCGGTCAGGACTGTGTTTTATTAAGAGTGATGTCATGTGCCCTCCCAGAATCCCCCTCACCTCTCCGGTCAGGTCTGTGTTTTATTAATAGAGATAAGAGTGATGTCATGTGACCTTCCCAGAAGCCTCCTCACCTCTCCGGTCAGGTCTGTGTCTTACTAATAGAGATAAGAGTGATGTCATGTGACCTCCCAGAATCCTCCTCACCTCTCCGGTCTCTGGTAGGTGATCACCAGGGCGAGATGTATGATGTTCTTCTCAGTCATGTGACTCCGGTCTGTCCCCATATGCTCAGGGTATCAGCAGCTGATCCTTACACTCCCTGTCAGAGTTTCCCGGCAGCGTGGCGCACCCATGGCTCATCGGGATGGACAGGAAAATGCCTATAAATGGAAGATAAAGCAAACAGAGATATATTATTATTATTATTGTATCACCTATGGAAAGGACAAGGGTCCATAGAATGATATCACATGGCTGTCCTCTGTATCCAATCATATAAACATTATATTGATCTTCAGTCAATTATTACAATATATTCTCCTACCCCAAATAATTCCAGCTCACACCCAGACCAACCAAATGTCTCCCACTTTCCAGGCTCCTCCCAGCTCCCAAAGGCACTTCCGGGTTCTTGCGTTCCACTAAGCCTGCGCTCACTTCCTGCATCTATAACCAGCGCTCAGCGCCCCCATCTAGCGGCCGCTTTTGCTAACTGCACCTTTTCGCCCATAGGGATTATGAGTGAGGACTCGAGCGCCCTCTGGCGGCCGCTAGTGGAAGCGCCTCCCGCAGTATCAAATGTATAGGGGCCGGTGATCGATCAAAACTACGAACTTATCGAGTTGTGGGACCGCATTACTTCCGGTTTCCTCAGAACTACGAGGTTTTTACACAAAACATGTTGTGCACGAGCGCCATCCACGGCATTGCCCTATAGACATAGACCACAGCAATAAAGTAATAAAATGATGTAGGATGACAGTAAGCCAGCGCGTTCTTTAGCTCAGGTGCCCCACTCAAGCGGCGGCCATATTGCGTGGGGCACCGGAGATAAAGAACGTGCTGGCTTACTGTCATCCTACATCATTTTATTACTTTATTGCTGTGGTCTATGTCTATAGGGCAATGCCGTGGATGGCGCTCGTGCACAACATGTTTTGTGTAAAAACCTCGTAGTTCTGAGGAAACCGGAAGTAATGCGGTCCCACAACTCGATAAGTTCGCACTTTCGACACATCACCGGAAGTGAGAGTGGAACGCAGAACCAGGAAGTAGAATGGAACGCAGAGAATTAGCAGGAAGTGACATTTTTTTTAAAGCAGGAAGTGGGTGGGGTTAAGAGGAGTTTGGGGAGACTTGTGTGTGTGGGGTCTCATTGTTTGGGGGCAGAAAGGTATCCTAGGGGGTTCTTGTGGGTTATGTGTTGGGCAGACATGTATCTCTGATGTTCAGTGTAATATTTATATCTCTTATACATATTATGCTTTATACTGCACAACTCAGATACAATGTCTGTCATTTATTTGGCATTTTTTTTTCTTCCCGATGTGGCATTTTCACAGGTGCTTCAACCGTCACGGCGACGCCAGATGGTGGTGAGACGAGAATCGCCCAGGACATCCGCTGATCTGCAGAGGATGGAGATGGGTGACGGCAGTGAGCTGGCTGAGAAGATCTTAAACCTGACTATGGAGATCATCCACCTGCTGACCGGAGAGGTGAGGAGGATTCTGGGAGGTCACATGACATCACTCTTATCTCTATTAATAAGACACAGACCTGACCGGAGAGGTGAGGAGGATTCTGGGAGGTCACATGACATCACTCTTGCTCTTTCAACAGATATTGAAAAAGTCTGATGACCACGTAACAATCAAAGTGCCTCCAACTCACTTCCTGGTCCTCAAGAGGAAGGATAAGATTCTGGAAGTCGCCAAGAAGATGATTGATCTGCTGGCGGGAGAGGTGAGCGGTGCCGGGAATTCTGGGACATGATCCAGTAACAGACAAGGGATGTGTCTGGATGGTGACTGTATCATTGTGTGTGTCAGGTTCCTATAAGGTGTCAGGATGTCTCTGTCTATTTCTCCATGGAGGAGTGGGAGTATCTAGAAGGACACCGGGATCTCTACAAGGACTTCATGATGGAGGATCAGCCGCCCCTCACATCACCGGGTAAGAATTCATGACTTTTGTACTTACAAGAGACATGAGAGGGAGGTCTGGGTGAGACCAGTGTGTGACATTCCTGGAAGGAACAGGTTTATAATGTAGATGAATGCAAGTGGAACTCCTACTTGGAAACACCAAGTCACACTCTTTTGACCTTTCAATGTAGTGAGTAGTAGTTTTTACTAAAGCCCTTCAGCATTAAGTGGGTGCCTGGTGGCTATCAACAACCTGGTTATCACAAGCAGAACCCCTTATTTTGAGGACCACTTATGGGTTGTTTCTGACACCTTTGTTAGAAGGTCACCATGTTGGCCAAGGCTGAACCCAACATCCCGCACCTTGATGTAAGCTGCTAGATCAGGAGAGCCAATCTTGAAAATGTATCAAAGGCTTTCCACCCTTTGAGGACTTCCCTTGGTGGTGGCCTCTAAAGTCTGGGGGTAACTTTAGTTTCTGCCCCTTCCCCCGCCTCAGTGAATTGGCAAACGGGTCTATTAGATGTAGAAACAAGTAAATCGCCACTATGGTCACCATTATTGGAACAAAGAACTATGGATGCTCCGATACCGAGTACTCGTACTCGCCCAAATGCTCCGATACCGGAACTTCTGGTCAGAGGAAGACTTCCTCTGACCGCCAGTGCCGTAGGGAAACATGGAGCCGGCTTCCCGTGCGACCAGGAAGCTGAACCGCCTCTGGGCTTCCTGATTGGCCGGGAAGCCGGCTCCATTCTGATCGGCCAGGAAGCTGATCAGAATGGAGCCGGCTTCCTGGCCAATGAGCATTGAGTGGGCCGAACAGCTGCCTCGATGCTGATTGGCTGTGAAGCCGGCTTTCCAGCCAACCAGCATATGGTCATTACTCGTCCCATGGTTTCCTGATTGACCAGGAAGCTGGTTTCCCAGCCAATCACAATCAAGCTGGCCAAATAACATGGAGCCGGCTTCCCGGGCAGTGAGAAATGATGACCCGGCTTTCTGATTGGTCAGGAAGCCGGCTCCATTCTTATTGGCCAGGACGCCAGCTTCCCGGCCAATCAGAATGGAGCCGGCTTCCCGGCCAATGAGCCCCGAAAATGCCGGCTCGATGCTGATTGGCTGTGAAGCCGGCTTTCCAGCCAACCAGCATGGTCATTACTCGCCGCCTGATTTCCTGATTGGCTGGGAAGCCGGTTTCCCAACCAATCACAATCAAGCCGGCCAAATAACACGGATTCGGCTTCCCGGGCAGTGAGGAGTAATGACGAGTAATGCCCCGACTTCCTGATTGCCTGGAAAGGCAGTTCCATGCCAGTGGATGCACCGGTTATCGGCGAGTACCGAAAGCAAAATATCGGTACTCATACTCGGTACTGAAAAACCGGTATCGGTGCTTCCAAAGAACTTTCATATAGGGGAGTAACAAGGAGGAGGCACCGTGAACAAGCTGGTAACCCCCATGCCTTTGTACTCAACAGGTTTAGCCGAAAAGGCCGAGACACTACAACCACGCCGCCCTATAAGGAAGGCGTCGGGCTCGAAACAAGATGGCGCTGGTGGGCCCCGTAGAACTCAAAACCCATCACCAGTTAACAAGGGTTCTCGTATAAATGCCCGTGTCACCGGGCGCAAAATAATGATCCACCCGACTTGTCCATCAATACCACCATCGGAGAGGACGACCCAGGGGGATGACGAGTGCAAAAACACCCTCACTGGCAACTCCGCCCCCCTTCGAGACCAACCGAAGGACAACGGGCCTCGTTACCCAGCCCGCTTGGGTGGTGGAACATTTGAAGGCAACAAGGGGAAGCTGGAGAACCATCAGAAGGCCCATACTGGTCGGAAGCTGTACTCGTGCCCCGAGTGCGAGAAGACTTTCCGGGTAAGGTCACAGCTTAAAAGGCACCAGAAGGTTCACACCGGGGAGAAGCCGTTCTCATGCAAGGACTGCGGGAAGAGTTTTAGGGAGCGCTCGACGCTGAAGAGACACTCGTGGACTCACTCCAAGGAGAGGCCGTTTCCGTGCAAGGAGTGCGGGAAGTGTTTCACGGAGAAGTCGATGCTCAAGAGGCACTCGCGGTCTCACACCAAGGAGCGGCCGTACTCTTGCCCTACGTGCGGGAAGAACTTCCTTCGGAGGAGCAGCCTCCTTATTCACCAACGGATTCACACGGGGGAGAAGCCCTACGTGTGCTCGGAATGCGGGAGGGGTTTCAACCAGAAGTTCGACCTGAAGAAGCATCAGATTGCTCACACGGGGGAGAAACCGTTTCCCTGCGAGGAGTGCGGAAAACGCTTTTCGCAAAAGCGGTCCCTGGTGCTGCACAAGCAGATTCACACGGGGGAGAAGACCTACGTGTGCACGGCGTGCAATATGCGCTTTTCCAGCCGCTTGCTCCTCGTCGTTCACAAGACGGTTCACTCCGGTGAGAAACCGTATCGGTGCTCGGAATGCGGAAATTGTTTTTCCCGGAGGTCGCACCTCATCACTCACCAAAAACTCCATTCCGGGGAGAAGCCCTTTGCCTGCTCCGAGTGCGGGAAGAGCTTCTCCACTGACTTCGGTCTTCAGTCTCACAAGAAGATTCACTCTGCCGATCACTCCTATGCGTGTTCGGAATGCGGCAAATCCTTCCTCCACAAATCGGTGCTGATCAAGCACCAGGTGATTCACACCGGCGAACGGCCCTTTTCGTGCTCGGAGTGTGGGAAGTGTTTTCCCCGTAAGGGAGATCTGACTGTCCACCAGAGAAGGCACCTGGTAATCAAGCCGTATTCGTGCTCGTGGTGCGGAAAATCCTTTCACTTGCAGAAGGCGCTGGTCAACCACCAACGCATCCACACGGGGGAGCGGCCTTACACTTGCTCCGAGTGCGACAAGTGTTTTACCCAACGTGGCGCCCTGACGGCCCACCAGAGGACTCACACCGGGGAAAAGCCCTTCACGTGTTCGGAGTGCGGGAAATCCTTCACCCAGAAGACGGGACTGAACACGCACAGGCGGACCCACACTGGCGAACGGCCTTACGCTTGCTCAGACTGCGGGAAGTGCTTTACTCGCTGTTCTTACCTCTCTCAGCACCAGAAGGTCCACTCGTCAAAGAGGTCACTTCCCAAATAATATTCCTGCTCGTTGGTCATGTGACCCACATCCACCCATCCCTTAAACATGTAACAAAAGTCAGTCGCTGCAGATTCAGCAAGTAGTGGACTTGCTGGGGGACGGTCTTAACTGCCCCCCCTCCCCCATTTCCTGATAGAGTATTAGCATTTTTAATTTCCAGGCCAGTAGGGACTGCTTGGTCTGATCACCTCAATCAAGTCTATCAAACATGAAGACGATGCCGGGCTGCGTGGGAGAATTCGCAGCTTGCCTTGTAATATGAATGTCATGGATGTGCCCTGTGTCAATTGAGTTCATCTAATAAAGTTTTTTTAAAAATTAGGGTACGTAAAACTGAAATAAATCACATGAGCTGTGTAATAAAAAGTAACGGTCCAATCGGCATCTGTCTTGTGATTTGTGTGCGGTTTCTCAAAGAATCATAGAACACCAATGACTACAGGTCTGCAGCTTGGCCTTACCGCCGTCATCAAGAACATATCAACCGGACCCCTCATACGTAGCTTCTGGAGTTGACATCCCGGAAATCCAACCTGGTGCCGCTATCGCTGCCGATTCCCGATGACTGTATGGCCGCGGCCATGAGGTGGCAGTAATGAGAGCAGCCGTGGGATTGGGCGGACCACTCACCAGGAGACAGGTAAGTATATGTTGGGGCAGGCGGCACCAAATGTATCTAAGTCCAGAAACAAGAATGTGATATACATGTGGTGGCCGCATTCGTTTTCTTGTCTTGACTTGGAGATCCCGTTAGTATTGCTCTTCCTGTCTTTGGGTGGCAACATTCACTTTCTCCATTGTAAGGAGGAGCAGCGTGGTCACCCTAGGCTGCTTTCCTGAATTAGACCACAAACATGTCCCACGTTCTTCATCTCCTTGCCTTTTTCTCGGGGAAGAACGACGTTCTGGGCCTCACCGCCACCATACAAACCCATAAAAATTCCCTCGTTGGATGAGGCTACCAGTTCAGACACTTGTCCTGCAGGGTTGATGGCTACCAGGGATATCACCTGGCGAGGAAGAGTAGAGAGAGGAATGTTTCTAATGAGTAGAGATGGCAGTTTCTGAAACATAGAGAGAACCAGATTCAGATCCCATGGAGCCACAGGAACGAACGGGGAGCTCCTTTGTTGTTATCATGGAGTGAGAGGCCACTGGTCCCTTGAACAAGATAAAAGGGGCCATCGAGTCACAGGAACGCACACGGGGAGCTCCTTTGTTGTCATCATGGAGTGAGAGGCCACTGGTCCCTTGAACAAGATAGAAAGGGCCATGGAGACACAGGAACGAAAGGGGAGCTCCTTCGTTGTCATCATGGAGTGAGAGGACAATGGCCACTTGAACAAGATAGAAAGGGCCATCAAGTCACAGGAATAAACAGGGGGTGCTCATTCGTTGTCATCATGGAGTGAGAGGCCACTGGTCTCTTGAACAAGATAGAAAGGGCCATCTAGCCACAGGAACGAACAGGGGGAGCTCCTTCGCTTTCATCATGGAGTGAGTGGCCAATGGTCTCTTAAAGAAGATGGAAAGGGCAGGAACGTGACCCATAATAGTGCTGAGAGCCAGATGCTGGTCCAGACCCAGTTGCAGGAAGGAGAGCATTCATTCCATGGAGAAACGCCCAAGGTGGAAGCCCCGAGTGAAGTGTGCTTCCATGTCCGATGATAAAACCTCCTGGGAAGGGTGCAATTAGAGGAGAGAGATCTGAAGAACCCAATCTACTCTCCATAGTGGCTGCTACATCCAGCTCATAAGCCTGTTCTGAGTTGACCATCTTGAAGCTCTATAGATTGCTTCCGCTGGGACATGGACACCAAGGATGCTGCCATGCTACTTGCTCCATGTGCCGAAAGATTCAGAATGTGTCAAATGACCTTTTGCCTTGAAGGTGTCTCCAATTGTGTGAATAATTCAAGTAGAGGTTGCTTGTCCTTTTCTTGACCCTACATGGACTCTGAAAGGTCTAAAGAGAGTGATGGCGAGAAGCTTAATTATAGAAGTCTTTAAAAAATCGTCCGAGACCTTTATTTTCTGCAGGGTGGACCTCAAGGCCTCCTTCCATTATGTCTGACAGTACCTTCAAAGCCCTGGCCACCGAGGTCATTGTGATGGAGGTCTTACAGGCTGCGGTCAGCTGGACTTTTTTAAAGTTGAACTCCAGCTATTCTTAATGAGTCACCTTGCAGTGGAGCTCTCACCACTGTAGGGGTTAAATGCTTATTCCTCCATCCCCTGGCAGTGGGGGCTCTTCTCCTCTCTCTGATGCTCCTTTAATATGGGTGGGCCCTTGGCGTCCTCCCGTACAATGCAGAATTGCTGGTTGGACATCAGTGATCTGCCAATGGTCAATCGGTGAAGAAGAGTGGGATCTCGGGACCAGTTGTAGAGTCGGGAGGAAGCCAGCGGGAAATAAGGCGAGTACTATAGCCCACATATGACCCCATAGAATGAGCAGTCAACCCTTGCAGGTGAATTTTTAAGTATAGCTGGAGTTCAGCTTTAAGGTCCATATCTGCTCTCCTGTCCATCATGTCTTTACCATCCTCCATCTCTTCCTGGCCATCAGAGGGGGATTGAGCGCACTTCTGAAGGACGAGGAACGTGGGTTGAGGTGGAAGGTGGTGAGCTATCTCTCTGTATCATATTACCTTGTGATATATGACCCGTACTGTGTAGCCATTGCTTTTCTACTATAGCGCTATGAGTTCCCCCGTGCCTCAACCTCATCCTCGGGATTCACATCTCTGGAATCTTCTTCATGTAAACAGGTAAAGTCCCTGAAGTGGAGAAAAGCTGGAATGTCATTTTGGAGTAATTTGCGTTGCGAGTGAGGAGTGTGCCACCCCTTAACCCCATGTTGGTTGGTGCTAGGATGCTGGTGTACCCAAAACCACCTCCATCCCAAGTTGGTGTTTGCTAGGATGCTGGTGTCCCCCAAGTTGGTGGTTGCTGGGATGCTGGTGTCCCCCAAGTTGGTGGTTGCTGGGATGCTGGCGTCCCCCAAGTTGGTGGTTGCTGGGATGCTGGCGTCCCCCAAGTTGGTGGTTACTAGGATGCTGGTGTCCCCCAAGTTGGTGGTTTATAGGATGCTGTGCCCCCAAGTTGGTGGTTGCTGGGATGCTGGTGTCCCACAAGTTCATGGTTGCTAGGATGCTGGTGTCCCCCAAGTTGGTGGTTGCTAGGATGCTGTGCCCCCAAGTTGGTGGTTGCTGGGATGCTGGTGTCCCCCCCATGTGGGGGGGTGGGGATGCTGGCGTCCCCCAAGTTGGTGGTTGCTAAGATGCTGGTGTCCCCCAAGTTGGTGGTTGCTAAGATGCTGGTGTCCCCCAAGTTGGTGGTTCCCAAGTTGGTGGTTGCTGGGATGCTGGTGTCCCCCAAGTTGGTGGTTGCTGGGATACTGGTGTCCCCCAAGTTGGTGTTTGCTAGGATGCTGGTGTCCCCCAAGTTGGTGGTTGCTAGGATGCTGGTGTCCTCCAAGTTGGTGGTTGCTGGGATGCTGGGGTCCCCCAAGTTGGTGGTTGCTGGGATACTGGTGTCCTCCAAGTTGGTGGTTGCTGGGATGCTGTGCCCCCAAAGCCACCACCATCCTAACGCCCAATGAGGCATATCTACATGTCGTTGGTTGCTAGGACGCTGGTGACCCAGAGGCAGGTTTTGTGACAAATGTATGTACTTGTTCCTGACATCTGCATTATTTTGTTTCAATGACCGACATTTGTGGTCTTTTGTCACCCTTTATGAATTCCAGGGACTGTGTCTATAATACGTCATCTGGGCTTCTAGTGAATGAGATCTGTACAGTGTCCACGTAGTGTCCCCATGCATTGTCTATGAATCGGCGCAAATGCTGCTCAGCACTCCCATCTAGCGGCCAACTTTGCTAACTGCACCGTGTCGCTCCTGCGGGATTCTCAGGGAGAACTCGCGCTCCCTCTGGTGGGCAAGAGTGGAAGCGCAACAACACATACACGTGGGAAGACGACGGACCGGAAGTTAGGGGGGTGAAACGCATAACCCGGAAGTCTGGAACGCAAAAAAAAAGAAACAGGATGCCGCATTACAAACAGGAAGTGGGTGTAGATAAGTTGGCTGTGTTTGAATTTTTGTGGTTTCCTTGGATGTAATTGTACAATTTTGGGAAGCCGAGGGTATTATATGATTTGTGTGTATTTCTATGGATAGTTTAGTCTTTTCTCATATGACTGGTGTAGCATATTATATAATTTGTCCTAATGTATTGTATGCTTTGTTATCGTCCCTTTTATATATGAGATCCGTCGTTCTAATTGACATTTCTATACATTTTTCATCCTGGTGTTTAGTTCACGGAAGGTTCAAGAAAGTGGGAGGAGCCACAAGGCGGTGAGACAGAGATTCACCACCGGGATCCCCCGCCGACCGCTGAAGATGGACGGGGATGACTGGACCCGTATCACTGAGAGGATATTACAGCTCAGCCTGGAGATCATTCACCTGCTGACCGGAGAGGTGAGAAGGATTCTGGGAGGGTTGAAGAAAATAGGTCACCAGCACTCCATAAGTTAAAATGAACCGGAGAGGCGAGGGCTATCAATATGCAATACTTATTATCTCATTATGTAGGATTATGGACCCATAAAGAATTCCAGGCGTCCCCGGTCTCCTTATCTGACACTAAAAAATGACAGCAAGAAGATCCTAGAAGTCACCCAGAAGATCATCGAGCTGCTGACGGGAGAGGTGAGCGGTGCCGGGAATTCTGGGACATGATCCAGGAACAGACAAGGGGTGTGTCTGGGTGGTGACTGTATCATTGTGTGTGTCAGGTTCCTATAAGGTGTCAGGATGTCTCCGTCTATTTCTCCATGGAGGAGTGGGAGTATCTAGAAGGACACCGGGATCTCTACAAGGACGCCATGATGGAGGACCACCAGACCATCACATCACCGGGTACGTTGTAATGTATTCTTCTCTTTTGTCCATTGAGGGCACAGCATTCAAATAACTGTATTCCAGCCTTATGAGTCTTAACCCCCCCCCCCCCCACCCCCCATGACCAACCTGCTTCCCTTTGACCTCTAGTGTCTGGGGGTGACCTTATTTTCTTCCCCTAGATGCTGAAATATGCATTTTTGAAGGCCAGTATCGGCAGCTCTACCAATGAGGAGACATCACAAACCTACTGGTAACCCCAATGTATTTATACTCTACAGATGCATCTGAAGGACCTGAGATGGTTCAGCCGCGCCACGCTATGAAGGAGGAATCGGATTCTATCACGAAACAAAATCTCTTTGACGGGGGGGTTACTATGGCGACAGAGAACCCTACTGTCACCATAAAGGTGGAATCGGAGTACATAGGAGAAGATCCACCAAACCACAGGGATGGTGGAGGCAAAAACACCCTCCCCAGCAGCTCCAACTCCCTTCAACACCAACTGAACCCCAACAGGCCTCGTTCTCCAGCCCGTTTGGAAGGAGGAACATTTTCAGGCAACAAGGAACATCCCCAAGTCCATACCAGTCCGAAGCTGTACTCGTGCCCCGAGTGCGAGATGACTTTCCGGGTAAGGTCAAAGCTTAAAAGGCACCAAAGGGTCCACACCGGGGAGAAGCCGTTCTCATGCAAGGACTGTGGGAAGTGCTTCGCGGAGAGGTGGAACCTCAAGAGCCACTTGCGGATCCACTCCAAGGAGAGGCTGTTTTCGTGTAAGGAGTGCGGGAAGTGTTTCACGGCGAGGTCGACGCTCAAGATCCACTCGCGCTCCCACTCGAGGGAGAGGCCGTACTCTTGCCCCACTTGCGGGAAGGATTTCATCTGGAAAAGCAGTCTCATTATTCACCTCAGGATTCACACGGGGGAAAAGCCCTTCGTTTGCACTGAGTGTGGCATGAGCTTTTCCAGCCGCTTGCTCCTCGCCGTTCACCAGACGGTTCACTCCGGGGAGAAGCCATACACGTGCTCTGAGTGCAGCCATTGTTTTTCCCGGAGGTCGCACCTCATCAGTCACCAAAAACTCCATTCCGGGGGGAAGACTTTTCCCGGCTCCGAGTGCGGGAAGAGCTTCTCCACTAACTTGAGTCTTCAATCCCACAGGAGAAGCCTTTCTATTGGCCGCTCCTATTCGTGTTCAGAATGCGGCAAATCCTTCCTCCACAAATCAGAGCTGATCTTGCACCAGGTGACCGACACCGGGGAGGGGTCTTTTTCATGCTCCAATTGCGGGAAAGGTTTCCCCTGTAAAGGAGGACTCTCCGTTCACCAGAGGAGCCATCTGGTAGAAAAGCCATATTCGTGTTCCTGGTGCGGAAAATCCTTTCACTTGAAATCTGCGCTGGTCAGCCACCAACGAGTCCACACGGGGGAGCGGCCTTATTCTTGCTCCGAGTGTGGGAAGTGCTTCACGCAGCGTGGAGCGCTGACTGCCCACCAGAGAACTCACACCGGAGAAAGACCCTTCACGTGTTCGGAGTGCGGGAAAGCCTTTACCCAGAAGACGGGACTGAACAGCCACAAGCGGACCCACACTGGCGAACGGCCTTACGCTTGTTCAGACTGCGGGAAGCGTTTCACCCGCCGCTCCTACCTCATTCAACACCAGAAGGTCCACTCGTCAGAGAGCTCACTTCCTAAATAGTAGGGATGTCCCGATAACACTTTTTTAAGACCAAGTACAAGTACTGTCCCTCACGTACTCGCCGATACCAATTACCGATACTTTTCCTTAAAGGGACACGTGGACATTTTTTCTAAAACAACAGAGACTGATGATTTTAGGGCAGTTTCTCACCAGGGCTAAATACGCATGTTCCCAAAGCAGAACACATGTCCCCAGAGCTGAATACATGTCCCCAGAGCTGAATCCATGTCCCCAGAGCCGAATCCATGTCCCCGGAGCAGAACACATGTCCCCGGAGCTGAATACATGTCCCCAGAGCAGAACACGTGTCCCCAGAGCTGGATACATGTCCCCAGAGCTGAACACATGTCCCCAGAGCAGAACACATGTCCCCAGAGCAGAACACATGTCCCCAGAGCCGAATCCATGTCCCCAGAGCCGAATCCATGTCCCCAGAGCCGAATCCATGTCCCCAGAGAAGAACACATGTCCCCAGAGCTGAATATATGTCCCCAGAGCAGAACACGTGTCCCTAGAGCAGAACACGTGTCCCCAGAGCTGAAAACGTGTCCCCAGAGCAGAACACGTGTCCCCAGAGCAGAACACGTGTCCCCAGAGCTGAATACATGTTCCCAGAACACGTGTCCCCAGAGCCGAACACGTGTCCCCACAGCAGATTACATGTCCCTAAGGCAAAATAGTATTCTGCTTTGGGGACATGTGTTCTGCGAATACATGTCCCCAAAGCAGAACTCCCCTCACCAGGCTGCGTGTCGATCTCACCGGGCAACGTGGACATCTGCAACGGCTCTGCGGGCACTCCACCACACCGGCATTGTCGGGACCCGACCTCCCCCACGTCCAGTCCGGCCGTACCAGCCCAGTCCTCCCCGTCACTGTGCGGCAGGAACCCCCAGCTTCTAGCCCTGGGGCGGTAGTTCCGCCCCCGGGACTGTTCGTGGCCGGGAAGGAGGCGGAGGAGATAAAGAACCGGACAGGCACTGCCATGGACAGCTATCTGCAGGTCCCCACAAGCGCGGGAACTCGGACGGCCGCTGCAGTGCGAAAATTTAAAGGTCCGGTATCGGCTTTCAGAATCGGGGCATTTTACTTGTACTCGTGAATATGCCTGGTATCGGCCCGATCGGTATCGGGGCATCCCTACTATATAGCATTCCTGCTAACTGGCAGCAATGGGGGTTTTTTTTTTAGTCCACTCAACCCTCAAACATGACAGAAGCAGCGGACTGACTGGGGAATGGTCTTCACCCTTCATTATCAGTCTCTTATTTTCTGTTCCCCTATGTCGGGTGTCTCCTGTGCAGCTCCCCACAACAATCATCAGTCCCTATGTACGTTCATGCTCCCCATTTCCTGATAACAGAACAGTATACGGCTTGGTCTTTTCACATCAATCCCGGTCCTGCCATCCGTGCAGTGCTGGGCTGTCTAGTAGAGTTCCCAGCTTGCTTTGTAATATGAGTGTCATGGATGTACCCCGTGTCAGATTGTATTTGTGTTTATAAAGTTTTTTTTATAAACAAGGAAGTGTAAATGTTGCCCGGAGACGGACTATGAAAACTGAAATAAAATAATGGCCTGCTAAAATAATACAACAATTTGTACCGGTGTCATTCATCATGTGACCTGCTGAGCCAGGGCCGGGCTACGGGGCCATCTTTACTGCACGCCAAACCCAAACGCTCTAGAGATGCACGGCAATTGTTTATTTTGAGAATGTACAGGAGGAGGAGCGAGGAGAGACAGCCAGGAGAGAGAGTGAGAAGAGACAGCCAGGAGAGAGTGAGGAGAAAGCCAGGAGAGAGTGTGAGAAGAGACAGGAGAGTGAGGCGAAAGAGCCAGGAGAGAGAGAAGAGACAGATAGGAGAGTGAGGAGAAAGAGCCAGAAGAGAGAGCCAGGAGAGAGTGAGGAGGGACAGCCAGGAGAGAGTGAGGAGAGGCAGCCAGGAGAGAGTGAGGAGAGGCAGCCAGGAGAGAGTGAGGAGAGACAGCCAGGGGAGAGAGAGTAAGGAGAGACAGCTAGGAGAGAGAGTGAGGAGAGACAGTCAGGGGAGAGTGAGGAGAGACAGCCAGGAGAGAGTGAGGAGAGGCAGCCAGGGGAGAGCGAGGAGAGACAGCCAGGAGAGAGTGAGGAGAGGGCCAGGAGAGATAGAGTAAGGAGAGACAGTCTGGAGAGAGAGAGAGTAAGGAGAGACAGCTAGGAGAGAGAGTGAGGAGAGACAGCCAGGGGAGAGTGAGGAGAGACAGCCAGGAGAGAGAGAGTATGGAGAGACAGCCAGGGGAGAGCGAGGAGAGACAGCCAGGAGAGAGAGAGTATGGAGAGACAGCCAGGGGAGAGCGAGGAGATACAGCCAGGAGAGAGAGAGTAAGGAGAGACAGCCTGGAGAGAGAGAGTAAGGAGAGACGGCCAGGAGAGAGAGTGAGGAGAGACAGCCAGGGGAGAGAGAGTAAGGAGAGACGGCCAGGAGAGAGAGTGAGGAGAGACGGCCAGGAGAGAGAGGGAGGAGAGACGGCCAGGAGAGAGAGTGAGGAGAGACGGCCAGGAGAGAGAGTGAGGAGAGAGGCGTGTTCCAGCATCAGCAGCAGGCGTGGTCCAGGATCGCTTGATACTCTACGGCTAATTTCAGAATGTATTCCCAGAGATGATAGGAACATATTGGGGGCACCATTACGTCACCCTTGTGTCATGTGACAGCCGAGGCTCCCATGAACATTAGTAACTGTTCCCAGTTGGAAGGGAGGTGCTGTGGGTGAGCCTTTGACCAATCCTGGCCTGTCAGTCTTGTATGTGTGGACTGAAGCCAAACTTGTGGCACTCCTTCTGTCGGCCTGACTACCCAGAGGGGCCGATGTATGAATCTTTCGCCCAGCATACAGCGGGATGAACGCTGTTTGCATGTTACTAGGGACAACAGATGGAGCTGAGGAACATAGGAACTTCCTGTGCTCCTTTAGCTGCATCTAGAGGCGGCAATGACGTGCAAACTGCATTCGCCCAGCTATATGCGTATAAGTCAGTCCCTTAGATTCCCCAGGCAGGGTAACCCCTTTAGTAGGGGAGAACCCCATTTCCTGTGTAGCTGTGGAACCTAGGCCATTGGGGCAAAGCCCAGGCCTTCAACCTATCAGCTAAGATTCTGGGTCCAGCCCCCCCCCCTCCCTCCACTTGGATTGTAAGGCTGGATGGTACCTTTAAGACAACAATTGTACCTGACCCACTGAGGGGTGAACAGGGGACTGACCGTGATATGGGGAATTTCATTATACTGTCACCTTACAGCAGGAGGAAGAAAGTTGCACGTGTAAGAGGTCTGCGGCAGGGCTGGGCAACTCCGCCCCTTCCAGCTGTGGTGGAACTACAAGTCCCACGAGGCATTGCAGGACTGGCAGTTACAGGCATGACTCCCGGAGGCAGAGGCATGTTGGGATTTGCATTTAAAGCGCAGCTGGAGCGCCAGAGTTGCCCATTCCTGGTCTGGGGTAAGCTGCACCTCAGCAATGGTGGCTTCCATGTTTCCATCCTCAGAGGCTGCCTGTAGGTCATACATGGTCTTCATCTCCCATTAATGGCTGCTGTACCTCTATACTCTTTTCCTCTTCACTGGCCTAGGACAAGGGTGGAGTTTCCTCTTCACTGGCCTAGGACAAGGAGGGAGTTTCCTCTTCACTGGCCTAGGACAAGGATGGAGTTTCCTCTTCACTGGCCTAGGACAAGGATGGAGTTTCCTCTTCACTGGCCTAGGGCAAGGATGGAGTTTCCTCTTCACTGGCCTAGGACAAGGATGGAGTTTCCTCTTCACTGGCCTAGGGCAAGGATGGAGTTTCCTCTTCACTGGCTGCATGTTGGTTGCATATCAGCAACGAATAAGGCCAATGACCACTCAACCAGCAACATTTCCAAAAGGGGGTTGGCAATGGCAGCTTCGGTCTGTAGAGATCTCCTTTAAATACATACCTCTCCAGTGTGTACACAGAGGCAATATGGTGCAGCTCAGTGATCTTCTACTTCTGTCTGGGCTCTGTGCTTTAAAATGTAAAATCTTTAATATCCAGGTCTCCATTAGATATATTCAGCTCAGGAGAGGGCACATAAAAGAGGAGAGAAGCCTAAATATTGTGTTGTAATTTGCTCCATTACAGTGTGTGGATTATCACCTGCAGTTCCCTCAGTTGTACACCAGAGGGCGAGCGAGTCCTCACTAGAAATCCTTGTGGACCAGCGCGCAGTCCACAACGTCCACCGCTAGATGGCAGGAGTGCGTGGAACGCAGAGCAGCAGGTGAAACGCACAACCCGGAAGTGCGGTGGAACTCAAGCGGAAGTTTCAAATGGAAGAGGAAGTGGGTAGAGCTAATGCTGGAGTTTAGGTGGCTGGAGTAGAAAACTGCAGCCAACTGGGTCTGAGGAGGTAGGAGTGTGTTATATATGTTGTTTGTAGTATATATTGCACAGGCTGGGGGGTGATATATTATCACTGCAATGTGTTATGGGAGGAATGGGACACCAATGAGACATAAGCTGCGCTGTACAGAGATCCATTTAATTATTCTATTCCAGATTACCCGACCTCATATAAAGTTGGGAGCGGCCATAGACGGCAAAAGGCGCGGAGAGCTCAACGACCTGCTGAGGATGGACGAGGAACGGGGTCACATGACCGAGACCATATTAGACCTCACTTTGGAGATCGTCTACCTGCTGACCGGAGAGGTGAGGAGGATTCTGGGAGGTCACATGACATCACTCTTATCTCTATTATAAAACACAGACCTGACCGGAGAGGTGAGGAGGATTCTGGGAGGTCACATGACATCACTCTTATCTCTATTATAAAACACAGACCTGACCGGAGAGGTGAGGAGGATTCTGGGAGGTCACATGACATCACTCTTATCTCTATTATAAAACACAGACCTGACCGGAGAGGTGAGGAGGATTCTGGGAGGTCACATGACATCACTCTTATCTCTATTATAAAACACAGACCTGACCGGAGAGGTGAGGAGGATTCTGGGAGGTCACATGACATCACTCTTATCTCTATTATAAAACACAGACCTGACCGGAGAGGTGAGGAGGATTCTGGGAGGTCACATGACATCACTCTTATCTCTATTATAAAACACAGACCTGACCGGAGAGGTGAGGAGGATTCTGGGAGGTCACATGACATCACTCTTATCTCTATTATAAAACACAGACCTGACCGGAGAGGTGAGGAGGATTCTGGGAGGTCACATGACATCACTCTTATCTCTATTATAAAACACAGACCTGACCGGAGAGGTGAGGAGGATTCTGGGAGGTCACATGACATCAATCACCCATTTATGGTCTTCCTTTGTGTAGAAATATGCAGCGGTGAAGATGGCATCTATAGAGAGTCTCTTACATGGAATGTATCCAGCCAAGTCCAGAGGAAGGAGCAAGTCACAGAGTCCCATCACAGACTCCTCACCCCCCTTCACGTCATCTGACATAAACAATGACAACAAGATCCTAGAAGTCACCCAGAAGATCATTGAGCTGCTGACAGGAGAGGTGAGCGGTGCCGGGAATTCTTGGACATGATCCAGGAACAGACAAGGGATGTGTCTGGATGGTGACTGTATCATTGTGTGTGTCAGGTTCCTATAAGGTGTCTCATTTTTTTTAGAAGCTCTTTAGGGGATCCAAGTTCCTCCAGAAGGGCATCGTGATGGAGAACCTCCAGATCCTTCCGGCATCAGGTTTGATATATTTTTATTATCATTATTCAGGAGGAACCTTTGGCAGAGAAGCCAAACCAACGAGGAGACAAGGTGAACCAATCCATAACCCATCTGTATTAATTTTCAGCAGGCTCATCCAGAAGAGCCGAATCGGCACAGACCACTGGTGCGGTCAAGGAGGACACATTTGAAACAGAGGCCCTCTTGGGCGGAGGGGTCGATGCCGAGGTGGACAACTCCATTGTGGTCAAAGAGGAATCTGACCCCAAAGAAGATCTCTCGGACGGGGACTGTTGGACCCATAGAAATCATCTAAAACCGTTGGCCAAGATTAAGGAGGCCTCGCCTCGAAACCTCAGTCTTTCCGATGCCGAGGGGTGTACTGGCATCAAAGAGGAGTCGGGCAATGAAGACCATAGGCCAGACTACATAGCCTTCCAGGTTAAAGAGGAGTCGCTTTCAGAAGACGAAGGGCTCTCCTCAGAACGGAACACGGACGCGACGCAGAGTAGGAGAATACAAGAAGAAGATTCTGTTCACACATCCTGGGATGGAAATAGAATAAACGTTCAACCAGCCACTTCGTCCCAGCCTCCGTCCCCGAGCGGCGAGTCGAGGACCTTCAGGTGTGCCGAGTGCCAGAAGAGCTTTTCCAAGAGCACCAACCTGACCGTCCACCAGCGCATCCACTCCGGGGAGAAGCCGTACACCTGCTCGGAGTGCGGCAAGTCCTTCAACCAGAAGTCCGTGCTGATCAGCCACCAGCAGACTCACACCGGCCTGCGGCCTTACCCTTGCACCGAGTGCGGCAAGAGTTTCACCAAGAGGACCAACCTGACCGTCCACCAGAGAATCCACTCGGGAGAGAAGCCGTATCTTTGTTCCGAGTGCGGCAAGTCCTTCACCCAGAAGTCGGGGTTGATCTGCCACCAGCGAACTCACACCGGGGAGCGGCCCTACTCGTGTCCCGACTGTGGGAAGTGCTTCACCAGCAGCTCCCACCTCCGCTTGCACCAAAGAGGACACCCGTCGCACATCAGCCGAGAGACGCAGTGCTAATTTTTTTTTTGAACTTTAGATTGTATTTTTTGGGAAGATATTATGACAAAAGATCAAAGGAAATGCTAACGCCCCTCCCCCTTTGCCTGCTGCCTTATAGAGATGCCAGTACGGTGCCCACCCGGGGGGCAAAGCGAGAGGTTCTCTTTAAGAACAGCAGATGGTGTGAAGGTTCATGATCTCCTCTCCACCATCATGTGATCATGTTTGGTCCTACACAGGCCGGAGCCCTGCATCCCGGGAGGAGGTCATGTTTCCCTATACCCAGACGCACTGAAAATATCTTTGCAAGGTTCCCACACTACTTCCTTTGCCATGTTTTATGGTATGGGGGGCATGTGACCTCCTCCAAGTATTTGAAGCTGGGGCCTGAATAGCCAATCCCCAGTCTTAATACTGTCACATGAGCGAGGGGAGGATGTTATCAACCCTGTATAAACTCCAACAAAGGCAGACCTGGACCTCACACAGGTATGAGACTGGAGGCTCTGACAGAGGAACTGTGAGGTGGCGGAGCATGGGGCTAGTCATAGTGGAGCATGGATAGATAGGAGCATGGAACCCTCGATCACCCTGATGATGAGGCATACAAAGTCATCCTATGCCAGAAGACGGATAGGTTAGAGGAGACCAGCCTCGGTGACCACATGACTATTGTGGTCAATAATGAGACAGTGTGTGGGGGGGGCCCTGCACTTGAGAGCTTACAATCTAAAAGATAGATGATAGAGATGTAAAAGTCCAGTTGGGAGGTTGAGGCGGGGATAAGCGATGAGTTTTCAGGGATCATCTACATGTGGACAATGATAGCTGGAGAGATTGACGTCGAGAGCTTCAGAAGGGAGTTCCGAGAAGTCCTGGAGGTGACCATGGGAGGAGTCAATGAGAGAGCTAGAGAAGAGGAGGTTAGTTTTGAGGGATTGCCTACAGGCAGACAAAATAGGAGACAGGTGGACAGATCAGGGTAGGGAGTTCCGAGAAGTCCTGGAGGTGACCATGGGAGGAGTCAATGAGAGAGCTAGAGAAGAGGAGGTTAGTTTTGAGGGATTACCTAAAGGCAGACAGAATAGGAGACAGGTGGACAGACCAGGGTAGGGAGTTCCAGAGGTCCCAGAGTGAGCTTGGGAGGAGGCAATGAGAGCGCTGGAGGTCTTGGAAGGAGCAAAGAGGACGGTTTGGGTGATACTTTGGGACGAGATTGGTGTACATCAGGGGTAACCAAACTTCAGCCCTCCATGCTGTGGTGTAACTACAAATCCCATAATACATTGCAAGGCTCTGACAGTCACAGGCGAGGTGGGATTTGCAATTTTGCCACGTCTGGTGGGCCGAAATTCGGCTACTCATGGTGCACTGCTTTGTTCCTTTGCCATGCTTTATGGTATGGGGCATAAAGCATGGCAAAGGAACAAAGCTGCGCGCCATGGGTAGCCAAAGAAGCATGTGACCTCCTCAACGGTCTAAATGGACTCTCCATCTAGACCGTGTCATAAGACGGAGAGAGAGGTTTGTCGGGTGACCTCAATCTGTGATGAGTTGAAGGATAAATGGTTGTTTCTTCTCTGTTGTCTCTGTTGCCAACAACATTGTGATCCAGTGACTCTCATCAAGCTGACCAATCTCCGTTCTTTGCTACAAGCTTGGAACTCGGTACACGGGCTGTCAGCTTTTATTCCTGGCTGTGTCCCCGTCGTGGGTATTCCTTCCTTCCTTCAAATGTTTTGCTGGACGTACGCTTTCAAGTAGGGGTGCGCAACCCTGGAAGGGTGGAGATCTACCTGAATAATATGGAAAAGATTCAAAGGTCATCAAGATGATTACCTAACAAGGTCCCATTGAAAAGTAAGGACGGTTGGAAGAGTTCAGAGGCCAGTAGCATATAATGCAGGGGTCAAGAGTATATAAAGCAGAGTGCATTGGTCAGGAGTATATAACAGAGTGCAGGGGTCAGGAGTATATAAAGCAGAGTACATGGGTCAGTAGAATATAACAGAGCGCAGGGGTCAGGAGTATATAAAGCAGAGTACATGGGTCAGTAGAATATAACAGAGCGCAGGGGTCAGGAGTATATAAAGCAGAGTACATGGGTCAGTAGAATATAACAGAGTGCAGGGGTCAGGAATATATAAAGCAGAGTGCATGGGTCAGGGTATATAACAGAGTGTATGGGTCAGGAGTATATAACAGAATGCCTGCTGTCAGGAGTATATAAAGCAGAGGTCAGGAGTATATAACACAGAATGTAGGGGCCAGAAGTAATGCAGGGGTCAGGAGTATATAAAGCAGAGTGCACGGGTCAGGAGAATATAACAGAGTGCATGGGTCAGGAGTATATAAAGCAGAGTGCATGGGTCAGGAGAATATAACAGAGTGCAGGGGTCAGGAGTATATAAAGCAGAGTGCATGGGTCAGGGGTATATAACAGAGTGCATATGTCAGGAGTATGTAAAGCAGAGTGTATGGGTCAGGAGTATATAACAGAATGCAGCTGTCAGGAGTATATAAAGCAGAGTGCAGAGGTCAGGAGTATATTACGCAGAGTGTAGGGATCAGGAGTAAGTAACTCAAAAGTCAGCAGTAGGCAGTGCAGAATGTAGGGGTCAGGAGTATGTAATGCAGAGTTCAAAGGTCAGTAGTATATAACGCAGGAGTAAATCGTGCAGGGGTCAGGAGTATATTACGCATAGTGCAGGGGTCACGATTAAGTAACTCAGAAGTCAGCAGTAGGCAATGCAGAATGAAGGGGTCAGGAGTATATAACACAGAGTGCAGATTTCTGCAGTATATAATGCAGAGGTCAGGAGTGTGTAGCGGTGGTCACATTGCTAGGACTGGTATCCAGGAACTCAATGGGCTGGACACTCAGATCTCGGGTTGCTAATTGACCAGTCATGTGATGGCGGGATCGCTATTGACAGTTTCCCAACCCCTACGCTAAAGGAAACTTGTCCTATGAGAAATAAGAGGTCGGCCATTTCTGACCTTCTGGAGTTGTTGGTGACAGGGCCTCTTTGAACTTACTGTTGGCTCTTTAAATCAGCGTACTTCCTCAAAGAGGATATGACCCCTCAAGTGTGACCGGCCACGTCCTATAGTGAACACGGTACAGGAAGTGTGCAATCCCGATCTCCCTTTTCTTATTTTGAACCTTCTCAGTGGGTAGGTGCTGAGCCCTTCCGGTTAAAAGTCCGACATGGGGGCGTTCTGATGACACCAACGAGCGAACAATCCGATTGGACGATTGATGTAAATAAAGAAGCGTTTGTACAATCCGCATTGGGTGTTTTGGTGTTTTTTTGAATTCCTTCGAATATAACGAGTAATGAAAGACGTGTCAGTAATATCCTAGAACATGAAAGGAGGAGCATTCCCACGCGTGAACATTTCACTCACCTGTCACGCCTCATGACAGCATACTATGGGTTAACTCCACTCATTGGACCCCACAGGACCACCATGACTAGTCTATAAAAGAGATAACACGCCTCCCCCCACTAATTAACTTTTGTCCCCCCAGGATCACTTTATGAAGAACCTCCCTGTCCTTGGGTATCCCACCCTGGTTCAGGCTCTCCAAGGTGAATGGCGCCCATGCCGACTGGTGAATGGCGCCCATGCCGACTGGTGAATGCGTCTGACGGGGAATACACCTAGGTGCCAACGTCCACAGAATGGGGTGCTGGGCCAGCTCTTCTTTTGTTGTACCCCTTTGCTTTTGGTGGTTCTTGTTCCCTTATATCGGGTGACATTCTTCTCTTCTCCACAATGGCTGGCGGCCATTCTCACCTGGCCAGACGGCCGTGCACATGTACCCGAGCCCTACATCTTACATAGGTAAATACTCCGCGGAGGAAGGGTTAGGGGGGGCTGGGAGAGAGGACCCTCCTGAAATGATGACAGATAGCACAGGAAGCAAAAAGAGGGGGAAAAATTCAGGTCCCCCTCTGCTGATTGACAGCAGCAGTGGGCGGGTGCATTAGCTAGTTTGCTATTGAAAAGTGCAATAGCCAATAGGAATCCAGCTATGCATTCTAGACCTTTTTTTTTTTTGACTGGCGGTCGGGCCGCGTCTCCCGATGTCGGGGGAAAAAAAAATTGCAGGGAAAGGTTTACTCTGTTCGATCGAGCAGATTAAACCTTTCCGGGAGGAAGTGTTTCTCTCCCGAGCGGCCGGGAGCCGCTATCTAATGGAGGGAGACTCCCGGAGCGAGGTGAATGTCTGGTACTGTATCTATGGAATGGCAGCTTTGTCACCCCAGGATAAAACTACAGAACACCTCTCATCTTTTCCATAACACAGGGAGGGTCTGTAGTCCACAGAGATAGCTGGGGACAATGTAACTGATAACAGTGTAGATAGAGTGCACAGGAAGTTGTCAGCTCACAAGATTTCTGGCAGGATCAACACAGATAGCAAAACACTTTCAATGGTGTATTAGACCAGAAGGGAGCCAGCAAGAGAAGTTCATTGCCAGCATTTACATGAACTTTATGAGGAACTAACACTGCAATTTGACGCTGCAGGTCCTCAGTCTGGGAAACCAGGGACTTTTCCCGGGACAATGCGACCAATCCTGGGAACGTCACTGGTCCTGTCTACATTTACTCCAGAGGCACATTGATTACAGAAATATCTGAGTCTCCATTAAATGTATTCAGCTCAGGAGAGACATCATTCAAGGGCAGAAGCAGAGGAGAAGCCTGTGAGATCTGCACTGCATTCTTATGAATTATCACCTGCAGTTCTCACAACTGGCCACCGGAGGGCGTGAGGGTCCTGACTAGAAATCCTATCCGAACCACAGCGCGCAGTTCATGAAGCTGACCGCTAGGTGAAAGCGCCGGGCAACGAGCGCACTGCTGGAAAAAGAGCGAGAACATGCCGGAAGTAGGAGGGGCTCGTGTGGAACGCCCAACCCGGAAGTCCTTTGGAACGCATAGCCAGGAAGTAGCGCACAAAGCATAATATTTGGAGTCGGTTGTTCCCTGTTGGGCTGTAAGTAATAAATAATGACCATTGTGTGTATTATACATGATACAGTCTGCTGTCATTTACAACCTGCTGTCTTATAGTGTTATGTCTTATCAAAGTGTCCTATGTATATATTATTCATGGCAGACCTTCAATGTGGTCTGTTATATCCTTCTGTATGGTGCCATTTATTATTATTCCTCTGAATGTTTGAGTTGCAGGTAGCGGCCCGCCAAGAAGGTGGTGAGAACAATTGGCTGAGGATGGACGCGGAGCACAGCCACATGACCGACAGGATATTAGACCTCACCCTGGAGATCGTCTACCTGCTGACCGGGGAGGTGAGGAGGACTCTGGGAGGTCACATGACATCACTCTCATCTCTATTAATAAAACACAGACCTGACCGGAGAGGTGAGGAGGATTCTGGGAGGTCACATGACATCACTCTTATCTCTATTCATAAAACACAGACCTGACCGGAGAGGTGAGGAGGATTCTGGGAGGTCACATGACATCACTCTTAGCTCTATTCATAAAACACGGACCTGACCGGAGAGGTGAGGAGGATTCTGGGAGGTCACGTGACATCACTCTGATTCTCTATTCATAAAACACAGACCTGACCGGAGAGGTGAGGAGGATTCTGGGAGGTCACATGACATCACTCTTATCTCTATTAATATAAGACATAGTCACATGACCGACAGGATATAACCCTCACCCTAGAGATCGTCTACCTGCTGATCAGAGAGGTGAGGAGGATTCTAGGAGGTCACAGGACATCGCTCTTATCTCTAATAATAAGACGCAGACCTGACCGGAGAGGTGAGGAGGATTCTGGGAGGTCACATGACATCACTCTGATCTCTATCTACAATACACAGACCTGACTGGAAAGGTGAGGAGGATTCTGGGAGGTCACATGACATCACTCTGATCTCTATTTACAATACACAGACCTGACCGGAGAGGTGAGAAAGATTCTGGGAGGTCACATGACATCACTCTTATCTCTATTAATATAAGACATAGTCACATGACCGACAGGATATAACCCTCACCCTAGAGATCGTCTACCTGCTGATCAGAGAGGTGAGGAGGATTCTGGGAGGGTCACATGACATCACTTGTTATGGTTCTTTTGTATTCACTCCTATGTAGAAATGTGCGGTGGTGAAGATGGTGTCCATTGAGGGTCTCTTACAAGGAATGTATCCACCTGTATCTGGAGGAAGACGTAGAAGTCCCTCCATGGATCCTCCACCTCCCTCCATGACATCTGAGAGGAACAACGACAAGAAGATCCTGGAAGTCACCCAGAAGATCATCGAGCTGCTGACGGGAGAGGTGAGCGGTGCCGGGAATTCTGGGACATGATCCAGGAACAGACAAGGGATGTGTCTGGGTGGTGACTGTATCATTGTGTGTGTCAGGTTCCTATAAGGTGTCAGGATGTCTCTGTCTATTTCTCCATGTAGGCTCTGTTGGAAGAATGCCGATCTGTCTGGAAGAAGGTCACCATGGAGAATCCACAACACCTTGCATCATCCGGTATGTCGTCATTTATTCCTTATTATCTCTGTAGGAGGAGGAAACATCCGATTTAGAAGCATCCCCAATGCTTGGCGCTCTGGCCTATCAGTACAGGGGGGTGCAGCTGTAACGTATTGGCATATCTGCCAGTGAGTAGAGAGTGACAACAGCCCTGTAACCTGAATGTCTTTGTTGTCAACAGATTCATGTGGAAGAGCTGAGACAGTACCAACCTCCAGCCCTCCAATGGAGGAGTCATACCCTTGTGAGGAGCAGAGTCTCTTGGAGGAAGGGGTCCATGAGGAGGTAGACTGCACGACGGTGAACGTTAAGGAAGAAGACTGCTGGTCCCCTCGAGCTCTGCCATCAGTTAGAAGTATGGGGAGCTCGCCTCGAAATGTCTCTGATGCAGAAAGATGGCCGCCAAGTGCTCTTATTAAAGAGGAAACCAAGGACACGTCCTCTTCTATAATAGAGAAATTATTTTTAGAAGACTGTTTGAAACAAGATGCGCAGAGGAGCTTTACATCCTCTGCGACGGAAAATAAGACGGAGGGAAGTTCCTCAATAGCGTTCGGGGATGGAAGCGGAATAATGATTCGGTCCTCCATCCCGCCCCAGCCCCCACGTCAGAGAAGAGCAACGATGATCTACAGCTGTGACAGGTGCCAGAAAGTTTTCTCCAGCTGCCCCGACTACCTCCTCCACCAGCCGACGTGCCCGGGACCCCCTTCTCTCTTCTGCGCGGAGTGCGGCAAGTTTTTCGGCAGGAGGGAGCAGCTGGTGAGGCACCGGCGGATCCACACAGGGCCGAAGCGCTACACCTGCCCGATTCGCGCGACAGCAGCTGCTGGACAGCCACAAGGTGGTCCATTCCGGGGAGAGGCCTTTCGCCTGCTCCGAGTGCCAGATGACTTTCTCCCGCACGTCGCACCTCATCATTCACCGGAGGATCCATTCCGGGGAGAAGCCGTATTCGTGCTCGGAGTGCGACAGGTCTTTCCGGACCAGGTCGGCGCTGATCGCTCACCAGCGGACTCATACCGGGGAACGACCTTATCACTGCTTGGTGTGCGGGAAGTGTTACACCCACGGCTCACACCTGGTCGTCCACCTGAGGTCCCATTCTGGAGAGAAGCCATATTCATGCCTGGAGTGCGGGAAGGCCTTCTCCCATAAGTCGGGACTGGTCAGGCACCAGCAAATTCATACCAGGCAGCGGCCTTAAACTAGAACTGAAGCCAAAGACGTTTCTCCTTGATATGTAGCGGGAAAGGCTTAGAACATCTGTCAGTCCCATGTCGGGCAGATCCGCCATCAATATTTGTCCTTTTAGTGAGAGGGAATCCTAAATGAAACACTTGTCACCCGGTACATAGGGGGCGTTCCACAATGAGGACATCTGTTATGGTGACTACTGTGATAGGCCGCATTTCCATTCACTCTGGTGAGACTTCAGCTCGCTTCCTGTCGTGTCTTCAGGGACAGGAAGTGAAGGAACTTCTCTAAGATGGGGACACAGACAATAAAACCCTGACCGCTGTTCTACCCCCTACCAACTCTGTCCAGAACAATAAAGAATGTGATCCCCCTGGCGACACCTGATTGCCTCACGGCATTAAATTGATAAGATTTTGGGGGGTGTTATGTTTTTACTGACCCCTTTTTTAAACCTTTGCACTTTAAACTTGTTTACATCTTATCGGAAAATAAAATTGAAACCATTGAAAGGAGAATTTGTCACGTGCCTTGTGTCTTGTTCTCTTGGTGTTTCTATCCCACTTTGTATTTGAATCATTGATACAGCATATAAGCCAAATGGCATCAAGAGGATAGGGAGGGGGTGGGGTCGGGGGCGGTTCTTTCCAGGGACACTGTCACTTTGCATGAGCAAGGGGACAGTTTCTCCTCACAGAAGGGGGGCAGAAAGGTAGCACACACCCTACATCATAAAACTGTATTCATTAGGGAAAAAAAACGTGTATCTATCCTTAAAGCCTGACCCCGGACCATTTTTTAGGGATTAGAGTGGGGAACAGTTGAAATTTCCATGGGGGGTCTTTCTTTCTGTGACCCCAATGGAGACATTTTCCTCCCATCGGTGCCGATGCTGAGTATTTGGGTACTCGGCCAAATGCTCCGATGCCTAACCCGATACTTGAGCTTCCGGTATCAGGAAGCCGGGCAGCGAGTCATTACATGCTGCCCGGCTTCCTGATTGGCCAGGAAGCCGTCTCCATGCTCCCTCATCACATGGAGCCGGCTTCCTGGCCATTTAGGAAGCGGGGCAGCGTGTCATTACATGCCCCCCAATCAGAAAGCCGGCTCCTTGCTCCCTCCTCACCTGGTGACAAGGGAGCATGGAGCCGGCTTCCCGGCCAATCAGGAAGCCGGGCAGCGTGTAATGACACATTGCCTGGCTTCCTGATTGGCCAGCTTCTCGATCAATTAGGAAGCCGGGCAACGAGTCATTACACAGCACTCGGCTCCATGCTTTCTTGTCACCTAGTGACGAGGGAGCATGGGGACGGCTTCCCAGCTAATCAGGAAGACGAGTCATTACACACCGCCTGGCTGCCTTAATGGGACTTCCGGTATCGGTATTCGGTATCGGCGAGTACGGGGAAAAAAATATCGGTACTTATACTCGATACCGGAAAACCGGTATCGGTGCATCCCTATTTGTATTCCTTCTCCACCCTATCCAAAAACTCCAATGATAACATATCATGAAATTAAAGGAGTCATTATATGAGGATGTGCCTTGTGATTTATGTGTTTGGTGTTTCTATTACACATTTCTGGGAGGTCACATGACATATCTTTACTAATAAAAAAACACAGTACAGATATGAACACAAAAAAGCGCCAAAAAGGACTACTCCGCCAGTATGGACCAATATAAGCACCAGTGTAATCAGAAACAAGTCTGTTAAAAAATATATAAATAATAGAAAGCACGTGTGTAGAAAGGTCTGCAGGATGCTGCCCCCAAACCCGCCAGGGAGACCGCAAAATCTAGGGAAAAAACATGATGAAGGGGGCGTGACCCCGGAAACGCGTCATCACACAGTCTCCTCTGCTGACACATAGACACGATTGTGCAGCTTCCATAGACTTTCTATTGGGTCCATGGACTTACTTTTTCTATCATTATCATGCTGAATTTTGTGAGTATGTTTTTTATCTACCTTTGATCCTGATCTTAATAAATTTGTCTGCACCAGGAAAGGCGCCCCCTGTTTTTCAATAAAAAAAACACAGACCTGACCGGAGAGGTGAGGAGGATTCTGGGAGGTCACATGACACCACTCGTATCTCTATTAATAAAACACAGACCTGACCGGAGAGGTGAGGAGGATTCTGGGAGGTCACATTACATCACTCTTATCTCTAGTAATAAATCGCAGACCTGACCGGAGAGGTGAGGAGGATTCTGGGAGGTCACATGACACCACTCGTATCTCTATTAATAAGACACAGACCTGACCGGAGAGGTGAGGAGGATTCTGGGAGGTCACATGACATCACTCTTATCTCTAGTAATAAATCACAGACCTGACCGGAGAGCTGAGGAGGATTCTGTTAATGTTAATGTACATTACTTGCCTCATAATGCCACTGTAAAGGTTTCAGAACAGTTTCCATTCGGAAATCTTCTCACACACATGTTCAAATAAAGCTTTCTTTTTGCATAATAAGAAGTATCTGTTCCTGGTGATGGAGAAGGTCCACTGTCCAGTAATTGGTGGAGAATGCGGGCATGTTGACCACTCACTTGGCCAGCGCTTCGGATGTGAACTGGACATTTGCTGCCAACTGTCCACTGTGGGGCCCGGACAATCTTCATTGCCAGCAAATGGCAGTCACCTAGACTGGACCTTCCTCTGACCTCTCGGGTTTCTGACCTGTAACGATTGTGTGCGTTCCTCCCCCCCCCTGCAATGCCGGCGCTCGCAGGGAAGGAACCTGGAAGACGCCCGAGTGTGGCTCGGGGGTTACCGCTTTTGGTACGGAAAATATACCCCGGAGCCACACTCGGGATTACCGCCAGGAAGGTTTAAGAAGTATCGCCAAAACTACAGAATCATTGTTGAATGCCTCAGGGGACAAAGTGCATGTAGCGCTCGATCCCGTTCTGATCCTGGCTCATTGTGCACTGCAAGCATATCTATGTCTGGCAGCTTCACCCCAAGCTGAAGCCCAGTTTATGGGCATCCATATGAGGGAGCAATAGCACAGCAGTAGCCACCACCCTCTTGCTTCCATGTACCATCTGACTGGGAGAAAGTGCTGCAGCACCCTTGGGCACTTGATCTCATTACAAGGAGAGGCGGAGGATCTAGCTGCACACATCCACGTTGTGATCCGTCTCTCATCACCTTCCTCCGCTCTCTCCCACTGAATACCAATAAGACAGAGCAGCCCCTAACACATGAATCGCTGTACTTCCTGGCGGCCTGCAGGTCTCTCATGTGTAGTGATCTGTCTGTCTCTGCACCTTCACCTCTGTGTGCACCGACACTGAAAGCTCACGGGAAAAAAAAAAAGGTAAGGGGCACTATGCAAAGTAAAGAGGTATGGGGCACTATGCAAAGTAAAGAGGTATGGGGCACTATGCAAAGTAAAGAGGTATGGGGCACTATGCAAAGTAAAGAGGTATGGGGCACTATGCATAGTAAAGAGGTACGGGGCACTGTGCATAGTAAACAGGTATGGGGCACTATGCAAAGTAAAGAGGTATGGGGCACTGTGCATAGTAAAGAGGTATGGGGCACTGTGCGTAGTAAAGAGGTACGGGGCACTGTGCGTAGTAAAGAGGTACGGGGCACTGTGCGTAGTAAAGAGGTACGGGGCACTATGCGTTGTAAAGAGGTATGGGGCACTGTGCGTAGTAAAGAGGTATGGGCACTGTGCATAGTAAAGAGGTAAGGGGCACTGTGCATAGTAAAGAGGTATGGGGCACTGTGGTTAGTAAAGAGGTACGGGGCACTGTGCGTAGTAAAGAGGTACGGGGCACTGTGCGTAGTAAAGAGGTACGGGGCACTGTGCGTTGTAAAGAGGTAAGGGGCACTGTGCGTAGTAAAGAGGTACGGGGCACTGTGCATAGTAAAGAGGTACGGGGCACTGTGCGTTGTAAAGAGGTAAGGGGCACTGTGCGTAGTAAAGAGGTATGCGGCACTGTGAATAGTAAAGAGGTATGGGGCACTGTGCGTTGTAAAGAGGTAAGGGGCACTGTGCGTAGTAAAGAGGTACGGGGCACTGTGCATAGTAAAGAGGTACGGGGCACTGTGCGTTGTAAAGAGGTAAGGGGCACTGTGCGTAGTAAAGAGGTATGGGGCACTGTGCATAGTAAAGAGGTATGGGGCACTGTGCGTTGTAAAGAGGTAAGGGGCACTGTGCGTAGTAAAGAGGTATGGGGCACTGTGCATAGTAAAGAGGTATGGGGCACTGTGCGTTGTAAAGAGGTAAGGGGCACTGTGCGTAGTAAAGAGGTATGGGGCACTGTGCATAGTAAAGAGGTATGGGGCACTGTGCGTTGTAAAGAGGTAAGGGGCACTGTGCGTAGTAAAGAGGTATGGGGCACTGTGCATAGTAAAGAGGTATGGGGCACTGTGCGTAGTAAAGAGGTACGGGGCACTGTGCGTAGTAAAGAGGTATGGGGCACTGTGCGTAGTAAAGAGGTATGGGGCTCTGTGCGTAGTAAAGAGGTATGGGGCACTGTGCATAGTAAAGAGGTACGGGGCACTGTGCGTAGTAAAGAGGTACGGGGCACTGTGCGTAGTAAAGAGGTACGGGGCACTGTGCGTAGTAAAGAGGTACGGGGCACTGTGCGTAGTAAAGAGGTACGGGGCACTGTGCGTAGTAAAGAGGTACGGGGCACTGTGCGTAGTAAAGAGGTACGGGGCACTGTGCGTAGTAAAGAGGTACGGGGCACTGTGCGTAGTAAAGAGGTACGGGGCACTGTGCGTAGTAAAGAGGTACGGGGCACTATGCGTTGTAAAGAGGTATGGGGCACTGTGCGTAGTAAAGAGGTATGGGCACTGTGCATAGTAAAGAGGTAAGGGGCACTGTGCATAGTAAAGAGGTATGGGGTACTGTGGTTAGTAAAGAGGTACGGGGCACTGTGCGTAGTAAAGAGGTACGGGGCACTGTGCGTAGTAAAGAGGTAAGGGGCACTGTGCGTAGTAAAGAGGTACGGGGCACTGTGCATAGTAAAGAGGTACGGGGCACTGTGCGTTGTAAAGAGGTAAGGGGCACTGTGCGTAGTAAAGAGGTATGGGGCACTGTGCATAGTAAAGAGGTATGGGGCACTGTGCGTTGTAAAGAGGTAAGGGGCACTGTGCGTAGTAAAGAGGTATGGGGCACTGTGCATAGTAAAGAGGTATGGGGCACTGTGCGTTGTAAAGAGGACTGCAAGAGACATAACAAGACATGCAATAGAGAGACGCATGATCCACTGAGCATAATAGAGACAGAACATTTATTTTCCTTATGCTTTTTATTGATTGATGAAAACTGAAAATCTTCTCTCGCCGGGCGTTTTGTGATCTTTTCACCTTTCGGTGTTACACAAAAGACTGGTTGTCACCGGCGCCAACGTGCCCAATACCCAGCCCCCGTTAGTACGTATGATTTGTTATGAGGGGAAGGGGTGTTTCGGTTGTATGTAGGCTTTGTTTCAGGTTCCGGTTATATTTTTGAAGATAAGGTTCATTTTGGGCAGTTGAAGTCTGCGACGAGTGGACCCTCTGGTGTAGGAGGAGGTAAGAACTGCGAGTGAAGCTTTTCCCGCACTCCAAGCAAGCATAAGGCCGCTCCCCGGTGTGCGTCCGCAGGTGACAGGTCAGGGCTGACTTCTTAGTAAAACATTTCCCGCAGTCCTTACACGAATAGGGCTTCTCTCCCGAATGGATCCTCTGGTGGGTCACCAGGTTGGTGCTGTGGGAGAAGCGCTTCCCGCACTCCGAACACGCGTAAGGCCTTTCCCCGGTGTGGGTCCGCTGGTGGTTGACCAGCATCGACTTCTGATTGAAGGATTTCCCGCACTCCGTACAGGAGTACGGCCTCTCGCCCGAGTGGGCCCGCAAGTGCTTCATCAGCGTCGACCTCTGGGCGAAACACTTCCCGCAGTCCTTGCACGCGAACGGCTTCTCCCCGGTGTGAGTGCGCAGGTGCTCGATGAGCAGCGACCGGAGCCGGAAGGACTTGGCGCACTCGGGGCACGTGTACAGTTTGGGGCTGGTGTGGATCAGCTGATGTTTCACCAGCTGCTCCTCCCTGCCGAAGAACTTCCCGCACTGCAAACAGGGCAGGGAATGGGGCCCGCTGTACATGAGCTGGTGTCTGAAGAACTCGGAGCTGCTGGTGAAGACGCTTTGGCACTCGGCACAGCTGTACGTCTTGGTCTCAGGGCCCTCTGGTGGTGGCCAAGATGGACAGGTCCATTGAGTTTTCCTGCGATTGCCATCTCTGTTCATTATAACCCAAGGTTCCGATCCTTCGTGAGCGCTCCTGTGTCCGGCCTGGGGGCCAGTCTGGGTTGTTTGTTCCAGAGGATCTTCACTTGCTGTAGATGCTCCCTCTTTCGTATGAAACGCTAAAGGGTCAACGGCTAGCTGCTCTTTAATGTAAGCAAAGGGGTCAAGTCTCTCGCCCCCGGGGGCAGTACCGTTTGGAGGCGATAGTCGAATTACATAGGTCTGGCCATCTCCACCCAAGAGGTCTTCCTTCTTGACATTGTCCTCCATATAGTATACCTCGGTATTGACACCTCTGTCCTCCGAAGAGTCCAGCTCTTCTTTGATGGCTCCGTGGGTCTGTAGCACCTCAACGCCTTCAGATATCTCTGTAAGGTATAAATACGTAAGTCTCTTCTTCGTTTCCATCATAGAACCTACCAGGCCCAATGTTTCCTTCTCCCCCTTACAGATAATACAAATATATCTCAACATACCCGGTGATGTGAGGGGCGGCTCGTTCTCTATCACGACGTCCGGATGCTTCCATAGGGATCTGTAATCTTCCTGTGAGGAATCTCCAGGGTAAACCGGACGGGGACCTCTCTCTGGTGGGTTCCTCTTACTGGATTCATCTGTAGGAAACACACACACTGACTGAATACATTGTTTCTATGTGTGTATCAGATGATGGGGGATCTAGGTGGACCCTCCATACTGCTCTCTCCTCTTACCCGGTGATGTGAGGGGCGGCTCATTCTCCATCATGACGTCCTTGTAGAGATCCCGGTGTCCTTCTAGATACTCCCACTCCTCCATGGAGAAATAGACAGAGACATCCTGACACCTTATAGGAACCTGACACACACAATGATACAGTCACCATCCAGACACATCCCTTGTCTGTTCCTGGATCATGTCCCAGAATTCCCGGCACCGCTCACCTCTCCCATCAGCAGCTCAATGATCATCTGGGTGACCTCTAGGATCTTCTTGTGGTTGCGTCCAGGTGGAGGCTGCGTGATGGGGATCTGGCTCTTGCTCAGTTCGTTGCCTGATGATTTCCTGACTACCATAAAATCCTGAAGAAGGGAACAAAAAATATGTTTCCATCACTTACTCTACAGTCCCAGAATCCTCCTCACCTCTCCGGTCAGGTCTGTGTTTTATTAATAGAGGATAAGAGTGATGTCATGTGACCTCCCAGAATCCTCCTCACCTCTCCGATCAGGTCTGTGTTTTATTACTAGAGATAAGAGTGATGTCATGTGACCTCCCAGAATCCTCCTCACCTCTCCGGTCAGCAGGTAGATGATCTCCAGGGTGAGGTCTAATATCTACTCAGTCATGTGACTTTGACACTCGTCCATCCTCGGCGCTCTGTCTAAATTCTATGCACAGAAAAGCACAAGTCATGGAACAGTTTACTTTTGATCTATCATGATCCTATGTGCTGAGGTTTATTCCTGTCTGTGAGACTTATCATGATCCTATGTGCTGAGGTTTATTCCTGTCTGTGAGACTTATCATGATCCTATGTGCTGAGGTTTATTCCTGTCTGTGAGACTTATCATGATCCTATGTGCTGAGGTTTATTCCTGTCTGTGAGACTTATCATGATCCTATGTGCTGAGGTTTATTCCTGTCTGTGAGACTTATCATGATCCTATGTGCTGAGGTTTATACCTGTCTGTGAGACTTATCATGATCCTATGTGCTGAGATTTATGCCTGTCTGTGAGACTTATCATGATCCTATGTGCTGAGATTTATGCCTGTCTGTGAGACTTATCATGATCCTATGTGCTGAGGTTTATGCCTGTCTGTGAGACTTATCATGATCCTATGTGCTGAGGTTTATGCCTGTCTGTGAGACTTATCATGATCCTATGTGCTGAGGTTTATGCCTGTCTGTGAGACTTATCATGATCCTATGTGCTGAGGTTTATTCCTGTCTGTGAGACTTATCCTGATCCTATGTGCTGAGGTTTATACCTGTCTGTGAGACTTATCATGATCCTATGTGCTGAGATTTATGCCTGTCTGTGAGACTTATCATGATCCTATGTGCTGAGATTTATGCCTGTCTGTGAGACTTATCATGATCCTATGTGCTGAGGTTTATGCCCGTCTGTGAGACTTATCATGATCCTATGTGCTGAGGTTTATGCCTGTCTGTGAGACTTATCGTGATCCTATGTGCTGAGGTTTATGCCTGTCTGTGAGACTTATCATGATCCTATGTGCTGAGGTTTATTCCTGTCTGTGAGACTGTCTTTGGTGGTAAAGTAATTAAAATCGATATGACATATATACATGTGTGTGTATACAATGTGTATACATTACAAAGCTTCTTATAAAGCTCGCCTTCTATTTTACTTCTCATTCATTTGCTAGAACATACCTAGCAGTTCCTCTAGTCTGCTCTTGCAATCTGACTACGCCACGCACGGAAGCAGACCCGTCCCGGTGTGCTCATTTTGCATCCCTGGGCTCCCTACATGAAGGTGCAGGAGGCCATGCCGACGCACGGCGTGCCATTACTCCCATAGTCAGCTTTGCCGGCCATTCCATTTAGATCTTCCCCGCATTGAAATGCCTCCTTCTCAACTTCTGACGTTGGGACGCACAATACAAACTTTGCTGAACCATAAATAATTTTTGGGTCATAGAAAGGACGAGTGCAGCACAGGCGCGACGCTTTCACCAACTGGTCACAGTGAGGATTCGATAACAATAGCCGAGCTCAATAAATATCAAGCTTTAAAATTAAGCAGCTGAATTATTACAAAAACAAACTAGACTATGGAACCTGCAATATATAAATCATAAATAGGTAAAACTTACACAGATAAATCAGCAGCCACCCATCACTGAGACCCAACACTTCCTGTTCTATTGCAGTTTCCTGCTCTTTGCGTTCCACCACACACTTCCGGGTTGTGCGTTCCAGCAGCCTCTGATCGTGTCCGTATCTGCCCTCTAGTGGTGGAGTTTGTGGATCGCACGGCTTTCTTCCGCTGAGTGTTCTGCTGCCACCTTGTGTCCATTAGTGGGTACTGCAGATGGTTATCCACAGCGTGCAATAAGAGCTCTTATATACCGATCCTCAGGCTTCTTCCCATCAGTTATGTCTCCTCTAAATTCAGTACATTCTACAGTCCAAGCATTGATGTTAACCCCTTCATGACTGAGGCCCTTTTTTCATTTTTTGCACCCATGTTATATTCCACATTTTAGGCCTGAAAATGACGTAAAACCCCCCAACATTATATATTTTCTGAATGCCAAGACCCTATAGAATAAAATGGTGGTAGTTGAACATTTTTATGTTGCGCAATATTAGCGCAACTCCTTATTAAACCCCAAAATTTAGTGACAAATTTAATTAAATGCCCCAAAACACAACAAATTACCAATTTTTTTAATGAAATATAAAAGATGAGGTTACAACGAGTAAAACGATACCCAACATGCCCAGTTTACAGATTGCGTGCGACCGTGAAACGGCGAAAAACTGCAGTACCCCAAAAAGTCAATAAAAGACACTTTAAAAGCCCCCACAGGTCATCAATTTAGAGATACAACAAAATACTGGCCCTAGAATTATTGCTCTCACTCCGGCGTGCGCGGCGATACCCAACATGTGTAGCGCGTTCGTCGTTTTCATGCGTAGGCGCACCCGACGCGTGTTTACGTGGCGACGCGCGTGCTCGCGGGGGCGGGGTACTTTTAAAATTTTTTTTTTTTATTATTAGATTTATTTTATTTCATTTTAATTTTAAAAACTGTTTTTTTTTTTTTTTTTACTTTACTTTGACTGCTATCACATGGGGGGGCTTGCAAGCCCCCCCATGTAATAGCAGATGGTGGTGACAGGTCCTCTTTAAGGTGATGCTGGGGGTCCAAAAGACCCTCAGTGTCACCTTTACACTGGAAATAAGCTATTGAAGTGCAGATCGCACTTCAATAGCTTATAGCTGGGCTGCAGGAGCCCAGAACTGACAGCCCAGGGACCGGAAGTGATGCAATCTGCATCGCTCCCGGTCCCATAGAACGGGGAGGGGATCGATGAACGGAAGTTCGTCGACCTCCTCCCCAGCTCCCCGCGGACACAAAGATCGCCGGTCCCGGGCCCGTAGGAGGGGCAACGGAGCCCGGGAAGCACGGCGGGGGTGTCCGGCGGGGGGGGGGCCCCTTCTTCGGGACGCAGAAGCGATCTGGCGACAGGTAAGTCGCCAGGATCGCTTCTGTTGTAAAGCCGACAGTCGGCTCTACAAGTTTAAACAGACTCCCGGCGGCAAAAGTCGCCGGGAGTCTGTTTAAACAGCCCCGATGCTGGCGACGTACACTGTACGTCGTCAGTCACGAAGGGGTTAATATTGAGATAGGCAGCACCAAAAATGACCAGACCGAGCAAGAGCAGCACTGACACATCCTGGCAGATTCCTGACAACTGTCCGCACTATGGGGACAGTCAGGGTCGGATTTACTCTCTCTACTGACCCAAGGCCAGGTCAGGCTCCTCAATGCGCCCCCCTCCCCTCAATGGAGAATGGCAACCAGCAATCATGTACTGCTGAGATTTGTAGTCTATAGAGGACCACAGATGCCATCAATTCATGATTACACAGCAATTGTACAGGGGTGCATGCAGATCGCACCAGGGCTGCGTTTGGGTCCCACAAAGGCTGCGTTTGGGTCTCAGCAGGACTGCATTTGGTCCCACCAGGGCTGCGTTTGGGTCCCACAAAGGCTGCGTTTGGGTCCCACCAGGGCTGCGTTTGGGTCTCACCAGAGATATGTGCAGGTCTCAGAAGGGCTGCATTTGGGTCTCAGCAGGGCTGCATTTGGGTCTCAGCAGGGATGCGTGTGGGTCTCTCCAGGTCTCTGTGGGCGGGTGCCTAGCTCTCCAAAGCTCTGCATGCGGCTGCTGGGCTCTCTAGGACTGAACGGGTGGGATCTGGACTTGTGCCAGGCTCCAGGGCTGTGCTGGTGGCTGTGAGACTGTCCTGTGCTGTGCTAGCGCTGGGAAGGAGGAGGCAATGTGCAGCCAGACAAGCACTATCAAAGACAGCTGCCTGAGGTCCCCAGCAAGCTCAGGACCTCAGGCAGCCAAACCTACTAAAAGATGTAAAGGTGCAGTATCGGCTGTGCTGCCCCTCTACTCCCTGCTGCCCCCCTCCCCGCCCCCCGAGGCCATAACCGCAGTGACCTTGTGGGGAATCCAGCACTTGGGACAGTCCCATGCATGCCAGATTAAATTGTGTACTGGGTGTAGTAGAGGGATGAGGTACTGGGTGTAGTAGAGGGATGAGGCACTGGGTGTAGTAGGGATGATGAGACATTGGAAGTAACAAAGGGATAACAATATTTGGGGAAAGATTATTCACAACACGACCGGCACTAATTATTTACAAGTTTTTGTTTTATTGAGTTATAGAAAATGTCACGTGTTTTTCCCGAATGGCAGCAATTCCACAATCTCTGGTCACCTCAGCTGTCCTCCGGTCCCTCGGGCTAGTAATACATCTCATGGTTTGTATTGGATTTGGGTTGATGGAGTTGTATGAAGGGTTAATCTTAACATTCCTTGTGAAGGTGAG